>NC_043756.1:31131585-31466585 GCF_902148845.1 Salarias fasciatus
TCTTGACTTCAGGATCGGTTACTGTGAGTTCCTCTTGATGATCCGGCTTGTCTCTGGCCATTCTGGTTCTGGCTTGCTGAGGAAGGCGGGCCCTGAGATCCATACTTTGTTATGAACGAAGACATTTGCCCTTTGCCCCCAGGAAGCGAAATCAGCTGGATTCAACTGTGTTCATGTTCATGTTTATTTATTCAATTTCATTCATGATACATAATCAATTTAATTCTACACATCTCTTAATCTTCATGTGTCATGTGAAATGAAAAGGAGCAGGCAGAAGACAAGGCTTGTATACGTCTGCCCCTTCGCTGCAATACATTTGTGTGTTTATGTACCGCCACTGCTCCATTTTTGATGCTTGTAAGATAGTGGTGACCCTGTTGGCCACAAATGTCTTGAATCTGATGTTCTCGTTTGCGATGTACTTGAGCACAGCGGTGCTATCTGTCCAGAACTGACTCTCTCAGTGGCAGCTGTAGCT
The DNA here is from genome assembly GCF_902148845.1 of Salarias fasciatus. Taxonomy (NCBI): domain Eukaryota; kingdom Metazoa; phylum Chordata; class Actinopteri; order Blenniiformes; family Blenniidae; genus Salarias; species Salarias fasciatus. Next base: position 31,132,067 of record NC_043756.1, read on the forward strand.
CTTTCTTCAGCATGACATCTACCTTGACAGCTAAGGCAGCTGCTGTCAGCTCCAACCGTGAGATAGTTGTGGACTTCAGTGGGGTCACCCTTGTAGTCCATGGGCCAGACCAGATATCAGTACCAGTCAGGGTGACGAAGGTTACTTATATTTTTTGAAAAGATCTATGTCTGTGGATGATATTTTGGTATGATAGACCTTCCAGAGTGGTAGCTAAATCATAGTTATCAGCTCATGAAGTATACCCGCCCCTTCAAGAAATTGCATTTCAGATAACGGTACATATCCTGCTTTAGACTGGTGAACAGGACATCTGTCAATGCTTCACAACATTGTCTCTGGTATCATTTTAAAGGGGACGATGTAACCTTTCATTCAAGATAAAATGTGAACCTTTCTGACCAATATAGAGGTTACTAGAACTCCTTGAACTGTCAAAACTTAGGCGAAAAATAAAATTTTCGCCTAAATGATGTACTATCTTTTAGCCCTGTGTCATCTAGGAGCAACAGGGACACACATTTCAAAGTCTACAACACTCCCAGGACCATAATGATTCAGAAAATGTATAATATGCCTATACAATTTCTTGCCATGGATGATTGTGAGCCTTAGATTAGAAGAGCAGTAGGTCTCCTATTACGTAAACTATAGAACAGCCGGGACATATATGGTGACATAAAGGACACCACAATGGGATAGGGAACCATAGAACAACCTACAAGGAAGATGCACAAAGCAAAATGTATCAGAAGTGTGTGGTACTGTGGAATTATTGGAAACAGGGCGGCCATGTGAAGGCTCAGTACCGCAAGCCCCTTTTATTTATTTTTTTAGGTTTTATATGTTTTTATATATTTTTTGTGTGTTGTTTTTTAAGAAAGCATGTGAATGTTTGTCCTTACCATGAAGGAAATAAGGTCACCACAATGGGATAAGGAAGTTTGAGTTTAATGAGCAACATATTGAAGTATTAAACAGAACAGCATTATAATGAACTCCTTGCAATGTCACTCAAACGCCTCGTCTCGCTCATCTTCTGACTCCTTGAGTTCGAGCTCAGGCTCTGGATCATCCTGCAGTTTCTGGTTGCTGCATGTCTGCAGCTTGCACATATCTGTGCATGCCAGTCCATTTGGTAAGCATGTGCAGCTTGGCATTTTGCATGAATGAACACAGTTTCATGTTAGCAATTCCAGGACAACGTCTGGTGCAGGTGGAGATCACATCCAGCAAATTGCCAGCTTGCCAATTAGACTGTCACAGAGGCTGTCTCCAACTGAGCTCGCCAGTTTGCTGATGTTCACATATCGTGTGTGGTTCTGTGTCCCACACTTCATGTAGATGGAACAGGTGATGTCCTTCTGGAATGCAAGACAAAGCACCAGGACATCAGTGTCTTCGGCTGTGATGAAACTGCTTTTGAGCCCATGTTTGTACCATGTGAAGCATGCAGGAGCAGGCGAGTTTCAGCTTCTTCATGTGTGAATTTCAGTTCTGTTACTTCATCACACCCAATGTGAACATCAGCACACTGGCGAGCTCAGTTGGAGACAGTCTCTGTGACAGTCTAATTGGCTTACATGCCTTCACTGGTTGTGACACTGTTAGCGCCTTGGCTGGCCAGGGCCAGCTGAAAGCCTTGAAGATGGTGAAGAAAGAGCCTTCTTACCAAGTAACCTTCATTGGACTAGGGCAGTCATGGAATGTCAGTGAGGAGCTGTTCCAGAGAATTGAGGAGTTTACATGTCACATGGACGCTGCAAACAGCAGCACAGTAGAGGTGAACCAATTGCGCTCCCAGCTCTTAGGTACCAAAAGGGGAGAGATGGAGTCCAGCCAGCTGCATCATGTAGAGACTGTCTCTTCCTGCATGTTGAACGAGCCAAATATCAGGCAGGCATCTGGAAGAGCAGTCTGCAGCCGAACCCTGTAGTCCCAAGTCCTTCAGAGCATGGATGGAAAGAAGATGAAGGCTCGTTCTTCACTGTCTTCAAGGCTTTCAGCTGGCCCTGGCCAGCCAAGGCACTAACAGTGTCATAACCAGTGAAGGCATGTAAGCCAATTAGACTGTCACAGAGACTGTCTCCAACTGAGCTCGCCAGTGTGCTGATGTCCACATTGGGTGTGATGAAGTAACAGAACTGAAATCCACACATGAAGAAGCTTTAACTCGCCTGCTCCTGCATGCTTCACATGGTACAAACATGGGCTCAAAAGCAGTTTCGTCACAGCCGAAGACACTGATGTCCTGGTGCTTTGTCTTGCATTCCAGAAGGACATCACCTGTTCCATCTACATGAAGTGTGGGACACGGAACCACACACGATATGTGAACATCAGCAAACTGGCGAGCTCAGTTGGAGACAGCCTCTGTGACAGTCTAATTGGCAAGCTGGCAATTTGCTGGATGTGATCTCCACCTGCACCAGACGTTGTCCTGGAATTGCTAACATGAAACTGTGTTCATTCATGCAAAATGCCAAGCTGCACATGCTTACCAAATGGACTGGCATGCACAGATATGTGCAAGCTGCAGACATGCAGCAACCAGAAACTGCAGGATGATCCAGAGCCTGAGCTCGAACTCAAGGAGTCAGAAGATGAGCGAGACGAGGCGTTTGAGTGACATTGCAAGGAGTTCATTATAATGCTGTTCTGTTTAATACTTCAATATGTTGCTCATTAAACTCAAACTTCCTTATCCCATTGTGGTGACCTTATTTCCTTCATGGTAAGGACAAACATTCACATGCTTTCTTAAAAAACAACACACAAAAAATATATAAAAACATATAAAACCTAAAAAAATAAATAAAAGGGGCTTGCGGTACTGAGCCTTCACATGGCCGCCCTGTTTCCAATAATTCCACAGTACCACACACTTCTGATACATTTTGCTTTGTGCATCTTCCTTGTAGGTTGTTCTATGGTTCCCTATCCCATTGTGGTGTCCTTTATGTGACCATATATATCCCGGCTGTTCTGGAGTTTACGTAATAGGAGACCTACTGCTCTTCTAATCTAAGGCTCACAATCGTCCATGGCAAGAAATTGTATAGGCATATTATACATTTTCTGAATCATTATGGTCCTGGGAGTGTTGTAGACTTTGAATTTTGTGTCCCTGTTGCTCCTAGATGACACAGGGCTAAAAGATATTACATCATTTAGGCGAAAATTGTATTTTTCGCCTAAGTTTTGACAGTTCAAGGAGTTCTAGTAACCTCTATATTGGTCAGAAAGGTTCACATTTTATCTTGAATGAAAGGTTACATCGTCCCCTTTAAAATGATACCAGAGACAATGTTGTGAAGCATTGACAGATGTCCTGTTCACCAGTCTAAAGCAGGATATGTACCGTTATCTGAAATGCAATTTCTTGAAGGGGCGGGTATACTTCATGAGCTGATAACTATGATTTAGCTACCACTCTGGAAGGTCTATCATACCAAAATATCATCCACAGACATAGATCTTTTCAAAAAATATAAGTAACCTTCGTCACCCTGACTGGTACCGACAAGTGAAAATCTGGGGTCAGGCCCATGGACTATTGCTTTTCCCAAGACAAATGAGCAGTGTATTTGGTCGCTGCTGTTCTTTTGGACTAGGTAAGTGACAGTGCCATAGCCTGTTTTGCTGGCTTCACTGAAATGATGTAGTTGGGCCTCCACTGTTTCTCCAAACTCTGGTGGCTTGAAAAACCGATTCAGTCCAAAGTCTGTGAGATGCTGAAGATCTTCCATCCACCTCGACCACTGTTGTGCAAGATGATCTGGCACTGCATTGAGAACTGCAGTTCTCAGTCTGCATAGTTCTTGCAGGATGTTTCTGGCAAATAATATGACGGGGGATAACATCCCGAGTGGGTCATAAATTGAACTCATCATTGACAAGATTCTCCTTCGGGTAAGAGGCTCCTGCTGGAACACGGAAGTAGAACTCATCTGACTGAATATACCATTGCAACCCCAAGGCCCTTTCAATGGGGAGTGCATCATGATCAAGATCAAGGTCTCTCACTTCTGTTGCCCAGTCCTCTTGTGGAATACTCGCCAACACTTTCGGCTCTTTGTCATCCACTTCGTTAGTTTGAATCCTCCTGATTGACAGATGGCTTTCAAGTCTTGATGTGTAGCTTGCTGCTTCTTGTTTTGAGGGCAACTGATTTTAAACAGTCGTCAACATAGAAGTTATGTAAGACTGTATCCACTGTGGCTGTGTCAAACCTGTTCTTGTTGTCTTCAGCACATCCTCCTCAATGCGTAACTGGCCGCAGCTTGGGGAGGAGGTGGCACCAAAACAAGTGGACCTGCATCCTGTACTCTTGCAGCCTTTGAGAGACGTCGCCATCAGGCCACCACAGGAACCTGAGAAGATCAGCATCTTCTGGAGGGACTCAGACTGGTGGAACATTGATTCCACGTCTGCCATGACTGCTACCCTGCTCAAGACGAAACCTTGTTAGACACCGATCAAACTGCTCGTTAAGTCGGGCCCTTGTAAGAGTTGTCCGTTGAGTGTGGCTCCTTGGTACGAGACTCCACAGTCGAAAACCACTCTTATTTTCTGTTTCTCAGGGTGGTAGACACCATGATGCGGGATAAACCACACTTTTCCGTCGCTTCGGTTTAATTCTTCATCTGGTACCTTAACAGCGTGGCCCTTGTAGATCATTTCATTCATGAAGTTAATATAGTCCTTGAATGTCCGGTTTCTTTGAAGCTTCTTCAAGTTGAGCGCTCGTTGCTCTGCCACGGCTTTGTTGTTGGGCATTTTCATGTCTTTGTTCTTCAACATAGACCAATCGAGTAGTGACCATCAACCAGCTTGTCTGATTCAGAGACTCTGTCCATGAACATCTGATCTTCCTTTGACATCTCCACGCATTCTCCTTGAGCATTCTCAGGGAAATCACACCTGAATTGCTGAGTCCATAATTCTTCCAGTCGAGCCACAGAGATGCGATTCGTCTTGATCAGTGGGAATCCATGTTTTGTCTGGCATCTGACGTTCTCACGCAGGGGTCCGTTTATGGTCATCCCAGTGCTGTGCGCACTGCATATGGCCCATTTTGACGCTGCGGATCACCTCCTCTGGTTCTCAAAGCCTTTGCTACATTGGTTCCAAACAGAAGGACCGATGTCTGCATTGATCGAAGGGATACGTACACCTCACAGATGTGGCCACTTATCCACATCCTCTTGAGTTTGGAATGTTCTCTTTACTCACAGGGATAGCCTTTTGAGCAAAACCTCAGTGAGTTCAATAAAGATATCATCTTCGAGGTTGCTTACTTCGAGGTCTGGTACAGCCTTGCAGGATACTGGCTTTTGTTCTCCCATAGTGGTGAGTAGAATGTTCACATTTTTTCCTTGCAGGTGAAGGTCGTTGGCCAGCTTGTTAGTGCAGAAAGAAGCATTACTCCCTGGATCCAGGAATGCATAACAAGTCAGCACCTTGTTGCCTTTCTTTGCCTTTACTCTCACGGGGACGATGGCAAGGATACTATCTGCACTCCCAGCCCCAGTCTGGGAGCTTGTGTCTCCTGCATCCACAAATCCACTGACCACAGTTTGTTCTTCTCTCTGGGACTCGTTCTCAGAACCCCCTTCTGAAGCCTCTTCTTTTGGTGAGCTTTTGGGTTTCTGTTTTATGTGTAGGAGCGTAGGATGTGTTGCAGAACATATCTGACAGCTCTTCTTTTCTCCACAGTCCTTACTCATGTGTCCCACTGTAAGACAACTGAAGCAAAGTCCTTTGCTCTTGAGGAACTCCAACTTTTCTTTGTTCAACATTCTTTGCAACTTCTTGCACTGTTCCATAATATGGTTTCCCCGACAGAAAATACAGGGTTTGATGAAGGCCTTGTTCATGTGTGTTCCCTTCTCTTGTGTTTTCCCGCTTCCAATGCCGACGCCTTTCTCAGATTTCTGTGATCTTACTTCAGTGGCAAGTATTGTGACATTTTTCTTTCCACTTAACTTGTCAGTCTTGGTGTCTGAATGGCGTTTCGTTTGTCCTGGGATTTCACCGAAGACGGGATGTGATGCCATTTCTGCCTGCGCGTTGATGAAAGTAACTACATCTTTGAACTTTGTACGGCGATCCTCCCTTTTCTGGGTATCTATGGCGATGCTCCTGAACCTCTCTCTGTCTATATGGGAGTTTTGCAATGATCGTGCGCATGTTGGCAGCATTTTCCATCTCATCCAAGTACTCGAGTTCTGACATTGCGTTACAGCAGCTTGTGAGAAAGAGGGCATATGAATCAAGAGCCTTGGCGTCATCTGTTTTTATGACAGGCCAGTTTAAAGCTTTGTCAAGGTAGGCCATGGAAATATTGAATTCATCACAAAAACGTTCTTTCAGAAGCCTCTTTGCTTTCAAATAGCCCTGTTCTGCATCCATATGAAAGCAACTGTGCACAATGTCATTAGGTTGTCCATTCGTGTTGTTCTAAATAATAGAGACGATCCTTGCAATCTTCAGTCTTGCTCTCTACACCGTGCTCAAAAGCTCTTATGAAGAGGCGATACTCTGTAGGATCTCCCTTGAAAACAGGAATGTTCTGAGGTGGCAAGGTAGAGAGCTTCTGTTGCTTTATTAGGCTTTCGGTGATGTTATTTTGGCGTTGCATGACCATAACCAAATTATCTGTAGGAAGAGATTCGTCCACAGAGTATGCTGGGGCTTGTATCACCGGATCACCTGCATCTTTTTTACTGTGTAGCTATGCTGACTGCATGACCCTTGTGGCTCACTTGTTTCAATGGAATAGATGTTAAAACATCCACCTTACTTCCTTTGGTTCTGCCTGACACTTCTGAACCTTCATATTTTCTTAGCACAGCCAACTGAGCATCAGCTGCATCAAGCCCGGCTTGTAACGCCAACTATTTCTTTTCAGCCTTTAGTTGTAACTCATGTTCCTCCAAAGCCTGTTTTCTTTTCAATGTAGCTGTCTTGGCTAGCAGTGCAGCTTTTTTCCATCTCAATCTTTAGGCGCTGCAGAACGAGCTGATGATGTTGTTGAAGCAGAGCTGACAGACTTAGATTTTTTAGATTTCTTTGACGTGACAGACACACTATCTTCAGGTTTTATCTCATCACAGATCTTCTTGGATTCCTCTTGGCGTAGGTTAACTGCCTGTAACCATGTATTTACATCTTTCAAAAAGTTTGTGTGCTCATGAATTCTTGGCTCAAACCAATCCCTTTGATCTGTGTTCATGTTCTCTTCACATCCTGCCTGGCAAAACGAATCATTAACATGCACATTTATCTCACTGAATTCGTTTATCAGTCCTTCATATTTAGTTAACAGCTCACTTTATGTTTTCTGCGTTTGCATCATCATCCATTAAAGCCTGCAGCTCATTCCTCTTCTCAGTGAGCTGGTCCAACAAAGCTCTTCTTGAAGATATTTTCATTTGCAGATTATGCTCTAATCCTTTCTGTGTTGGTTTAACAACTCTTTTACTCTCCTCCACATTCAGTCCTATAGTCTCCTCCTTTCCCGTTCCAGATATCATAGCCGTGATCACACCTTCCAGAAATTAGACGGGTCCCATATGCGCTCATTAAGTCACACAGCGGGCTTAACGAGCCTCGTTAACTCTGTGCTTCACTTTTCACAAAACCTCTCCGATGCTCTTTTTTTTCTTCTTCCAATGTCGAGCGAGTTTTCTTACTAATGTAGAGGTTTATGTCTTGTGAGAGATTGATATTACTTACGCTGGGTCTCTTCAGCAAAAAGATACTTCCATAGGCAGTGTTCAATTAATCCAGCCTCGATTCAACAAATCCACTGCGGACAAGATGAGGTAAAAAATATAAACTTTCCATTCATTGTGATTCCAAAAAATAGTTCCACAGAAAGGAAAAGTGGCTGGCTAATACACGAATTGTATCTTTGCTGAAGCGCAGGTAAGAAAACTGTTTTCTCCTCTCGCTCTCTAGCTCAGACAGACAAACCCAGAAGCACCACAGTGAACAAAAAAACCAGTCTCTGCATAAAAAACATTAAAGAGAAACTACGCATTTCTGTCACTATTTTAACACACAATATGAATTCTCAAATCAACATATAAACATGAAAATCAAATTATGGATTTACCAAACTGCTTCTTATTAAACTGCCACTACAAGCAGAAAAGAGCAGATGTCTTTTCATAAACTGAATATGATATCCCAAAACTAAACAAAAAACGTTTTGAAGGTGAAAAATAGACCCCCCCCAAAAACCTCATTGGAGATGGAGGTGTTTCATGTCAAAGCGTCAAATTATGGACCTGAAAATCTCCAGAAACACTTTGAATCAGGGAGGTTCCTGGTGAGATTAACAGTGTTGTTTTCAGGGGCCTGGACTGCAGGGGGCGCTGTGGAATCAGATACCTTTTCATTTGTACAATATTCACTATTTACATGATGAATATAAATGTGTCCTGTGAGCCTTTGTGACTGTAAATTTCTCCGTGGTGTGTGTTGTGTTGTTTACATGCTTAGAGATGTAACAGAGCTGTCCGTGGTGCTGAAGTGTTACCTTCATTCAGTGACTGGGTACGTTGTCTGAAAAATACCACACATGCACATACTGTAGATTAAACATAGAGCTGTCCGTGGTGCTGAAGTATCAAATTCATACGGGATCGAGCTACATTGTGAGAAAGACACACAAGCATCCACATGAAACATGGAGCTGTCCGTGGTGCTGAAGTATTAACTTCAGTGACTCGTTACATTGTGTGAAACTGAAACACACAGACACACACTGAGATTATACAGAGCTATCCATTGTGCTGGAAAATCCACGTCATGCAGTTACTGGTAACATTAGGAACACGCACACACACACACACACACACACACACGGCATAGAGATGTCCATGATGCAGAACTATCAACGTCATACAGCGAAGCACGTTATGTAGATTGGGTACATTGTGTGAAACACACACTAAACATAGAGCTGTCCATGGTGCTGAAAAATCAATTTCACACAGTCACGGGGTGCCTTGTGTGAAATGGGCACAGACAAGTATAACACACACGATGAAGTATGAACTTCATGCGGTTACTAAAAACATTTTGTTAAACACACACACACGCACGCACACACGCGTACACACACACACACAGGGATTGCACACTGAGATCTCATTACGCTGCAGTATCAACTTTCTACAGTTATTCGGTACATTTTCTGAAGCATGCACACGGGTGTTTTAACAAATACGCAGCTGAAATCGATCAGCATTAACATGTCACACCCTGAAATACTCGTGGATGGGAAGCCCTGCCCACTGAGGTCAAACATGGAGAGAAACTTGGAGTTTGGAGTTGGAGTTGGAGTTTGGAGTTGGAGTTTAACAACTGGAATCAAAGGAGCCCACAAAAACGCCATGAGGAAGAAAATCCAAGCAGCAATGAACAGCTTCATCATGACATACGGACACGGCTGAGGTTTGGATAAATGCAGGTTGATCAATCAATGGTCAGTATTTCATGTATCCATAGCCAAATGGCGTTCTTTACTTTGAGGTCAAGGAAAAATGGTCCCATTTGAAGCGCTTGCGTTGTAAAATCTTTTTGTCAATTTAAAGGGCAACTCCAGTTTTTTGACACCTGGACCTTATTTATAGGTGTGTGCATGCTCATGTACTCACTCAGACAAACATTGTGCAGCTCGGAGTCCTTCAGAAGTTATTAGATCCAACCGATTTAGCGGGGGCACGGTAGGGGAGCTTCAGTGCGGGACATAATCTCTGCAAAATTGCTCATTTCGGCTATGTTTGTTATCATAAAGTCTACCATCTTCAGGTGGGTCAGCTGATCTGGATCCGGATCTCTCGGTAAGGAGAGGGCTCCAGGAGGAACGCAGCCCGTGCACGGTGCACCTCCGCCGGCTTTGGGACCTCTGGAGCCTCCGTGGAGCAGCTCCGAGGCGTTTACCCAATCGGCCCCAACTCGGCCCCTGGAAGTCAGTCACCCAGGCGTCGTGACAGCCGAGGCCGAGTCAAAGTGCCTCTCTGCTGGGGAGAGGAGGTCCGTAGCTAACTGTGGCTAAGTTAGCGAAGACTGTCAGCTCCTCTACCATCTTCAGGTGGGATGCATTCACAATACGTACATTCACAAATGCAAATCTTTTTTGCATCCATGCTTTTCAGCACATTCGCAATGTTGAGTACAGAATCTGGACTGAACTGTGACTGGGGAGCAGACAAAATTCACCCTATGGGGCATTATTCTACTGTTGTCCTTCTCTAGACAGAATCATAAACAAGACAAATTTAGACACTTATTTTTCGCTGAAAATTTCCTGTTTATTTCAGTAATGTAAGAATTTCCACAACACATGGAAGCTATTTATCAATGACAATATTGATGTGTTGATATTGCCATGATTGACAATATGCTGACATGCACAAACACAGAGGGATGAAGACAAGCAACAATCAGAGGAAAAGACTGGAAAACAGTGGAAGCACACATGGAGATCATGACCTTCACTGGATTGACCATTCTTGTAGGACGTGAGAAGAGCTGGGATGGACCAACCCACACAATAAATGTTGACACTTTTTTTGTTTCTTGTGATAAAATGTTACTTTGTGACAAATGGCAATGTTAAAAAATGAATTACTGATAAAATGCAATACAAATCATCATCTGAAACCAAGATTAAAGAAATTTCTGGTTTATTTCAAAACTGCACTGATTCTAATTGGGGTGATTTTTGACCCCCCTCATGGAAGAGTGCAGGCATTGCTCGGTCATGCATCCAAGGGGTAAGAATTTTGAAAAAAGAAAAACACTGAAAAGATGACCTCTGAAGATCTTCTCGTTCAGGACTGACACAGCTGCAGCAGAGTATTCACCGACGACTCCACTCCTCTGAACACCACCACCAAATGATCACATTCATGACGGTCGCTGCTCCAGCCTTTCACAGTAACTCTGGCTCTTTGGTTCGGTCCGGAGAAGTCCAGGAGGACTCCGTCCGGCAGGAGTCGGCAGTCAAACATGAGTTCTGAGTGTGAGCTCAGGTACAGGATATCCACAGCGTCGTCTTTAGCACAGTTGTCAATTGTGACTGAAGCGTCTTTGAAGCCAGCATGTAAACGTCGTTTCCGTCGCCTCCAGCCAGGTAGTCTTCCCCAGTGGACACCAACACGTCGTTTCCGTCAGAGCCTTTCAGAAGGGAACTTTCGTAACCGGACACCAGAAGGTCGGAGTAGATGGTGCCGATGACGGTCTCCACGTCCTTCAACACGTCGCCCTCGGCGTCGGCGTGGCGGCCCTGTCCGGTCAGCAGGTTGACGTAAACCCCTTCCCTCTTCTGATGGTCACCGTGGTACACCACCGTGTCTCTGCCAGGACCTCCGTCCATCACATCCGCCCCTGCTCCAGGAATGAAGACATCCCAGCCAGAGTTCCCCATCAGTGTGTCGTCTCCATCGCCTCCATAAAGGGTGTCGTCCCCCAGCCCGCCAATCAACAAGTCTCTTCCTCGTCCTCCGATCAGAGAGTCGTCTCCGTCCCCTCCATCCAGTATATCATCCTGCCATCCACCAATCAGAGCGTTGTCCTCACGGTTCCCGACTATCAGATTGGACTGGGAAGGACAGCCGTGCACGGTGTGGACCTTGGACAGGTTTCTCTGAGAGCCGAGGTCCAAGTGGCAGTCCACCTGAGACTGTTTCAGGGTGACTTTGAAGGCCTCTGTCTCAAAGAGAGGAAGTGTGGCGTTGAGTGCTTTGAGTTTGAAATGCACCCCGTCAGAGCTCTGGAACTGCAGGTGCTGGTGTTTGGAGTTCCTGTGAAAGTTGAGCAGACTGAAAGTTAAGGTTTCTTCTTTTGCTACGATTGCTACATTCAGATCCTCATCGGTTGAGTCCAACAGGACTTGTCCACCGTCAAGGTAATCCATGTCCACCAGCACAGTGTCAATACTTTCATCTTGAGCAAAGTTATCGATCATGATGTCCTTTCCATACCCATGTTTGATGATGTAAGTGTCTTTTCCTTCCCCCCCACACATCAGTGCTCCCCCTGTGTACGGATCCAGCACATTCTCCTTGGTGTTTCCCACCATGATGTCAAAACCTGAGGAGCCGTACATTTCTCGGACTGACTGCACCTCCTCCATCCTCATCACTTTGCCAGCTTTGCCACAGAGCATTTTGTCCTGTGAGTGAGAGCTTCTGTATCTGTAGCAGGGGGCATGAAGTCTGACAACACCATACAGTTGCAGCAGATGAGTGTGGGGTGATGGAAGTGTCTCGGGTTGTTGGTTTCTGTAATCAACGGTTGAAGGCAACAGTAACTCCTCTCCACAGCTGCTCATGTCGGTCTTCAGTCCAGCTGTGACGCCATCACTGGTTTTGATCTGCAGGTGCTGATGATTCTTTGAAACAAACCAGTTTTGCAAAGTAACAGCTTTTGAGCCTCTTATCTCTAAGACGATGCTCCGTCCCTGACAGCGACATCTGATATTCTTGTATTCCTCCTTCAAGAAGAGAATGTCCACGTCCAGATCTGGTGACAGGTTGTTGATGGTTTTTTCTCCTGTATTCTTGTATTCCTCCTTCAAGAAGAGAACGTCCACGTCCACATCTGGTGACAGGTTGTTGATGGTTTTTCCTCCTGAACCTGGACTTGGTGCGACGATGTACCAGTCCTCTCCTCCTCGACCTTCCATGAAATCATTTCCACTTCCTGGGTAGATGACGTTGTGTTGCTTGTTTCCTTTAATGATGTCGTCTAAGTTTGATCCGCGGACCTCCGTCACGCTGTTTAAAGCCTCGTCCTCCTGAAGGTCCACCTTCAGAGCGGAGGTAGAGCGGCTGTAGTCCATGCTGTGACTCTTCAGGCATCTGCTGAAGACGTCCCTCTGCTGGCAGTCGGCCTTGTTTTCTGAGATTGAGGAAGTGATCAGATCCTTGGTGACGATGAGCAAGTGTCTGTCTGCTGAAGACCTGAACCAGTTCTTTATGGTCACGCTGAAGACCACGTTGTCCTGGACAGCTGACAGAACAGCATCGGCCCCTCGTACAGTCACTGTGACAGCATGAAGAGCAGCTTCTATTATCAGCAGGTCTGTTTTATTGTCTGTGGAGTAATTTTCAACAACCACTGTGGACTGCTGTCGGCCTGTCACCATGTATATGTCTTCTCCTTCGCCGCCAATCAACAGGTCTCTCCCTCCTCCTCCATCTATCAGGTTGTTCTCTTTATTTCCAATGAGTACGTCATCAAACGGAGATCCCAGGATGTTTGTGACTGTTTGTAAAAGAGGCTGTGAAGCTTTGACGGTCTGACCGCTTTTGGAGAACATCTTGTTGATTCCTCTGGCCACCAGCCGGACTCTGGAAACGACAGCGGAGGAGACCTCAAACAAGACTCCGTCTCCTGACAGCATGGTCATGTGACGATACAGCTCCCCTGAAAACCAGTTCTGGATCATCACTGTGTGGCTGCCCTCATATGTCAGCACTACATGGTTTCCAGATTTGGACACAGAGATATGGCTGTAGTCCACACTGAAATGAAGCGTGTCTGATTCTTTGGCGGGGTCGTAGTTGTTAATGACGGTTTTTCCTCCGTTTGCAGGAATAATATACGTGTCTTTCCCAGCAGAACCTTCAACATAACTTTTCTGTGGACCAAGGAAGAAAATGTCATCACCTGGTTCTCCATAAAGATTGTAGTAGTAACTCAGCAAGACTTCCATGGTTTGTTGATCTGATGATTTCTGAACTGCAAAGAAATGATTTGAATCCCTGTTTCCCCTGTAGGTCCCATACCTTGTATTGGATAAAGTTTCATAACCTGAAACCACTCTCACAGAGCCCACTGGTATGACCATGAGTACTTTTTTTGTTACAGTTTTGTACTCTAAGCAGTGTGATTGTCCCAGACCAAGAACAATGTCTTTACTTCCACTGGTATAGATGTCCCAGCAGTTCTTCCCAAAACTGTTTTCACTGGAAACAAAATAGTTCATGCAGAGTTTGGATGGATCCTGGTCAGCAAGGCAGAAGTCAATACCTCCTCCATTCCAGGAGGCAGAACCACTGGTGAAGTTAATGGCAGTCCTTCCATCCTGCGTTGTGATTTGGTAATAGTCGTGATGATCTGAAATCTGTGCTACAAGTCTTCGTCCATTCTCAATTTCTTCATAACCCCAATCATAAAACAGACTTGCCACACGAATTGCAAAATGCAACAAACCTTTTCCCAAACCAACAAATGCGGCACCAATTCTTTGCAGGATTCCGGCGTTAGCCGGGAGTCTGTCCAGTTCGCTCTTGATGGCCACATAAACATCGTCAATGGCGATCCGGACGACGGACAGAGCCAGATTGATCGGGATTAAAATAGGTGCGAGCTCAGGCTGGACAAGGGCTACGATATCTAAAGCAATCATGGTAGCATCTAATGCAGCATCAATGTATCCCAGAGTGTCACCTCTCCTAAAGTCTTCGACTAGACTGTAAACCCCAAATCCAATGCCCACAATGGGTACAGCTATCATTGCTCTCCTCATTGCAGGGCTCTTCATGATGGCGGCTGCAGCTTTGCCGATTCTCGTCTCTGTGGACAAAGCTTGTTTTGCAACAACAGCTGTGGTCATGGCCGCTACTCCATGTGCTGTTTGTAAAGTTCCCACCACGCCGGCTTGGATGTCTCCATGTTCAAAGGCAGTGACGGCTCCCTTCATCCCCAGCATGAGACCCAGAACTCCAACAGCGTCTCCAATGTGCTCCACCTTCTTGTTGACTTGGTGGGAAGGTTTGGAGCTGTGAGTCTCCATGTCTCCAACTGCTGTGTTGATGCTCTTCAGCATCTTCTCATTGTACTGTCTACTCTCTGCAGATAACTCCGTCCTGAATTCTATTGGTTGAGCATCAGCTCCCTCAGGCACAAGCTGACACACAAACTCTCCATTTTCCATTTTGGCTGTTCCTTCTTTCACACGCCACTTTGCCAGATTTTCACCATATTTTTCTGTCAGCTTAACGCGAATCTCCTCGGTTATCGACGCAGAGGCTCTGGAGAAATAGGACTCGTGTTTGAAGGAACTCTCTAATTCTGAAGCGGAGTTTAAATCTCGTAGTGTCACATAGCCATCCCCATGACCACCCAGTGATCCAGATGCTCTTGGCTGTTGTGCCTCAATCATTTCTCTGAATTTGTTATAATTCTCTGTGAAGGACTGAGCAGGAGCATCATCTGTGAAGACCTTGTATTTTTGTGCGAGTTCTCTCATTGAACCGAGGACTTTATTCTGATCAACAGTTTGCGTCCACTTTGTGAAAAAGTCAATTTCCAGGTTTGCGACTTCTTTCAGGTTGTTCAGTTTACTTGAATCTCCAGGATCTGCTGCACCACTGAATCCTCGTTTGTCTTCATTAATCCAGCTTGATCCTCTTGCCATTGGATGGTCCTCAAAAAAGAAGCTCCTCCCTGTTTCATCAAAGTTTGTGGTCAATTCAAGAGCCATAAGAGTTAGAGGGAATGTCCGGAAGTTTCTGGCAGATTCAGAAATGATGGATGCAGTGAAATATGTGGCATACCAGGCCTCAGTGGCTGCTGGGAGGCCAAGTGGCTCTCCCTGAAAGATAGATCTTACAAATTCAGGGTACATAGCCTTCTGTTCAAGTCCACTTCTTATCTGGTCATAGCTTTCTCTGCCGACCTGTCCCTCTATATACCCTCTTACCTCCTTAATTCTGTTGTTGTTTCCCATTTGATTGTTGTCTAATTTCTTTCCAACTGGAAATGCATAAAGACTTTCAGGATCAATCTTCAGGATCCAGTCATCGACCATCACATAGGTGACTTTATTTTCTCTATTCTTTGCATAGTGACGAACAACATTTCGAACATCTTCTCCTGATCTGACCTCATAACATTCTTGAAGGACTCGTCTTATTTGTTCCTCGTTGTCCATCCATCTTATATTGTTCCCGTCTCTTTCTGCTATCGTGAATTGTTCTCTCAGTGGTTGGTTGTTGTTGAGTCTGATTTTCCTTGGAGGTGGTTGATCAGGATGAAAAAGAGCCCAGGTCAGTCCCTCCAGTTCTTCCATGTAATTCTTTCTTTGGTACACTTCATGCTTGTTGCCCCCCTCAAAAATGTCCGGGTTAACAAATCTTCTTGGTTCTTCTGGCCAGATGTTTGTGTCGACGTTGGCTTGGGCTCCTTGGTTTTTGTTTTGTCTGCCTTTCTTTGGTTTAACAAGAAAGTTCCGTTCGTTAGTGAAAACTGCTTCTCCTTTACTAGCAGCCTCATTTCTGATGACGACCTCTCCATTCCGGTCCAGAGTTGCAACCACTTTCTTGCTGTCATCTTTATGTTTCCACTGCACTCCATCTGGAGAGAGTTCTTGGGTGATTTTCTCTCCGGTGTGTCGGACTTGGAGCACAGCATTCCTCGCGTGCAGCTGGGTTTTGATGCCGGCGGTCTGGAGCTCCTTCAGCAGAGATTTGATAAAGTTTGGATCTGATCCGACCTCACATCCCACCACACTGGTAGTTTTGATGGTGTCGCTGACCCTGGAGGTCCTCTGAATGATTCTACTCACGTCTTCGGGTGTGAACCCCGCCAGTCTCATCTCTCCAGAGCCATCTCGGGCCCCGTGGCCGACCAGCACCAGCCTGCTGTCCGCAGACAAAGGAGTGGATTCACCATGAATCAGTTTGAGTCTGTGGCTCTTATCCAGCTGGTAGACTGAGCTGACTGATGGATGCTTCTCATATAGAGAAGTTGCAGCTTCTTGAACCACAGGGTGATATTCCAGTATGATGATCTGCTGGTGGTCGTACAGTGTACTGTGATCAACTGCTCTTTGTGGAATGTGGTAGGAGGAGACTGAGTTGGGCTGATCCATCACCTGGTAAATGTGATGATTGCCATGGTTTATTTCCAGAACTGCTTGGAGGGCCCGGGCCATGGAAACACGAATGAAGCTGTGTTGGAAGTCCGTGGTGGTGTTTCCATCCAGAGAGAAAACTGGAGCTGCTCTCAGTGGTGTTGTCAAGAGCAGATCGGCAAGAGCTGAGCCAGAAAGGTCCGACACAGTGAGTCCGTCTTCTGAAACACGTCCAAATACCTTGACCACAGTGGAGCTGTCCACCTCTGGTAGACAAGAGTCATTGAGCAGGCACCCTTTGCTGATGACAGCTGAGTAATGAGGATCGGTGTCGTACTCCTGTTGGGCTCTGGCTTTGGTGGACTTATCTTCATCAGTCAAGACCAGAAGCTTTTGGCTGTAGCTGTGTGAGATCTCTGAAGCGCTGATCAGCCAGTCTTCAACCTTCTGCTCCTCAATCTTTGCCAGGAAGTTGTCCAAGTCCTACAAAACACAACAAGATAACATTGAGAATACGTAAAAAATATCAACACATTGTAAAACTTCCTCATACAATTTGTTATGAAAGTCAATTTCAAGGTGGTCACACACTCTGATATTTACAGCTCCTCATTTCCTGTGAAGGAAGCCTGAGCACAGGCTTTCCACAGTCGCTTATGCTTGCTCATGTGGATCTGTTGGGTTTTCTCAGTAAAAGTGTCTAGAAACGACCATGTTGTAATTTGCACTTCATAAATAAAGCTGAATTGAATTGAATCGAGACTCCACCGAGACCGGCAGTCTTCCTGTTTTTTCCCAAAGTGGACACATGGTCCAACTAACGGAATAATCAACGCCTGAACCGTCCCGCTGGTGGGACGCGACGGAACCGACCCTTCCTCTTTCACTGGTGAGTCCTTCTCCTCATCAGCCGAGCAGAACGACAGAAGCTGCCCTAGAGCGGACCTAGACACCAGCAGGGCCGCACCGCCACCACAGTTCCACTCTCCCCCTGCAGCCAGAGCGTCTGGTCAGGAAGGAATGGACCGCTTTCTTCACGTGAAAACCCCAAAAAGAGCCACTTAAGTCCAACTGGACGACCCAGTTGGGACGATGGTCCCAACTCAACCGGACACGGCTCATCAGCCAACAGGACACACACAGAGCAGCTCAGAGCTGCTCGTTAAGTCACTCATCACACAAGGCTTGAGACCTGGGTGGGCTTAGATAGAAGTGATCAGTTATGCTTGTGTCTTATTTGTGAACTGGGTTGAAGTCTGTTCATTTAATGCGTCTGACTGTTTTCTTCCTCTCTTTTATTCTCCCTCTGGTGCACACGCTCACAAGTACGCAGCTCCCCTCTCATATCAGATCCACGGAGCAACACGGCCAGCGCTGCGTTGCGGCTCTTTCATTCCCTCCTTTCTTTACTAACCCGAGCTTAGTAAATTCGAGGATGCGCGCTTAAGACACCTGGTGAATCCACGCACGGGCCGGGTCTACATGTCGCTCGTCCCCCCTCCCTCTCTCGGTCAAGAACGTAGATCTCTCTCTCTCTCTCTCTCTCTCTGCCCCCCCACCCGTTACCCCTTCTGGGGAAGCCGGGATCAGGAGAGACACCCCTGCTCTCTATAATTACGCACACACTCCACGCACACGCACACACTCTCACTTCCAAACACACACCTGCAGCTCACATACGCTCACCTGGGTGGAACCCGAGTTCCCCCTCCTTTTCGGGTGACGGTTTGGACGAGGTTAACACTCATCCTCCTCCTTCGAGAAGAAACTCCTACCGCACACAGGACCACACAGCCGACCCCCGCCGGGTCGTGCTGTCAATGAGGTGAAACCCCGCTCATGCGTCTCCAGACGCGCGCACACACACACACACACACACACACACACACACACACACACACACACACAGATGTTTGCATGCTTTGAATCAGTTCAGTTTGGTTATTAAATGTGTTGATTAGTAATAGACATTGTTCATAAACGCTCATTAATTGAACTGGACGATTCATAGTGGTTTTTGATTGTGTTTTGTGACAATGTTGATGGTTGTGACAGTCTATGCTCGATCTCACGCTTCTCTGATGATTTAACAGTTGTTTATCCGAAGATTAACAACCAGCTTAAATTAACTTTCCATCTTTGAGACTGAAAATTGGTAATTGATTTCCTCTAATTGAGGTGATGCCCTGGAATTATTAATTAAACCACCGGTTAATTCAATGCATAATTCACAACTTCTCTCAGCTCATTTTCTGTAATTTATCCATTTCCAATTTGGTTCCAGCAGCCGTAGCAGCTGGAACTGGTTTACAAAACTCACCGGGCGCACTTTTATTTACCTCTGCTCCTTCCGGCTGCTACTGATGTGCGCCAGTATATCCTTCCGTGGAGCACTGCGCATGTGTATCAAAACGTTATTTTAAAGGGTTGAAAAGAAAACACGTCTTTTAAAATGTTTTATAACCATTTGGAATTACTTCACGTGCTAATACGCCGTCCCCTGAACCACTGGAAGGAGCATTTTGTCCACTTTCGTCAGTCTGGCTCTGACTCCTATGACTTCCAGCGAATGACTTAAGCTAAATGCAATGCTAACAGCTGGGAGACAGCCACTGGATACAGAGACACGAAAAAGGTAATTATGAGCTTGTCTCACTTTGTAAATGATAGGGATAGGGCGTGGGTCAAAAATCTTCATAGTATTCCGTTAAACAGTTTGATTGTTATTGGTGATTCACTGTTAATGACCTGCAATTATTAATGGGTAAATAACAATTTACTCAATTTAATAAGTAACTAAATTACTTAAAGTAATCAATTACTCTCGGTAATCAATACTTTAGTAATTTATTTCCAATTACCAATGGTAAACCCCAACAACCGTGTCTTCCTCCACACCAGGAGTGACGGAGGCCTCCTTAACCTGGCACGCCTCATAGCAAAGACATTCTCATCAGGGAGCTGCTCTTTGCTGATGATGCTGGTCTTGTTGGCCACACTGAGGAATTGCTCCAGCGTCTCATCAGCTGCCTTGCTGGTGCCTGCTCTGAGTTTGGCCTCACCATCAGCCTTAAAAAGACCGAGGTCCTGGGCCAGGATGTCAGTAGTGCTCCCAGTATTAACATCGAAGTCCACACCCTTGAGGTGGTGGACAAGTTCACCTACCTTGGTTTGATCATTTCCTGCAACTTCTCCCTAGATGCCAAACTGAATGCCCGTATCGGCAAGGCGTCGACAGTGATGGCCCGTCTGGTGAAGCGTGTCTGGGACACCTCCATGCAGACCACCTACAGTAAGATAAGTGTCTACCAGGCCTGGTACTGAGCACTCTCCTATACGACAGTGGAACTTGGAACCTCTACTCCTGTCAGGAATGTCGGCTGAACGCTTTCCACCAACGCTGCCTTCGCAGACTACTGGGCATCACTTGGCAGGACCGTGTCTCCAACGTGGACGTCCTGCCAGAGCAGATGTGCCCAGTATGTTTTCCATCCTGACCCAGAGAGGCTCGTGACGGCTTGACCACGTCATCCAAATGGATGATGGCCGCATCCCAAAAGAATGACTGTCCGGGGAGCTGGCTACTGGAGACAGGTCAAAGGGACGTCCAGCTCTCAGGTCAAGGACGTCTGCAAGCGTGACCTCAAGGCTGAGGCTTCGACCCCTCGGACCTGGAGTCAGCCGCCTCCGACCGCTCTGATTGGTGGACCATCACCCAGAATGTCCTCTGAACAGCAGAGGAGAGAAGAGACACCCGCTGAGGGAAGAGACTCCGCAGACAGTGGAGACCGTTGACGTCCCCCCTGCAGCAGGATCTGCGGATGCCGTATCGGCCTCTACAGCCATGCCCGGCACTGCAGCTCCCTGACCAAAGACCCACGGTTCAAACCCGCCCATGATTTTTCGAGCTCGATGGAGCCCACAACAATTCCACTGACCATGATTTGCCGACACAATCGTCCTCTGATAGTATTTATACAGTTCAAATTTCCACCTCAATAATTGGGGATATTTAGGATTTTTTTTCCCCTTAAATTTCAGATCTCTTTCTCTCTTCTTTGTGGCAGAGCAGGAGACAAGAAACAGGCCACGTCCTCTTTGCAGCAGGACATGCCTACAACCCCTGACCAGGGAGGCGTCCACTCGGCAACCGAAATAGATGCCCAAGCCTCCACAGCTGCTCCTCTGGATGTGGAGGAGTAGCAGCTCTACTCCGACCTCCCCCCTGGTGATGTGGCTCCTCCCACTGTCTCTAAGGGAGAGCCCAGCCACCCTATGGAGGAAGCTCATTTTGGCCGCTTGTATCCAAGACCTTGTCCTTTTGATCATGACGCGGAGCTCACAACCATACGGGTGGGTAGAAACACACTCAGAAAATTCGATTCATCCCTGAGGGGCAATTCAGTGGGCAAGAGTGGCACATTCCAGTGTTGGGGACGCATTGATGGAAATATTCCTCAGAGAACTAGGCCACAGGCCTCCAGCCCTCAGCACACGGCAGGCCTGATCTTCACACATAGAACAAAGGAGGCGCTCTTCCCCCACCATGAGGCCAGCGCCATTTTGTCGTCCTCAGACAGACAATGGCGTCACATCTCAAGCCCCCACGGTGGGGCGAAATCAGACACGGGGATGGCCCTCCGAATGAGGGGGCTCATGGGACACGCTCCCCAAAATGGAAGTGGCCTGCCAAGTCCCGCTCATTATTTAATGCTGATATCCCGCCCGGATCATCAGTTCCGCGTCTTCTCATGGATTAACCCAGGCCTCATGTACTCTTGCCCAAATAGCTGATTACTTGACATTATTAATGAACAGTTTATTCGTGTTAATAACTGAATTTGAGATAAATTCACCTTCACCTTAAACGGTTTATTACACTGTAATTATTATTGATTCACTGTTAATGACTGTGCTGGGACAACAGGAGGAACACCCTATCCACATCAGTGCGAGAGAAGCAGAGGCCCAACCAGCCCAAACCAGCTCCAGGGATGTGTGACCCCGAAGAATGAAGATATCACCCCGCCTGTGAGCGGAAGACTTCATAAATACACACACATTAGATTCGACATGGCCTTTTGCTCTGACTCTGTCAGTGAGGGCTGTAATTATTAATTGGCAAATGACAATTTACTCAATAAGCTAATAAATTACTCAAAGTAATCAATTACTCCCGGTAATCGATACTTCGGTAATTTAATACGAATTACCCAAAGTAAACCCCGACACCAGGAAGCACAAGAAAATAAGATACAAGTAAAATAACTGAATAATATATTTATGCATGTTATTGTAAATTGCAACAAGTCCTCCAACTCAAATGACCACAGTGGTCTTTAATTCATGCCTCAAATTACAAGACCACGGGGTACGTTTTAAAATCACGCGCCCCCTAGTGGCCATGCAAATGATGTCACTGATATCACGGACTGAGGGAGGGTTTTTTTTCGTTTTTTTTGAGCGGAACACAGCTGAGCGGAGTGAGTTGTACTTAATAATTGCATTGGACTGCAAATACAATTCTCTGCATTGAATGACTAAAGTTTTATTTTCAAAACAGAACAAAACCTTTGAAATAGTTTCTGAAACAGATCAGAAGCCACAATATGAACTACAATAAAAACAAAAAACAAATCTATAGAATGGAGAAATGTCTGTATTGTAATTTACACAATGCTTCTCTTGAGTTGAATATACTCTTTATCTTCAAGGTCTTCACTCCATTTATGGATGTGATCTGCAGTTTTTTCGTTCCTACGTGCCTCCTGACAGCGTTCTCTGCAGAGCTATCTCTCCGCTGCGTCCTTGACAACCAGTCGCGGACTGTGACCTCTGACCCGGAAGGAAGTTGATGTGCGTCACAGACTGCAGTTTTTTTTTCTTAATGAACGAAGTTTTGCCTTTTAACTAATAATGATTGCCCACAACTATTCCTCGTTGCATTAAATAACAGACTGTGTGATCATGGTGACTGACAGGTTAGAGGTGTAGAATGTGCCTGAAGCTCCATGTGTGTTGTTCTGTTTGAACCGATTAGCTTAGCTACGAGCAATTGGAGGTGTGGTCATGTGACCAGGCAGCAAAGAATCATGGGAATCGTAGTGCAAAGGACACGGGTGGTCTCATATGCACAATAACTCGCCGTGTTGAGTCGCTGAGAATGCGGTGAGACGGGCCACAGTCCTGCTGCCCGTCCACAGTGCTCAGATGGAGAGCAGGGTATAGAAAGAGATAACACTTTCAATGAATGTGCAATACATCTTCAGTACAATGAAAAGGAGTTCAGTTTAGTGAGCAGGTACATCCTCTGGTGACACTTTCTCAGGATCACCTCAGGAGTCAGTTGATTGTCAAGGACGATACCCAGGTGTTTATCATAACGGCACACTGCTTGCATCCCAATCACCCCGTCCAGGTCTCCCTGTCGGAGAAGTTAATGCCACATATACTCTTAATTGGTGCCCTGCTCGCTCCCCATTGTGACCCCCTTAAACACCTCATGGTCTCTGTCCTGGTTATGTTCTCCCTCCATGTCAGCCTTTCATCAAATCACACCCCTACAAACTTAAATACCTGAACTCTTTCGATTGCCGGCCTGTTCAAGGTCAGCTGCCCTTCAACAACTTTTACCTGAAGAACCGTAGTACTTCGGTTTTCTTGATCGGAAATCTAAACCCCCATGACCAGAACCATTTTTCAAACAAATGCACTGCTTCCTGCCGTTTCTTCACCACATGCTTAATATTCCTCTCCTTCTCCACAGAGCTAGATCGTCAGCATAAAGAGATTTACCAGGATCTCCATCAGCTAGTGAGAACACAGAAGTTATCATCATAGAGAACAGCACAGGACTAATGACACTCCCCTGAGGAGTTCCATGTTCCACCATATATCCCTCTGAAAAATCTGCTCCTACATATAAAATATACTTATCTGCTCCTTGTCTCCATGGCAACCAGAGGAACCCCTGCAGACTCTGATCAACAGTGATTCAGCACTTCTGAGTTTGAATCTGGACACAGTTGAAGTTCATCAGCTGTCTGCAGCTGCTGTGTCTCTGCATCAGACTGCTGTGATTGGACCTGTTGATCATCCCTGATCAAAACTCTCTGTTCAAGTTCTGCAACATCAGGTCAACATGGAGGAAGGCAGCAGCTGCACTGAACTGTCAAATGCTTCCTGCTCTTCCTGAGAGAATCCACTCACCTGTTCCCTTCGACTGACACAAGCGATGAAGTTATCACATCTCTGAAGAGTCTTCAGCCAACTCATCGGATCGTCAGCTCTGAAACAGGACAACACAATAAGACAGAAGGAACACACACACACTGATTGAAGGTTTGTTTTGTTGGTTTGGGGTTTTTGCTTCTCTGCGTCGCTGAGGACCGCTGGAGACTGACCCTGGTGAAGTGGTGACGCCCGCCTTGGCACAGCGTCCACGACACACAAACGAGGCTCGGGAGTCATGTGTCACGTCTTCATTTCGGAAAGCTGGAGGATTCCAGGAGGCAGGCCGCAATGGGTTCATGACGTCTTCATAGCTGAATCTGCGGGTGCGGGTCTTCGTGGCGCTACAACAAGAAGGTAACGATCATTAAACTAATCGACCACATATTTTATTAATCAAGATGCGTGGCAAGATACTTTCAGAATCTACAATCTAAACATGAATTTAACTTCATACTAACTGAATTAGCCAGAACATATTGAATACTGAATAAGTGATGCACAGCCAGTTAACAGTGACATCTGCTGGACGTTCACAGGACTGAAGCATACTGTAAGAACTTCCAACATGCAGGGAACATTCAGTCAACAACACGTGAAGCTGTAAACATCCTACACAAGAACGCACAGCTGATTTCAGTGGTTTCCCCCCTCCCAGAGCCACACAGCCTACGGCAGACTAACCTCCTCCAAATGAACTCAGACAGAGAACGCACAGCCGCTAGAACGCCATCAGTATCGTAACACAGAAAGGAATGGTTAATGGAACAAACATGGTCCAGATTCAGTCTCCACAATGCCGGTCCGAGTCTTCCTGACACTCTGAGAGGAAACAGCAGCAGTGAGGAACCGTCGACACGACAAGGCTGGTCGGAGCCGCTGAAAACACATTTTCAAAATGGTGCCCAAGGTGGAACTTTTAGAAAACACTTGTGATCAGGCTCTGTCTCCAAGGAAATGAGAAAATGCAACTTTTAAGAAATTCTGCTCCTTATCCTACTCCTGCTGGTGGTCCTGATTCTGCTGGTGGTCCAGATTCTGGTTCTGGTCCTGGTCCTGCCCTTCATGGCCGTAGTAAGTCGTCGTCGTGCTCATGTACTGTATTTTGTCAAACAGCCAACAGAACGTCACCGTAACACCAGTCCAGCCTGGTGTTCTGTCCGTGGGAATGTTCTCCTATTGAAATGTTTAGAGTGTGTTGTTCTCCATGGTTTCATTACAGAAACAATCAACAGCACCAACTAGTGGACCAGAATTAGAACTTCATGGTTCTCAGTGTTGGTTCCGTGGTCAGGGAAGTGGCTGAAACGTTCTAAATGAAAATCCTTTCCTAAAAGAAGAGTTTTGTCTTGAAGCGTTGTGGAATAATGGAGGCGTCAGAGACGAGCGAGGGAAGAGCTCTGAAGAGGAGCAGCAGTTAAACTGGAGAACATGATTCTGATCAGGTTTCAGTCGCCTGGTCCAGACCATGGATTGAGAGCTGAGTGTGTGTTGTGACGTTCTGTTACCTCTGAGCGGAGAACCCCTGCAGACTGTGGTGGGACATGTGATGGGACAGTCCTCGGAGGCGGTGCAGGGCAGCTACGTCAGGACCGAGCTCCTCCCACTCGTCTTCTGCCAGATCTGTCCAAGCAGAAGAAACTTCACTCTCATCCAGGTTCTTACACACTTCTCACTTCTCTGAAGGTTCTGCTGGTTTTCAGTCTGTGCTGGACTGAAGGTGGAGCTGAGCTGGAACTCAGACCTCCACCCTCACCTGAATTCTACTGAAAGAAACACCAGGAGGCTGAGAGAAGTGAGGCTGTGACTGGTTCTAGACGGATTCTCCTCCTCTGGGTCTGGTTCTGCAGAAAGTAGATTTCCATAGAGATCTTCTACTTACTGAAGCCCTCCGTGAGGATGAGGAGGCCGAAGAGCAGGAAGACCTTCAGAACCATCCTGCAGACAAACATCACATCAGACAAGTCGTATTATAATCGACATTTGGAAAGTTTTCTTTGATGTGACAATAATTTCTTTTAATTTATAAAGGTGGGTAAGTTTTTCCCAGTTCTGCACTGCTTGTGATGCAGCAGCAGCCTGAAGGAACAGCTCTCGTTGTATTTCTGTTTTTATGCTGGATGCTTTCGCTTTTAAGATGGATGGATGGATGATGCTGATTTAAATGAGCGTCTGACAAGAAAGAAGGCAGAAACTGCCAGAGAGGCACGTAGGTTAAAAAAAAACAAAACAAGATTCAAGCAACATCGACCAGAAACTGCAAAATAATGATACGACTGAATGGTCTGCCCGAGGTCAAAAAGGTTAGGATGAAAGACTGGGAGCGATATAAACAGAAGAGTGGACGGATGGAGACTGAATGAGACGTTTCCTCCTCCTGGTGGAAACGTATGAAGACACTGAGGACGGTGGACTCCTGGTCTTGAAAAATATGATGGAACATACTCATTTGGAACTGGACTCATCAGAATAACTCCCAGCCGGACGATAACTTCTTCTCATCCATCATGGCAGCTGCAACTCCTCTACTGCAGAACAGTTGAGCAGGAGCGTTAACACAGGTTAGAAACCGACAACTCTGCATTTCAGTAGCAGAAGACTGAAGGTGAATTTCAATCACTAGAAGGAATATCTGCAACTGTTCTCACAACCATTTAGTGTGAACACCATTTCTGAAACTTGATGGAACACAGATAAGGGAATGAACTCTGAGATGGAGGGTTATGGACTTAGATATATGAACAGAAAAAACAAAGGCAGTAGAGGAGCGGCCTCATGTGGAAACAAACACCTGAAATTCAGAGTGATGGATCACATGACCGCAGCGATCGACAATGTCTTACAATGTGTTACACTCTCAATATGCAAAGGAAAAAATTAATAGTAGTATGAACAGAGCATCAGGCTCAAGTATTGAAATCTTTCAGGACTGACCTTCACCTGCGTATAAAGCTGGCAGCAAACATTTATCAACAAACTACAGACCTGTCTCACTACTTCCACAATTTTGAGACTCTTGAGAAACTTTTTAATAGCAGATTATAGAAATGTGTCAATATCATCTGTTAATGATGGCCAGTATGGATTTAGGAGAAGAAGGTCAACATCACTGGCAATATTAGATTGAATTAAACACATCACAAATACCATCAACCAAAAGAGAGATACAGCAGGATTATTCACTGATTTTAAAAAAGCCTTCAACACCAGGACCAGGGGTGCTCCGACTGGAGTGTCACCAGGTAGACTGCGAGGTGCAGGGGAAAAAAAAAAAAGTTGCAATATAATAAAAGAAAGAAGAGAGCAATGTGCGCGCGTGATCAAGCGAGTGTGTGTGCGCACGCAGCGCTCCATGCATGAGAAACAGCGGTGCGACTGCGGGGGTGGCGCTGAACGAGGTAGATCCCAAGGGCTTTGCAACTTGAAAAGTAGATCTTGGGTCAAAAAAGGTTAGACACCCCTGCCATAGACTATCCATCCATCCATCCATCCATCCATTTTCCACCGCTTATCCGGGGCCGGGTCTCGGGGGCAGCAGTCTCAGCAGGGATGCCCAGACTTCCTTGTCCCCAGACACTTCCTCCAGCTCTTCCAGGGGGATCCCGAGGAGTTCCCAGGCCAGCCGAGAGACACGATCTCTCCAGCGAGTCCTGAGTCTTCCCCGGGGTCTCCTCCCGGTGGGACATGCCCAGAACTCCTCCCCAGGGAGGCGTCCAGGAGGCGTCCTAAAGAGGTGCTGAGCCTCCTCAGCTGCTCCTCTGGATGTGGAGGAGTAGCGGCTCTACTCCGAGCTCCTCCCTGGTGACGGAGCTCCTCCCCCTGTCTCTAAGGGAGCCCAGCCCCCCTACGGAGGAAGCTCATTTCAGCCGCTTGTATCCGGGATCTTGTCCTTTCGGTCATGACCCAAAGCTCAGGACCATAGATGAGGGTGGGAACGTAGACTGACCGGTAAATCGAGAGCTTCGCCTTTCGGCTCAGCTTCTTCTTCACCAAAACGGATCGATACAATGACCGCATCGCTGCAGCCGCTGCACCGATCCACCTGTCAATCTCACGTTCCATCCGTCCCCCACTCGTGAACAAGACCCCGAGATACTTAAGCTCCTCCACTTGGGCCAGAGTCTCTCCACCGACCTGGAGAGGGCAAGCCACCTTCTTCCGGTCGAGGACCATGGCCTCGGATTTGGAGGTGCTGATCCTCATCCCTGTCGCTTCACACTCGGCTGCGAACCGAGCGCCCCTCCCAGGGACTCCAAGAAGGCCGGGTACTCTGCACTGCTGTTCGGCCCGTAAGCCGAGACAACAGTGAGGCACCTATCCCCGACCAGACCCTCTCGTTCACTGGGGTGAACTCCAACTCATTGCGCTGAGCTGTGGGGCTCACCAGAGCCCCAGCTGTGTGTGGAGGTGAGCCCGACTATATCTAGCCAATACCTCTCGATCTCCCTCACAAGCTCGGGCTCCTTCGCCCCCAACGAGGTGACAGTCCATGTCCCTAGAGCTAGCCTCTGTGTCTGAAGATTGGGTCGCTGGGGCAACCGGCCGTTGGCTGCCAGCCAATTCACATTGCACCCGGCCCCTACGGTTCCCTTGGCGGATGGTGGCTCCACCGGAGGTCAGGCCCCTTCGAGCTGAGCCCGGCTGGGCCCCGTGGGAGAAATGACTGTGGTGTAATTGACACGGTATAAATAAAGCAGGATTGACTTGAATTAGTTAACTCAGAAATAAATTCATTAAAATCATGGCTTCATACAAATCAATTATTAAATCTAAGCATAACAAAATCATTTAGGAACGACAGAAAAATTACACAAAGGTCCACATCGATGGGACGGACATTGGAAAGATATCAGAAACCACATTTTTATGAAAATTGGAAACCTCACATAAGACGTCGACATTCTAAAATCTCCAAACAACTGCAATACTAAAAGCAAAGAGGTTCTTGATCAACTCACTTCACGTTCTGTACGGATCTCTAGTTTCCCTCAACTGAAAATATTGTCCTGAGGTTTGGGGTAACAGCTTCAAGAGTCTACAATCACTGCTCATCCTTCATAAAAGAGCATTTGGGGTCATTAACAGACTGGCGGATAGAGATCACACACACACACACACACACACACACACACACACACACACACACACACACACACACACGTTCATTGTTTCTGCAGACAAGACTGTTTCCTGATCAAATAAAACGTCAAACGGCACAAATCAGGTTCAAAGCAAAGACTAATCAACTACCAGGAAACATTCAGGGCATGTTTAGAAACACAGAATGAAAATATAATTTAAGATGATTGTTCCATTTAGAAAACATTACAAAAAAATTACTCGACAGCAGGAGAATAAAACACCCGACAGCAGGACTTGAAGCCAGCCCTGGATCTAGCCTTGGATCTGGTCCTGAAGCCAGCCCTGGATCTAGCCTTGGATCTGGTCCTGAAGCCAGCCCTGGATCTAGCCTTGGATCTGGTCCTGAAGCCAGCCCTGGATCTAGCCTTGGATCTGGTCCTGAAGCCAGCCCTGGATCTAGCCTTGGATCTGGTCCTGAAGCCAGCCCTGGATCTACTGCCTGCTGCTGTTAGTAAACACGTCTCCCACCCTGAAGCCGTCTTCATTGCTGCTGCAGACTTCATTCAAGCAAACTCCTGGTCTGTTCTTCCCAACTTCCAGCAGAACATTCACTGTCCAAATAGGGAATGATAGACTTTGGACCAAATGTCCACTGTGAGTAAAGCCCACCCTGTAGCAGGAGCCTGCTGTCACCTCAGTCTCAGCATTGCTCTGTTCATGTTGCCTCTCATTAGCAGGAGAAGCCAGTAGGGAGATCAGGGTCTGGTCCGAGACCAGACAGCTCAGATCTGGACCACCACACAGTCTCAGTCATGTTCTACATTAGTTTCTGCACAGATCCTGAAAAATCCAGGAAAACAATCCATGTGTTCCCAATCCAGAACCCCTGGTTTAACAACAAGGTGAGGAACCTCAGGAACCGCAAACAGGGCCAGAGACACTGCAGCTTCCAGCCTGGAGTGTCGCTTCAAAGCTGCAAAGAGGGAACCCAGGCTGAAGACTGAGGGGAATTTTAACAGCAGTAACAGACGTACATGACAGAGCCTGCAGTTAATCAGTGACTATAAAACAAACCGCACTCTGCCAACATGCTGAGGACCTCGACCTGTCCTCTGCCCGTTTTGAAAGCACTGACTCCAGATGGAGTTTTTGTAATTCGGTAAATTATATCAAACAGTTTCCAACAGTGCAAACAGTTTCTAACTGGGCATCATGATCCATTGATTGAATGAGACGGCCCAGACCCAGTGGATTCAGCAGGTTCCTTAACCCCGGGCTCCTACCATGTAGAACCAGTTCCTGGTTTTACTTCAGTTCTCTCCTTTCTTTCATGCAATGTTTCATAACTACGTGTCGTTAACCCTTGTTTCTCTTGTCGCCTATGAAATCTGTTTATACATCAAATGTATGTTGACACAAAAAAATCAATCTGCCTGTCCCATTTATTTCTCTCTCTGTCCCCTCAACTCAACCAAAATAGCAAAAAGCTGCCACCTCTCAGCCTGGTTCTGCAGGGTTCTCCACCTCTCAGCCTGGTTCTGCATAGTTCTCCTCTGAGCCTGGTTCTGCAGGGTTCTCCACCTCTGAGCCTGGTTCTGCATAGTTCTCCTCTGGGCCTGGTTCTGCAGGGTTCTCCTCTGAGCCTGGTTCTGCATAGTTCTCCTCTGAGCCTGGTTCTGCAGGGCTCTCCACCTCTGAGTCTGGTTCTGCATAGTTCTCCTCTGGGCCTGGTTCTGCAGGGTTCTCCTCTGAGCCTGGTTCTGCGTAGTTCTCCTCTGGGCCTGGTTCTGCAGGGTTCTCCACCTCTGAGCCTGGTTCTGCAGGGTTCTCCACCTCTGAGCCTGGTTCTGCATAGTTCTCCTCTGGGCCTGGTTCTGCAGGGTTCTCCTCTGAGCCTGGTTCTGCATAGTTCTCCTCTGGGCCTGGTTCTGCAGGGTTCTTCCTTTTAAAAGGGTTTTTTTCCTTTCCACAGTCTCTTCTTGGGTTTTCTCTGTACAGGTGCCTACAAATGACTATGTTGTAATTTGCACTATATAAATAAATCTGAATTGAATTGAACATAGAATCTCAAATGTCAAACTGCTTCACTATATTGCAGACAAAGATATTTTTTAGGCCTTCATGTCTCTGAACAAGATTCTGGACCCCATCAACTCCCTGGATATTCACCACATCCCAGGGAAAAAGGTGAAAAAGGATGAACAAAGAGGATGAATAGAGTAGGATTCGTTTAGTCAGTGAAGGTTTGAATTTGAAGTGTTTTACTCATCATCTCTATCTCCACAGTCTGCATTCTATCTGAAACTTCAGACCACAAAATGTTCCTGGTAAAACCTCAAATCTTTAAAGTTCTCTTGATGGACTCCTTCAAACAACCTTCAAATTGTGAAATAAAAGTCTTCAGATGGTTGAAGAGTAGCAGTTAAAATATATTTAAAATATATGAAAAAAGAAAAACATTGGAACACTCACAAGAAGGCAGACAGAGTTTCGTCTGAAGTCTGCTGGTTGCTGCTGGATGCTGCTGGATGCATGGATGGAGAAGAGGAAACATTGACACCAGGGCAGAGGCGGAGCGTGGGTCTCAGTACAGAGGGGGTGGAGCATTCTCAATGGGCCCTGATGATAGTAATTTTACCATTCAACCAATACCTCATCCTACCTTCAAACAACACACTAACGCTCACTTTTATTGAGCCAAGCAAACCTCTATGCCTCAGAAAGCAGAATAAAGTCACAAACCAGTTCACAAACTTGTTCTGAAGAACAAATACACATATGCATGCACACACACACACACACACACACACACACATGCAGACACACATACACACAAATGCAGCCTGACAGGTGTCAATCTCCGAGCGTCCGCTGTCCATGGTGCTGAAAGCTCAGATAAAAAGTCAGGGGCTACATCTGTACCATCTTTGATACAGCTTAAATATAAAATGAACACAGCTGGTCTAAAATTACACAATCTATTCAGATAGATACAGACACGGCTATCTATAGATTTTGGAATTCACGTATATTAGAAAAAAAATAGACTCGGCGGTCTCTTGTACACAAGGCACATTCAAATAGGCAGGTGTTTAAGACGACGGCGTTCTGATAAAGATAATACTTTTGAAGGTTTCACTGACTCACCAATGGCTCCGATGTTAGGTTTTGGGTAGCACCGCTAGCGGCTAGCATAGTGTTTAACATACTGTTTAACTTCCCTCCAAAGAGTTCAGATCAAGTGCAAAAGAAAAACTGGTTCATGCCGCACAACCAATCAGCGCTGGCTTACAGCTCTGATGCATTCATGGACAGTCGTAATGTAAGAATTGGCAAATTGGAGCCCACAATCATATAGGTATACCTTCTGGCACACACTGCACATTTTATTATAATAATTTATTTCCGATAAAATGTGAACACATGACATGAAACGGGCCCTATGACCTTGTGGGCCCTGGGGCGACCGCCCCCTTGCCCCCACTCTGGCTCTGCTACAGCACCAGGGTCTTAATCCACTATATCACTCTTGGGGTTTGAAGTGAAGTTGGGAGATTCACTCAAAGTCCTTCTCCATCTGAATTGGTCTTTTTTTGGATGATGTAGAGGGAAAAAGTTAAACTCTGAGAGATCTGAAGCTTTTTAACTGCTGGTATATGAGAGGACAGCAGCTGGATTTAAGTCCATTAATTCTCCTTTCTCCAGCTGGTTTGATTTGGGCTGGGTTTAAAAAAAAAGATTTTCCTTTGAATGGCCTGATATTGATTCAAAGAATCCAAAATTTGATCATTTAATGTCTTTTCTACAAGCGTGATGAAGCCTGAAGTTTAAAGCCGAGTCATTCCACGTGGCCAGCTGGATTTCTGGTGAGACCTCTTCACTCGGTGAGCAGTTGTTAATGTTCAGCATCACCACAGGAGCACTGAAGACGCCACCGACAACATCTCTGTAAATGATTAGAATCATTTTCAGCTGGTCCATTCCCACATAAAATGAGCACTGTTCAAGTTATCCTGTTATGAAAAGCTCGGGAGAAACAATATGTCTCCAACTCCAGGCCTGTATCGCTACTCTGACACTTCTCTGAAATACTGGAAAAGCTGTTTATCCAAAGGTTAGATAACTTCACTGAAAAGTATAATTTATGAGCAGGCAGCCAATGTGTATTCAGAGAAAACAGATCACCATCAGTGGCAGTAACAGAAGAAATGAGCAATGCTTTAGATCACAGGAAGTATGCAGCAGCGGGTCTGTAGTATGTGAGCAGCAGCTGTGCTGAAGGCTCGGCCTCCCCTGGTCTGAGGCCTGGCTGTGGACAGCTGGGGGAGCTGACGGGTGTCAGTGTGGAGGGTTGTTTCACATGACTGGTGGCAGAGGACTTCTCTCAGACAGTCCGGGGCGTCGCCCTGAACACACTGATGGGGAGGAGAGGGGTTGCATCCTGGACTCTTCATTCAGTGGATAAAGTCGTTCTGGAGCCTCAGAATAAAGCCTGCTTCAGGCTTCCCATGTCTGCGTCTGCGCACCACCGATGCACACCTGCTTTCTCTCATGCTACATTTTGGGCTCACGTGGTGCACGTTCCATGTGTGTGCACTGATCCACGCATTCTCGGGGAGCTTCTCTGGCACTCCAGGGTGTTTATTTATCGATTTTATTATTATTATTAAAGATCATTTATAGAAAATGAAGCACACACATTGTCAGTATATTATCATTTAGTCCATCCATCCATTCATCCATCCATCCATCCATCCATTTTCTACCGCTTATCAGGGGCCGGGTCGCGGGGGCAGCAGTCTCAGCAGGGATGCCAAAACTTCCCTGTCCCCAGACACCTCCTCCAGCTCCTCTGGGAGGATCCCAAGGCGTTCTCAGGGCAGCTGAGAGACATGGTCTCCAGCGTGTCCTGGGTCTTCCCCGGGGTCTCCTCCCAGTGGGGCATGCCCGGAACACCTCCCTAGGGAGGCGTCCAGGAGGCTCACTTAGTATAAGAGTTTATTTAGCCTTATTCTGTTTCTGAATTGCGGGGCAGCACTGGAGCGATTCATACTTTCACCTCTGTCGGCAGACCTTCTCCTCCCTCCAGACAGTCTGCTCTCTGCGTCCACCAGTGTCTCTCTCTTTGGGTGTCTTTGTAGGCGGAGCTACAGCCTGATGGCTTCAGAGTCACTTTTATTCAGCTTTATTCAGCTTTATTCATGAAGTGCCAATTACAACATGGTCGTTTCTAGACACTTTTACAGAGCAGACCCAACAGATCAGCATGAGCAGCATAAGCGACTGTGGAAAGGAAAAACTCCCTTTTAACAGGAAGAAACCTTTGCAGAACCAGGCTCAGAGGTGGCGGCTTTCTGCTGTTCCGGTTGGGATGAGGGGACAGAAAGAGGAGATAGGACAGACAGGTTCTTGTTTCTACGTACATTTCTTATATAAACACAGAGTACATAGGTTACAAGAGGAACAATCGTCAATGACATGTAGTAATACCAAGAAATTACATTGAAATGAGAGAAGGAGCAGAACTGGGAGCCGGTTCCACAAGGCAGGAGCCCGGGCTTAAGTAAAAGCTTACACCCACTGGGTCCAGGTTACCTCAGTTAATCAATGGATCAGCTGTTTGGATTGATGCCCAATTAGAATTGAATGCACTCATTGAATCCAGGCCGTCTCAATGGATCAACCGCGATTGATGTTCTGTCTGCGATCCCTCAAGCACGGCTCTAGTCCACCCAAGAGACAGACTCTTCGTCCAGGGTTCTGGTGTTCTGACTTTTTGGTCTCCCACAGTGGAAAGAGAGAGAGAGGGCGAGAGATCATTTTATTTCCATTGAAGTGGACACAGGTTCACAGATTTATACAATAAATCCACGACTCATTTTCTCAACATCACCTTACAGAACAGTTACATAACAGTGGAGAGAGAGAGAGAGAGAGAGAGAGAGAGAGAGAGAGAGAGAGAGAGAGCGAGCAGACGCGACCCCTAACTGTAAGCTTTATAGACCTTTTTATCGAACGCTGAACTCCACTTCCGGTTTTACTTCCGTATTCTCCCGAGTGATGTTTCTTACTTCCGGTTGGTTAGCTTAGCCTTTGACGCTAGCGCAAGATTCAGCTTCAACAAAGAGGATAACAAGAGTAAAAGAAGGATAGGAGAAGGTCAGCATGGATATACAGACAAAGAAGATTAGTTCGGGGAGGATGTGTGCCGTTATTGGGTTTAAAAACACACAAAAGCGTCTGAACGAATGGTTAAATCGCGAATGTTATGACCACAAACCAGCCACAAAGCGGAGTTGTCCATGCGCTCCGTTGTTTTCATTTTTCAAGAAGCCAAAAGACGGATCACGGATGTGGCTGAAGGCATTGAACCTGAAGAAACCACCGAAAAACATTTTTGTCTGTTCCTTCCACTTTGTGGAGAAAAAAACCGACAAAAGAAAATCCTTTTCCAGAGCTGTGGATGGGATACAATCGCTCTCCCCAGAGGAGGAGACGTTCTTTTGAAAGGCAAACCCCTGCCTCTCCCCAGAGAAAAAGAAGTCGTCTGCAACCAGGTAAGTTTAGCTTCAGCTTGTTTTAGCCAACATTAATACTGTTAACATGACGTTGTTAGTTTTGTGCATAAACCTGTAGTTGCTACTGCGGTTAAGTTAATTTGATATTGGATACTCAAATTCAGCGCACATAAATCTGTTATTCTCCCTGACCATGTGACTTATCAATCTCAAACCATCTATGTATCATACATACTAATATCCCTCACATACCACAAGAATTATTTTTGAAATATATACTTTGTTTATTTTTTGACATTTTGAAAGCCGAAAAAACACATAAATCTAACATTGTCCCTGACCATGAGACTTGGTGTCAAACTAACTGTGAAATATAGATACTAATAGTCACATGCCACAAGGACACATTTCAAAAAGAAGTCTTGCGGCATGTGAGGAATATCAGTTTTGGGTTTCACAGTTGGTTTGACATCAAGTCACATGGTCAGGGAGAATAATAGATTTATATGCGTTGAATGCCAAACGGCGGCTGTGAATGTCCAATATCAAACTAACTTAACCGCAGTGGAGTTGCTCTGTATATTGTTGACATCAACATTGCAAAAATGTTTCTATCAGTTTGCTGTCTGTGTTTTTAGTGGCGCTGCAGGTTGCCAATTTATAAAACACAAGTTGGTAGGCTGCACACTGAAATAACAGAAATATTAGTGATCAGATTGCAGTAATATTGGATCAAACAGTGCCCCCAATATAACAAACCAGAGTGCAATTTCTTAGTTATACACAGTGTTTGTGGTGTGTGTGTATATTTTTGTCTTTGTGTGTTTGAAATTGTGATGCATACAGTGACAGCTATGTTCCACAGCAACATTAATTTTACTCCATGTTTTCTCTCTTCCCTTGTTCAGATGTAACTGAAACTTGTGAGCCGACTACACCAGATGACACTGAAACCTGCCTGCCTCCATATGACCCTGCTACACCAATGTCTCGAGATGCACAGACCCAGTGGGAAGATCAAACAATTGCTGAGCACAACTATATCTCCAAAAAACAGCCCATCAACAAAGAGGACAAAGCAACACAGTGTGAGGCAGAAAATGATCCTACTGTGGCAAGCACCACAGTCATTGATGATGATAAGTCATTGTTGTTCACAGGAGTGCGTAAGGTACAGTTTTTCGCTTTGGTGACTTCATTGCTGCCCTTCAGTAAGCCATCAGTTCAGCTTCCCGTTGTCGACCAAATCCTGATGACCTTAATGAAACTCAGACTAAATCTATTATTAGGCGATATTGCTCATCGCTTCAATGTGTCCACAAGCATGGCAAGCATTGTGATTGGTCACTGGATTGATGTTATGGGTGAGCAGTTCAAAGTCTTGATCCCCTGGCTTCCTAGAGAGACCATTCGTGCAACCCTGCCCTTGTCGTTTAAGAAGAACTACCCTCGAACCGCCTGCGTCATTGATTGTGCTGAAAGTTCAATTCAGAGGGCCAGAAACCTTGACTCCAGAAGTGACACTTTCAGCCACTACAAAAGCACTAACACTGTGAAATATCTTGTTGCTGATGCTCCTAATGGTGTCATCATGTTTATATCCGATGGATATGCTGGCAGAAGCAGCGACAAGTATATCACCACGGACAGCGGGTTTCTGGACTACCTAAAGGCTGGAGATGAGGTCATGGCAGACGGGGATTCACCATTCGAAACCTGCTGGATGAGAGAAAGGTCAGATTGAACATTCCAGCATTTACCTGCAGGCATGGTCAGTTGACCAATGAGGAGGTGACACGCACCAGACGGGTAGCCAATGCCCGCATCCATGTAGAGAGGGTCATTAGAAGGTTGAAGGTATTCAGGATTTTATCTCAAACCATTCCCATCACCACGACACCAAGGTTGGACAAGATTTTAACCATCTGTGCCGGCCTTGCTAACCGTAGGGGCCCACTGATACGACTGCCACAGGAGGTGTGAATCATGACTGTGTCCCTGTCTACAAAAGCTCAGGCATCTTTTGAATGAAATAGAAATACAATATGCATTGTATAAATTGTTGTGATTGTTGTTTATGAATATTTGGACAATTTGTAAAAATATAGTATTTTGTATTTGATCTTTTAACACCTGTTCAAGAGCTGTTTTTCAGTATCTCTGCCATTTGTTTATTCTCAAACATTTCCTTCATCCAATATTTGACACAAATTGTTTTGAGTGTCATTGTATGTTCTGAACCGCAGCCTCCTGCAGGCTTCTTGCGGGTCCTTAAAAAGCCTTAAATAAAGAAATGTGAATTTAAGGTCTTAAATTGTCTTAAATTTGGCTGTAAGACTTACATTTAAGATGTAGATCTTAAATTTAAAGGATGATTGTAAAATAAAGGCCATAATCAATATCTATTTGTTTGATTGGTTTGTTTCCTTGGTAATTAAATATAAAGCACAAGTTGTGTCATGTGACTGTTTACATCTGGTCACATGATGCAGCGGTGCATTGTCGTCAGTAAGTGTAAGTGAATAACCTTGAGTTTTTTTCTATCAAAGACGCGACATTTATTTGGGTCTTAAATTACATTTGTCTTGAAAAGTCTTAAATTTTACTTTCAAAATGGTGCAAGAACACTGTACTATGAATTAAAGCAACAGAACATTAGTGGAAGAGGTCAATTTAATTCAACAATGAAATTAAATGGTCAAATTAAACACTGTCAGAAAAATAATACACAAACAATGACAGACACACACACAGTCTAAACCTGAGATAAAAATAAACATAGTAGTACATTAATTAGAATAGTATAGAACATTGCACAGTTTAAACCTGAGGTAAAGAATTTACATATTAGAACATTCATTAGAATAGCGACCCACTCCGGGGACAGTGGCAGGTGGGGAGTTTGACTGGGGCGGTACACCTGTCAAACGGTAACGCAGGTGTCCTAAGGCGAGCTCAGGGAGGACAGAAACCTCCCGTAGAGCAGAAGGGCAAACCCTCGCTTGATCTTGATTTTCGGTATGAGTACAGACCGTGAAAGCGGGGCCTCACCAGCCTTCTGACTTTTTGGGTTTTAAAGGTGCATTAAGGAGTTTTACAACCTTAAAAATACTTATTTTCCACCATAAATATGTTACACATTTTTAATGCTGTGTACAATGTGCCCTGACATATTCATTACCAGAACCTCTAACAGCGCTAAACTGTCACTTGAAAGTCACAGTGCCGGTCCGGCTCCAGAGTTTTTTTGGGGAGAATTTGAGAGGAATGACGTAATGCGCGCTCCGGCTGACCTGATTTAGTTAAGTTTCGTTTTGTTCGCCATTACTCCGCCAGATGCTTAGTGAGCAACAACTGAGCAGGATCTTCCAGAAAGTAAGAACAGACTGGCTTCCAGCACTGCCACAGCTCCACACAGACTCCACCAGGTAGAAGACACTTACATTTTACTTGAGCGCTACTGAAAGAGCGAGGATGTCACGACCAGTTTAGACCGTCGTGAGACAGATTAGTTTTACCCTGCTGATGATGTGTTGTTTCAATAGTAATCCTGCACAGTAATCCTGAACACTTTAAACCTGAGGTAAACAATAAACATATTATACAATTCCAGCTTTTCAAAGTATTGAGGTATGTGAGGTGTTTGTTTGTGTCCACTTTACTCTGCGGCCTAATACTTTGATACGTAGCACACAACTGTAAACTGCCATGGGTAAAATCATTAA
This sequence comes from Salarias fasciatus, assembly GCF_902148845.1. NCBI lineage: Eukaryota > Metazoa > Chordata > Actinopteri > Blenniiformes > Blenniidae > Salarias > Salarias fasciatus. The sequence goes on from NC_043756.1 coordinate 31,171,504, forward strand.
CAATTTTGGGAAGCATGTGAGCAAAGTAAAATGTGCGCAGCCTTGAAAGATGCCTCTGAACGAAGTCTTGGTCATAGGGTACTTGGATCTCACTGTGCTCAGCATTGCTCCAGATCACCAACAATGCATGCTGAAGCCCTGTGCAATGCATGCCAAGTTGCACCTGCATGTCGTAGCCTTTAGGACCACTGGAGGCAAGAAGGTATTTTCCATCGGCTAAGGGTGTGACTTCCCTAGCCAGTGCCTCTCTGAGTGTCTTCTTCCCCAGCACAGGTGATTTTATCTCCAGCAGCACCTCTTTATTTATCACTCCGTCGGGACTTGCTGCGAGCCATGGTTCAGCTGGGCACACCACAAGGCCTTTGGTTTCAATCGCATGGCCTTGTGTTTTCAAAAACTGCCTTGCGTCTTCCTCACTCTCTGCTCCATGGCGCGTTGCAGCGTTGCCATGGAAGGTTGGGTGAAGATGCTCTGACAGAAACTTTTCAGGTGTGGTGGCTGAACGAACTGGCACCTTTCTAGCTGTACTAGCTGTGATGCACACTCTACACAGATCATGCCAGACCTGTATGAGATCAAATTAGGATCAGTAGGATTAGGATTTGATCAATAAGATAAAGATTTGCACTCACAATTGATCCCACAGACCTGTACTTTGCTTTGCGCTTTTGTAAGCTCCTCAATCCTCTCCAGCTGTGCTGTGGACATGTTGATGTAGTCATCGTAGAAGTTCTTGCATTTCAGACAAGCCAGTGGTATGTGGTGGTCATCATGGGTTAGCCTATGGAGTTGGGGAGACGGTGGTGTCATGGTCGAGGGGGCAGCATTAAAGCTGGTGTCCGGAGTTTCCGTTCGTTTCCAACGTATGTATCATTTTTCAACAGAGCTTCAATGTGTCAGTCTGGTTCGATACTATAATATAATATTGGCATAAAGCAATATAAAAATGTATTTATGAGCCCCGCCTTCGTCTCATAGACCCCCATGTTATCCGAAAAAGCGCCGGTCAACTTCAGCCAATAGACTTCGAGCTTCCGCATTCTCGTGTTGTCAGTCAAAGTGTGGAGCAGCCAGAGAGCACGTCGCTCGCCCAGCAGAGGAGAGTTAGCTATCAGCAGATATATCCACCGTCTGCTGAACATCCACCGGAAACAGCTCAACATGGAGGATGCTGCAGGACTCAGAGGCTCTCATCTTCATCCGACAGATAATAGCATGCACAATTAAAGGGGCGTGGCTTGGTCGCTCATGAAAGCAGAGGGAGGGCGGAACCTCGAGATGTTGGATTAAAAAAAAAGCTCTCTCTTTCAAAACTCCAGACACGAGCTTTAAAGCATTGCTGCAGGAGGCTACTACCTGGGCATGTGAAAAGTCCTGCCATTGGTGATGCCAATACATGCTTCCTCCACTCTTCATGAGTCCCAAAGAGTCTGGCTTCCTGTTTCTGATTTGGAGCGGTAGAGGATGTCGTGGCAGAGGCCGGGATTGAAATGGAAGGCTGATACATTTTCTGCCTGTGGTGTCGTTTGAACTGGACATCTTTAATCTTTCTTTGACCAGCATTTCTTTGAGACACAGAATTCCACTTACTCTGTGTGTCTGTGCAAGCAAGTCCCGTCTTCCCCCGCCTCACAGCATTTTCCACCTATAGACATATTAAGAACACACGGAACATACATAAAAATGAGTTCACAGGTTTCAATAATTAAGTAACCCTGCATCACAAACAGCCTGTTAGTTTACAGTTAACTAAGTTATAGAGATGCAATTAATCAATCACACTTTATTTGTGTAGCACTTTTCATACAAAGTGCATGTAGCTCAAAGTGCTTCACACACACACACACACACAAATCATATAATATTGAACACAATGAAAATAAGATAAAATACCCCCACCCCACCCTCACGAAGAAGACATTCAAACAGAAAACAGAATTGGAGAACTGAGGAGAAGCTATCTTGAATTGAAAATGAGGAAACACTGGACCTAAGACTAAAACAATAACAAAATGATAAGAAATCAAATTCAAATAAATAAAAATCCTAATGGAAAGTAAATGAATGGACACATTAATTAAAATCTTTACTAAAAATAAATATTCAAAACAATAAGTCTTTGCTGAAACTGATCTATAAAACACACTAAGATGGTTAAAGGGGCTGTATCATGCAAAATTCACTTTTGTATGTTTTAACCTTGTTATATAGTTATGTTCTCACCTAAAACACCCCAAAGCGTTTTTTTCCTTCGTGCCTGCGTGTTTAAGCTTTCCCAGTGTTTGTGCTGCTCAGAGAGGCAGCCCCTCCCACACCGTGAAAACGCTCTGTTTCCCACGTTCACGTTACACTGTGAAGATGGCTCCCCTGAGCCCCCCTCCCCCCCCCGCAGGCCCTCGGCAATCAGCGTTGCTGCTTTTTGTAACTCCGATTTCGAGGATAAACTTTGACCATCGTCTGAAAGCAACAATCAAGCAAGAGCAAGAGTCTGAAGGGTCTGGAGGGTCTGAAGGGTCTGGAGGGTCTGGAGGGTCTGAAGGGTCTGGAGGGTCTGGAGGGTCTGAAGGGTCTGGAGGGTCTGGAGGGTCTGAAGGGTCTGGAGGGTCTGGAGGGTCTGGAGGGTCTGAAGGGTCTGGAGGGTCTGGAGGGTCTGAAGGGTCTGGAGGGTCTGGAGGGTCTGCGCTTGGTGAGTTTCTAACAGGAAAAGACGTTTTTGCGTGTAGAGAAGCTAGAGCTAAAGAGCTAAAGCTCGCTAGCGTATTTGTTTTGAGGCGCTGATTGGTTGAAGTAGCTGTCAGTCAAAGTCCACAGGGGGAGAGGCGGGATTTTCAGTGAAACGGAGCGTTTTCTCTTCCAGCTTTCAGAATTAGCCCCAGAAAATCTTTTATTTCACACAAAATTACTTTTCCTTAGTGGCAAAAATAAACTATGACCATGTTGATGCCATTTCTAGGGTTTGGACTAGCTAAAAAAGCAGGATACAGCCCCTTTAAAGTAAATAAACAAATAAACACTTATAATCAAATTACAATAAATCCAATCAGCTAAAAGCCAGACTGAGAAGGTAGTTCTTGAGCTTGTTGTAAAAATATAAATAGTAAGTGCTGCTCTCAGGTCCTCAGGTAGACTGTTCCACGGACGGGAGCCAAAATAACTAAAAGAGGCTTCACTGTAAGTTTTAGTTTTTTCTCAGGGAACTATTAAAACACCTGAGGGCTCTACTGGGTTCATAGGTAAAAGCAAATCAGAGGATTACGAAGAACCAATAAAAGAACGTTAAAATCTATTCTCAAAGACAGAGGAAGGCAATACACTTTATAAACTAGATCTGTCTGTATTATCAGAGAAACCATATTATCTTATGCTATTTCAAGCCAGGTATCTCAAACTGTTAGCTCTAAAGCACTTATCAGGCAGTGTTTCCTGCAGGATAAAAGTTTGGCCAGGGGGGAGCGTGTGGTGGCGAGCAAAGCCGAGCAGTGCGCTGCTCACATGGAGCGTGGAAGCGGCACGCGGGGCGGTGCTCACTCGTAGCGGAGCGTCCAGCTCAATCGATTGAGCGCAACTGCTAATTAGCCGCAAACGCGGCGCTATTATTATTTTTTTTTCCTGTCCGTTGTCCGGGCGATGCAGAATTTAGCGCGGGCGGGTCGCCCGGACTGAAAAGGTCTGGCGGAAACCCTGTCAGGGATAAAACACTATTGTTTACTACAGCATAATGTGAACACCTATCTGCAGTACTCTAATGCTCTTACTTTTCAACACAGTGATGTTTAACTTGTACTTACCTTCCACATAATCGCAGCTGCATGACTACACGATCGTCCTGGTCCAGCAATACATGTCCAGCCAGCGGTCTGCACGTCACCATCTTCATTGAGCAGCACCCAGGCGCTGTGCGGTGAATTATTTAAACACTGGCTAGGCTCGACGTCTGCTTTTAGATAAACGTAGCCACCGTGTTTGTATGACAGGACACACCCGACTTTGCCGCTGTGAAGGTACTGATAAGCCTCGGAGGCTTTAAGGGTCTCCATAGCCTTGCCATCAATTGCCATGGAGTCCACAAAGTACGAGCAGATCTTACTGTATGTAACAGTCGGCCAAATAGACATATTGTCCTCCCACGAGCTCACTGCAGACGGATGAGGGATCGTCATTCCACCCCCAGTTATTGTAGAACATCCATGTTCCCATTTTGTGGACAAAGACATCGCAAATGTTGGTGATTTTCAGTGACTGCTAGATTCTGTTTACAATAGACCGGAAATGAAAAACATCAACTTCCGCTGGCTGTGTACAATGGCGCCCCCCTTGGTTTCGGCGCGTAAAATCATGGATAGAACAGAAAGGTCTTCATCCTAGTCTTAAAGCAGAGACTGAGTCAGCCTCCCTTACAGACACTGGGAGCTGGTTCCACATATCAGGAGCCTGATAGCTAAAGGCTCTACCTCCTGTTCTACTGTTAGAGAACCAGGAACCTCCAGCAGACCAGCACTCTGAGAGGGAAGCGTTCTCCTGGGACAGTCTGGGACTAACAGCTGTTTAAGATCTGATGGTTCCTGGTTGTTCAGGGCTTTATAGGTTCAGAGGAGGATTCTGAATTCTATTCTAGATTTAACAGGAAGCAGTGAAGGGAAGCTGATATTGGGCTGATATGATCTCTCCTACTGGTTCTTGTGAGAACTCTTGCTGCAGCATTTTGAACCAGTTGGAGACTTTTTAGGCAGTTATTGGTTCCTGATAACAAAGAATTACAGTAGTCTACTCTGGAGGAACAAATGATGGATTCATTTCTCAGCCTGGCTTTGAGTCAGCGTGTTCCTGATTTTAGAAATATTACTCAGGTGAAAGAAGGAGGTCCTGCAGGCCTGTTTAATGTGGGAGTTAAAGGATAAGTCTTGGTCAAAGATCACCCCCAGGTTCCTCACAGTGTTACTGGGAGTCAAAGCAACACCGTCTAGGGTCAGTATTTCATTAGATAATTTTTCCCTGAGGTGTTTTGGGCCAAATAAAATAACTTCTGTTTTATCTGAATTTAGCAGGAGAAAATTATGACTCATCCAGGTTTTTATGTCATTAAGACAAACTTCTAATTTAACAAGTTCATCTGTGTCATCTGGTTTCAAGGATAGGTAGATCTGTGTATCATCTGCATAACAGTGGAGATTAAAGCGATACTTCAACATTTTGGCAAATTGGCCCATTTAGCATAATTCCTTAGTCATTTCGAACAGCATGCTTACTTTTTTTGTGAGGGCGAGCTGTTGTTTATTCAGAGGTGAGTCGGGGAAGGTTTTCGGGACGGATACAATGGAAGTGGATGGTATTTTTGTTCCCCCTCGTCAAACTCATCAAATACACAATCCAACAACCCCAAAACACTTTGGTGGACACGTTATAATCCACACATTCACTACGCTGTGAAATATTAATGCAAAACTACGAGATTGAGTTGTTTATGCGAAGATTGCTGAGACGGAACTACTTACTAAACATGGCGTCTGGGCGTAGTGATTTCAAAAGAAAAAGTAGTTCCCAGTATTTTCTTCAGTGTCGTAACGCTACAATATTATTTGTTGGTGTTTCACAGCGTAGTGAATGTGTGGATTATAACGTGTCCACCAAAGTGTTTTGGCGTTGTTGGATTGTGTATTTGATGAGTTTGACAAGGAGAACCAAAAATACCATCCACTTCCATTGTGTCCATCCTGAAGACCTTCCCCGACTCATCTCTGGATAAACAACAGCTCGCCCTCACAGAAACAGTAAGTATGCTGTTCTAATGACTACGGAATTGCGCTAAATGGGCCAATTTGCCAAAATGTTGAAGTATCGCTTTAACGGAGTGTTTCCTGATGATGTTCCTACAGGAAGCATGTATAATGTGAAGAGTATAGGTCCTAAGACAGAACCCTGTGGAACTCATATTTAACTTTGATCCAGGCTGAAGAATCATCATTGACATTAACAAAGTGGAACCTGTCTGTTAAATATGATTGAAACCAGTTTAATGCTGAACCTTTAATCCCAATAGTATATTCTAGTCTCTGCAGATCATTTTGGTTTTCCTTATTCTAAGCAAATTCTAAAAAAAGACTTAATGGCATTGGTGGTGGACAAACTGGTGGAGCAGCTGGTTATCGTGCCGTCAGTATCCTCAGAGCAGCCGGAGCTTCCTTGCGGCACCCTTAATGACGAGGGCGGCCATGATGTGGGAAGTACTCCTTCTGAGGAGGAGCAAGGAAAGCTGAGTGACCTGCCCAAGACTGAGCATGTTCCCTCTACGCCCAGGAGTGAGGAGTCACTGCGGGGAGCGCGGTTGAAACTCCAGCTCGCCCGTCTCAAAATGGAGGTGGAGGAGAAGGCTCGGGAGCGGGAGGCACGGATGAAGCTCGAGATAAAGCGGCTGGAAATTGAGGCTGACACGGCAGTGAAGATCCGTCAGCTGGAGCTGACACGGTCTGGGCCCATGGCGCCGGGTGGCGGTGACGCCACAGGAGGATCCACTTCCTCTGCTCCCACCTTTGATGTGAGTAAGCATATTGCTTTAGTGCCAACGTTTCGAGAATCAGAAGTCGATGCGTATTTTTCAGCATTTGAATGCATCGCTACTGCGCTGCGCTGGCCAGATGATGTTTGGTCATTGCTGCCACAGTGCAAAATTTATGGCAAGGCTCAAGATGCAGTTGCTGCTCTCAAAGTAGGGGACAGTTTAAATGACGAAAAAGTCAAAACTGCCATACTGCGTGCGGACGGGGGCAGACACCTGATAGCAATCACCTGTGTTAGAGCTGTGTGTGTGGAGGTTCTGTGTCGAGTCTGGTTGGTAATTTCCAGTTTGGGGGGTACTGTTTTAGTGTACTTCTTTGAGTATTATGCTGTTTGGGTTTTCTTTTTCTGTTGTTATGCTTTGTCTTATTTTGAGGAGCAGCAGCGTGAACGCTCAGTTAATTTTGTAATTTGGGTTTCTTAGTTCTTTAGTTGTTTTGTTTTGACAGCACCTTTTTGCCCACTTGGCTGTGCCATTTATTTTGAGGACACAAATAAATGTTTTGTTTGTTTAACCATGTTGTGTCCCTTTACCCTGCAAGCCGGGTCGTAACATAGTGGGGGCTCGTCCGGGAACGAGCCATACTGCGTGCGTATGAATTGGTTCTGGAGGAATACAGGCAAAAATTCAGGAATCATAAAAAAGCCCCAGGCCAGTCTTAAGTGGAGTTCGCGACTGAAAAGGGAACCTTGTTCAGTAAATGGTGTGACTCTTGTAAAGTTAATGATTATGAGTTTCTGCGGGAGATGCTATAGGTAGAGGAGTTTAAAAGGTGTCTGCCCGATCGTATTGTGGTATGTTTGAATGAACAAAAAGTTACCGCTCTCTCTGCTGCAGCTGTGTTGGCTGATGAATATGTGCTTACGCACAAAACTGTACTCTGTGCTCAACCTGGTGTATCTGAGGTGGAAACCTCTGTGTCTGTTCAGCCTAAAAGGTCGTTCAAAGCTCAGAAGCAAGACAGAGAATGTTTCTGTTGCCACAGACCTGGTCATGTCATCGCCAACTGTCTCACTTTGAAAAGGAAGTCACAGAATCAACAGGACACTTCAAAACTTATAGGGTTGATTAGGAAATCACAGAAAACTCTGAGAATCAGTGACTCACTTGATAAGTGTTTCAAACCCTTCACTTTCAGTGGTTTTGTGTCACTGGTAGGAGATTCTGGAGATCTGCGTCCAGTGCGGATCCTTCGTGACACGGCTTGTTCTCGGTCTGTGATCCTGTCCTCAGTTCTGCCGTTCTGTGCCCAGTCCTCATGTGGTTATGATTCCTTGCTCTGTGGTGTGGAAATGGGTTATGCCCTTCGCCCTGTACATCGTGTGCACGTCCAGTCTGATCTTGTAACAGGTGACTTTCCGGTTGCCCTCTGCCCTGAGCTACCCATAGAGGGAGTTGACTTCCTTCTGGGGAATGATATCGCTGGAGGGAAAGTGGTTCCTTCCTTGGAGGTGTTGCCCTCACCTCAGCATGGTGAGGCATCAGCAGGTCGAGATAAAACAGGTCAGTACCCTGCATGTGTGGTAACACGGGCTCAGGCACGTAACAGAAAATTGAAGGAAAATGTGGTTACTGATGTGGACATGGCTCCTTCATTTATGTCTGTTTCTCCTGAGCATGCTGAGATGGGAACGGTCAACTCCCAGTGGCAACCGTACATCTGTGCATACTGAGACGGACGTGCACAAGGGTGACCTTTCCCAATTCCAGTGGACCGCGCTTATCTTTGTGTCATACAGAAGGCTGACCCGACATTGGAAGCATGTTTTTCGAAGGCGGTGAGTGACAGCAATGCAAACACTGAAAGAGTTTCCTTCTACATCGATGATGGTTTGTTGATGCGCAGGTGGTCCCCCTCTGTAGCCGCCGACTAGAGCTGGAGCCTGGTATCCCAAGTTGTAGTTCCTGCTGTTTGTCGACAACAGGTGTTATCTGTAGCATATGAAAGTGAGTGGTCGGGACATTTGGGCATCACAAAAACGTATCAACGCGCGTTGAAACATTTCTTCTGGCCAGGACTTAAAAAGGACGTTGCTAACTTTTGCCGCAGCTGCCATGTGTGCCAAATACCTGGAAAACCAAATCAAGTTGTCCCTCCAGCACCATTGCAGCCTATCCCAGTGATCGAGGACCCATTTGACCGTGTGATCGTGGACTGTGTTGGCCCTTTGCCAAGAACTAAGAGTGGTAACCAGTACTTATTGACCATCATGTGTGCTGCCACTCGTTTTCCTGAAGCTGTACCACTCCGTAAAATTACAGCAGCATCAGTGACAAAAGCATTAACAAAGTTCTTTGCTGTTTTTGGGGCTTCCACACACAGTTCAAACTGATCAGGGTGCAAATTTTCTATCAAAACTCTTCAAGCAGGTCATGCACACCCTTAAAAGTAAACAGTTTCTAACAGTTTATGACATACATTTATGACCTATTTAAGGTGTTTGGAAGAAAATGGCTGATTTTGCTTTACTCTGACTTTAAAGTTTTTCCACCAAACTCTGCAAAATTTTAAAAAGTGGTAGTTTTACAGGAACGTGCAGTCTGGAGGTTTAAACCAGGGTTTCTTAACCCTGGTCCTCGAGGCCCAGTGTCCTGCTTGTTTTACCTCTCTCCCAGTTGGAACACACCTGATTGCAATGAGAGCTGATGCAGTGAGAGCTTCTTTACAAGCAGCCCAGTAATTATCTCTTATTACAATCAGGTGTATTTCAACTGGGAGAGAGGTAAAACATGCAGGACACTGGGCCTCGAGGACCAGCGTTAAGAAACTCTGGTTTAAAGTGTCCGTCCAGTTAGCACAGAAGAGCAGATTTCTTTTCATAAACTGATTGATATCCCAAAACAAACAAAAAAAATCGTTTTGAAGGTCTGAGCTTTAAGATCCAGCATGAGCACAACTCATGTGGACTGTACTTACATTTGAAGGAAACCTCTTTAAACTGGGAGTGAAGTTCTCCTAAAAAAATAGGAAAAAAACCCCCAGAAAAACCTCATTGGAGGTGAAGGAGGGATCTTTTTAGTGTTTCATCTCAAAGAGTTAAATTATGGACCTGAAAATCTCCAGAAACACTTTGAATCAGGGAGGTTCCTGGTGAGATTAACAGTGTTGTTTTCAGGGGCCTGGACTGCAGGGGGCGCTGTGGAATCAGATACCTTTTCATTTGTACAATATTCACTATTTATATGATGAATATAAATGTGTGTCCTGTGAGCCTTTGACTGTAAATTTCCCTGTGGTGTGTGTTGTGTTGTTTACATGCTTAGAGATGTAACAGAGCCGTCCGTGGTGCTGAAGTGTTACCTTCATTCAGTGACTGGGTACGTTGTCTGAAAAACGCATACACACAGATTAAACATGGAGCTGTCCGTGGTGCTGAAGTATTAACTTCAGTGACATGTTACATTGTGTGAAACTGAAACACACGACACACACTGAGATTATACAGAGCTATCCATTGTGCTGGAAAATCCACCTCATGCAGTTACTGGTAACATTAGGAATACACACACACACACACACACACACACACACACACACACACACACACACACACACGGCATAGAGATGTCCATGATGCAGAACTATCAACGTCATACAGCGAAGCACGTTCTGTAGATTGGGTACATTGTGTGAAACACACGCTAAACATAGAGCTGTCCATGGTGCTGAAAAATCAACTTCACACAGTCACAGGGTGCCTTGTGTGAAATGGGCACAGACAAGTGTAACACACACGATGAAGTATGAACTTCATGCGGTTACTAAAAACATCCTGTTAAACACACACACACACAGGGATTGCACACTGAGATCTCATTATGCTGCAGTATCAACTTTCTACAGTTACTCGGTACATTTTCTGAAGCATGCACACGGGTGTTTTAACAAATACGCAGCTGAAATCAATCGGGATTAACATGTCACACTCTGAAATACTCGTGGATGGGAAGCCCCACCCACTGAGGTCAAACATGGAGAGAAACTTTGTCAAAAAGAGGAGTTTAATGACTGAAATCAAAGAAGTCCACCAAAACGCCATGAGGAAGAAAATCCCAGCGGCAGTGAACAGCTTCATCATGACATACGGACACGGCTGAGGTTTGGATAAATATCGGTCGATCAACCAAAGTATTTCATGCATTCAAAGCCAAATGGTGTTCTTTACTTTGAGGTCAAGGAAAAATGGTCCCATTTGAAGCTGCTTGCGTTGTAAAATCTTCCAGTCAATTTAACCCTGAGTGTCCATCACTAATGACGAGGCTGACATGTTACACCGCTCACATTTTTATTGTTTCGTTTAAAGGTGCATTAAGGAGTTTTACAACCTTAAAAATACTTATTTTCCACCATAAATATGTTACACATTTTTAATGATGTGTACAATGTGCCCTGACATATTCATTACCAGAACCTCTAACAGCGCTAAACTGTCACTTGAAAGTCACAGTGCCGGTCCGGCTCCAGAATTTTTTGGGGGAGAATTTGAAAGGAATGACGTAATACGCGCTCTGGCTTGTTAGGTTTTGTTTTGTCCGCCATTAGTCCGCCAGATGCTTAGTGAGCAACAACTGAGCAGGATCTTCCAGGAAGTCAGAACAGACTGGCTTCTAGCACTGCAGCTCCACACAGACTCCAGCAGGGAGAAGAAACTTAAATCTTACTTGAGCGCTACTAAACGAGCGAAGACGGAGCTCCCCTCTTCCGTGCACGCGAGCCACAGGGACGAGTTTTTCACTAAGCTGCGTTACGCCCAAGGCCTGCAGGGGGCGCTGTTTCGCATAAAACGTGCAAACTCCTCAATGCACCTTTAATGATGTCTTAAAGCCTGGCGCCAGCGGCACTGCAGTCAGGTCTCCTCCCCAGAGCGGTGACGGTCCCACTGAGCCAGACTCGGTCCCAAGCCAGAATCGGGATAGAGCTGGACCCACATTTACTAATTAACTACTACAGTTCATTAACTGAATCACTAATAATTGTGGTGTATTAAACTGAAATGAAACACAAAATTGTTTCATCCAAAATCAGTTATTAATTGGAATAAATTATTTATTCAAAATAGTGTCACATAAGCTGTATAGGCAGGTTCACTGTATGTTGTCCTACAGTATCCTGTGCCCACAAAATGAGGGAAAAACAACGAACTGCACTGCAGCAACAGCACAACATGTGTCAATCTCCACGGTGACGTCGTATTTTAAATCTGGAATTTGTCAATTCCAAATTACATTTATTAGCTTCATGTTTACATGAGAAAAACAAAGGATTGAATCTGCTTTCATGCTGGGGGCTGAAGCGTTCTGATTGGACGGGGGCGGATGTGATGTACTTACATCTACTCGAAGTAAACAGATCTGGCGCCGGAGCTTTACTCTTTCTTTCAGAATCAGAATCAGAAAGAGTTTTTGGCCAGGTTTGACAACCAACTAGAAATTTGACTCCGGCTGGCCGCGCTCTCAGCTGGGTACACAGATGAATACCAAAGGATAAATAAACAAAAGGATAAGAGACAGATCAAAAACTCAGTTAACTTAAGGTTAACTACTGAGAAAATAAATCCCCAATGAAGAGAGGCATAACATTAACATAATAATCACAAGTATTTATAATAAAAACAGATAAAACTAAAACCTCGAGAATATATCACATTTATATGGCAAAAGGAACATGATGTCCAGTGCAAAGTGGCAGGTTATGGAGAAGGTGTCGTGCAGTTGTTCCTGAGACTCAGAGTCATTTAGAGTTCATCAGGGTCACGGCCTGGGGGAAGAAACTGTTCCTGAGTCTGGTGGTTCTGGCCTGCAGAGATCTGTGACGCCTGCCAGACGGCAGGAGTTTGAAGAGGGTTTGAGCAGGGCGTGAAGGGTCGGCAGAGATGTCACCAGCACTCTTCCTCTTCCTTCCTCTTTCTGAATAACTTTGATGCTACAGCTGTAAAAAAGTCTGCATAGATACGCTTCAATCCATCCGCTCTTTTCATGTCTCTCTTCTGAGGATTAATTTAAATAAGTTCTCTGGAAGCGTTAAACACTATAAGCGGCCGCCATCTTGGAGTATTGCGTCATTGTGATGGAATGAGCGTGTGCAAAATGAGCGGAATAAAGTCATGTCTAATTTACATGTATTTCTGCTCTTGAATGAGAATAAACCGGCAGGTTGAGTCCAAATAAAGATTTCAGGCGCTTACATGGCCACGTTAAAGCATAATGAAGTTGTTTTTTTTCAGAATTAAAATTCCCATACTCAACACCAGGAGCACACACCGCCGGCGTGGGGTTCCGCGGCTCGGCCTGACCCCGGATGTGACCTCGGAACCAGAATTATCGACGTGGAGGCGCCGCGTCTCGTCCTGCTGTCGATGCCGTAGCCCGGGTCGGGGGGTGGGGCTTAATGTTTGCTCAGTGTAAAGCAAATGCTGGACTTAATAAACCACTTTATTGAGGACTTGCAGTACTTTCACATCACATACACACACACATCAATCCGTCTTTCAAACGGGTGAATATCTGAGCGGTGAGCTCATCGTACGACGGGGCTCGCGCGGCATTACAGAAACTTCCGTACCTCACCGATCTCAGCGTTTGAGTGATCGGGTGTTGATAAATGCGGCAGCTGAATTTGATCGTCATTAACAATGTTAATCCCTGAAATATTCATAGTTCTGAAGCCCCGCCCACTGAGGTCAGACACGGAAAAGGAGCGATTTTGGCGAAAAAAGAAACTTTGGGAGCTGGAAATGGATCCTCTCAGGTCTGAGGTGGAGGTAAATCAGGAGGAGCTCCTTGGAAGAATAAAAACTGAAAAATTAAAGGGAAAAACGCTGTCTGGAGGAAGCTCGCGGCAGCGGTGAGCAGCGTCACCTGGATGAACGGACACCGGCTGAGGTCTGAACAGATTATAGGTCTGTTAATTTAACCCTGATATTACAAATGATGAGGCTGATTCATGTTGTACAGCTCAGAGTTTTTGTTTGTTTTGTTTAATTATGTCTCAAAGTCGGACAGCGGCACCGCGGCCCGGTCTCCCCCCCACAGCGGGGACGGTCCCACCGAGACACACCCAGCACCGGACCCGGTGCCGAGAATTACCTCGGACCGAACAGGACCCAGTCCACCGAGGGCGGCGCGTGCCACCCGCTGCCGGATATGCTTAAATGAAAGAAAATTTATAGAAATCTAAAAAAAATGTGTGACGAAACGTCCTCTATCTGTATTTAATCTCCCTTTAGTTCATATGTTATTTTCTAGGCTACTGGCATCACATCACTGATTAAATAAATCATTTCCTTTACTTTAGAGTTTATTTACATTTCAGTCGCGGTTCTTCAGGTCCTGTCTCCTCCGTCCAGACTCCAGACCCAGTGCGGCTCTGCTGGTTCCCGCATCCTCTTGTGGCACAAGCACATCAAAAATAACTCTATCGGCCAGTGCAATATTGTGGAAAACTGCCTAAATAAAGTCACACACCTTTTTGGGGATGAACAGGAACAGCAGCGTTTTCCCCCGCTGGATCTGAGTGTCTGAAGCAGCTCCGCAGCAGCGTGTGCGTCTTTGTGCACTGTTAAACTGCTCCTCTCCGTGGCAGGATGGACCAGCGGACTTATTGAAAGTTAAAAATCCTTTATTAATCCCACAAGGAAGAATTTTATTAGATATTCCGTAAGGGCATCATTTTATTTTTAATTATTTTTTAATCTGAATGCGTGCTGCTTGTGCTTATAGCGTGTTTGAGATGTGCTTTATAATTATTTTCATGCTCCGCCAGGTTTTTCTGTGCTGCACCGCAAGTCCGCACTGACTGAAACTTGCTACACGATGTCAGAGCTGTCGTGAGATTTCATCTTTCCGAACGATCACGATCAATTGATAAATAACTAACCTGTCTTTCATATGGACGTACGACGGGTGTACGCCCATATACCGCCGTACGACCAGTTGATAAACGAGGGCCCATTGTACCTGTTTTTATTACGTGATGTGTTTGTTTGCTCCCCTTTGAACTATTTATTTTGTGTTTATTTTAGAAGGTGTAGAAAGGTGAGGGTACAGGATGAAAACATTCCAAAGCGCACTGAATGTGACTTCCTCAAAGTGTCTCCCCTCATGTGCAATCATCACCCACTCAGTGTCTGTCTTAAATGTATATTTAAATTATATCGAACTTATACCTGTTATTTATTTCATTATATCTGTCTTGGATCTTGGTGTAAATTATGTTTGATTTATATCTGTCGGATTCTATCTATTATTTAATTATATGTGTCTTCGGTTTGTATTTCCGTTATATTTAATTTAACTTGAATAATTAGTTGTGTCGGTCAGTATATTCCTGTTATGCAATTACATCTAATTTTACATACAAATTATATTTAACTTTTCCTTGTATGGTTAGGCTTTGTATTTTTCTACTTTTCTTTCTGTGTTTCTTGCCGCTGCAACCCTGCATTTTCCCCGGACAAATAATGGACTTTCAATTCCGTTTCCTTCTGCTTTGACGTCTCCACAGAGTTTTCCTGAATTGTGCGGTCCTGTACGGCAGCTATTTTGTTGGCGGTGTGGACCGCGAAGTCACGCGCATTATTTCCCTTCGCAAAATGTGTATAGGTACCTGCTTTGGCGCAGAGGAGCCGCTGCGCAAAGTTTGGGGCTCGTTTTGTGCGCCGCAAGCTTTGTAGGTGAGGCCCCTGATATGGATCACTTGTGACCAAAATATCTGAGTTGAGTCACATTTTCCTGCAGTGAGAATCCAGCCTCAGAGAGTAAACTTAGAGCTGTCCATGGTGCTGAACTATCAACTGCACACACTGACTATCAGCATTGTGTGAAATAGACACAGTCACGTATAACACACACTTGTTTCTGCAGTATCAGCATGATACAGTTACTCAGTACATTGTTTGAAACACACACTCTCTCAGATTTGACATAGAGCTGTCCATGGTGCTGAAAAATAAACTTCATACAGTGACGAGGTACTTCCTGTGAAACGCCAATTGCAAACGCACACAAGACTGCAAATTAAACGTGGACTTGTGTGTTATCTCCAAAAAACTCAAATTAGTACTTTTCGCAGACGATACAACAATTTTGTGCTCTGGAACAAATCTAAACCAGCTATTGGCCGAGGCCTCTACGGAAATGATCAAACTGAACGAATGGTTTGACTATAATAAATTATCACTTAATCTCAAAAAAACTAAATTCATGGTAATGGGTAACAAGAAAACCGACATGGAACCTAAATTACTAATAAATAATGAAATAATTGAATGTGTGAACAAATATAATTTTCTTGGAGTTATTATTGATCCGAAACTACGCTGGAAGCCACAAATAACAACTGTGAAAAATAAAATGGCTAAATCTACTGCAATTATGAGAAAATCAAAACATCTTTTGGATTCAAAGGCGCTTTTCACAATTTATTGTAGGCTTATATCACCCTATATTAGCTACTGCGTTGAGGTTTGGGGAAATACATATTTCATTTCATTTATTCTTTCTCCATGGTAGTACATGAAAACAACAAATTAAAAGTGGTTACATTTGGCAAAGTGCACATACATACCATGGCAAGAACAGGGGTAGGGTGAAGACCCAGTCTTTTTTATTCCTACCCCTTTCTTTTTAGAAAATCAGGTAATTTCTCTTAGATGACCTCAAGCATTCTAAACAAATAAATGACTACTAAAATAAATAAAAACATACTTTCATACATTCAAAAACATATGGACTTGCTTACATATTTTATTCCTTTTCATATGGGATAAATGCATTTTCTTTATATTTGCATTTAAATTGATTAATGGTTGAACAGCATTTTAATGTCCTGTCTAATGTCTAAAATATTTTTACTGTGGTGTGGAATTACAGCAGCTTTTGGAGGTAATTACAACGGAAATGAATAATGTTAATAGATGGTTTAAAGCAAATAAGCTGTCTTTAAATCTGAACAAAACAAATTTTATGTTATTTGGACATAGAAGTATAAATGTAAATGTAAAATTAAATGTTGACAATGTTAACATAGAAAGAGTTAATGAAATCAAATTCCTTGGTGTAATTCTCGACCACAAAATCTGCTGGAAGCCACATATCAAATACGTTCAGGGGAAGTTGGCACGGAGCATTGCCGTCCTGGGAAAAACAAGGCAAATTTTCAGCCAGAGAGCACTTTATATCTTATATTGTGCATTAACTTTGCCATACTTGTCATACTGCCTAGAGGTATGGGGAAACACATATAAAAGTCATCTCCAAACACTGATTAAAATGCAGAAAAGGGCCATCAGATTCATCCATAACGCAGGATTCAGAGACCACACAAACAGATTTTTTCTAGAATTACAAACTCTGAAACTTCAAGATATGATCCAGTTTAAAACAGCACAAATAATATTCAAAGCGAGAAATAATTTACTTCCAGACAACATAAGAAATCTGTTTACGGAAAGAGAAGGAGGTTATAGTTTAAGAGGGGAGCTGAACTTTAAAATACATCATGCCAGAACAACACTAAAAAGTATGTGTTTGTCAATATCAGGAGTTAAGATATGGAACAGTTTAGCAGATGAATTAAAGAAAAGTAAAACCATAGGCATATTTAAAAGAATATTAAAAACACAACTTTTAAATAAATATAGGGATGAAGAACAGCAGTTTGACCCAGGGCGGTAATGAAAGCCAATTAAGAATAAACAAACAAGCAAACAAATGTGTATGACTGTGTATATACATATGTGTGTGTGTCCATGTATGTATGTATGTAAGCATATGTATGTATGGATGTGTATGGGAGAGTGTGTATGTGTGTTAAGTTATAATATCACTGTAGGGGGTGTGGATAAATGGGGTAGGATTAAATATTTATTTTGTTGCCATGATCCATTTGTTTCCATACAGCTCTGACCAGTTGTCAGACAATGATGGAACTTTTCTCACCCCTCGCCAGATGACGATTGCAATGAAAGCCTTTAGTTCGGGGATACCCATCAACCAATCCTCTTCTGGTTCCTTTGCGTGCTCAATTGTGCACGCTTGAATGGCAAGAAGCATCTGGATACTGATGAAACAGGAAGCTTTGAAGGCGAGTTTTGATCCTTTGTCTTGCTTCATGTGTTGACTCTCCTTCAGCAGTATAGGGTTCAACAAGAATGAAACCCAAACCTCGTCCAAGACTTAGCGAACATTTAGTCTTCAGGTCACATGCTGTTCTTCTATTTTGCTGTGTCTGCTTGGATTGTACGCTGAAATGCAGTTTGCAACAAAGGAACTCCAAACATTGGAGTTTGCGGCAAACCTCAGTCTCAACTGGGCCCCCATCAATCCCTTGGAGTTACATCCCAATTTGCAATGACTAACAAAATCATTGCATTTATAAAATAATCTTCTCTGCCATACTCAGGAGGGAAGCCCTAAGTACGTCCCAGCTCTATTCAAGCGTCCCCCTCCCCAATGAGAGGTATGCATGAACCAACAAGCTGAACAGTATCGGCTGCATTTCCAAGTGAAAAGAAGTGCTAAAGGTGGCTGTTGAGTGGCACATTTACAATTGGCGACTGCATTCCTAAGCATGGATGATATGATTCCTTTTCAGGCCATCAAGGAATAACCTAAAATCCCAGTCTTGCCAGACTTCCTCCTTCCTCCTTGTTTCTTAACATAGAGCTGTCCATGGTGCTGAACTACCAACTGCCGACAGTGACTATCAGCATTGTGTGAAATAGACACAGACACGTACAACACATACCTATTTCTGCAGTACCAACATCATACAGTCACTCAGTGCATTGTGTGAAACATACACACAGATTCGACATAGAGCTGTCCATGGTGCTGAAAAATGATCTTCATACTGTGACGAAGTACTTCCTGTGAAACACCAATCACAAACACACACAGCTGGAGGTCAAACACAGAGCTGTCCATAGTGCTGAAGTGTCAACTTCATGCAGTTCTTATGTTCTGTGAAACACAAACACACACACACACACACACACACACACACACACACACACACACACACACAGATTAAACGTAGAGGTGTCCACGGCCCCATTCACTCTTGGCTTTAACTCGCGTCTCGGTAATACGAGCAAAGCTGGTGGTCAAGACACAACACCCGTCTTAACATTGCATTAATGTGTGTGTGGGGCAACCTGGTTCAGATCTGAATACAGTGTCTCGTTTATGAACACACTGTTAGTTAACGCTGAGAATATTGGCTAAGTTTGAAGAATGATGAAGCCCCCACCTAAGAAACTCCACCAGCTCCACTGGAGAGGATGTATTTTCCAGCTGCGCCGCTGTCTGCGACCAATTCAAGACACGTGAAGTTCACACCACTAAACCTGTGCGAGCAGTCGCGTGCCAGACCACCTCAGGAATTGGTCTGAGGGAAGACTCATGAAGAGGTATTGGTGCCTGCTCTCACCTGTATTCAGTACTTGACACCTCACCGGCGCCGGAAGTTAATGCCAAGTATGACCAGAGACTGTAAAATGCTGTAAGTGCAGCTTTGTGTAATACTATTGTTCCTGGTTTTACCAGCAGAGGTCGCACTCTTATTTTGATGTTCTACTGCATTAGTTCATTGACTTCGTGTTTCCTTCACTTTCCACCTGATCGTTATTGCCAGAAGTTCAGAAGATGATGGATTGTGGATACGTTTGTTTTTCACTTTATTAAGTTAAATAAGATGTTTTTAGATCACACCACACCCTCCCACTCTGAGATACAAGTGGTCAGTAGAGTTTAATTCTATATTTTATTTGATTTGTTATTTGATAGACTATGTTCATTGTTTTATTGTGTCTGTTTTGTAGTTCTCCGGGTGGTCTGTGGTGCATCATGGTACTAGCTTTTACTAGTTATTACAGTGCATCAATAAAGATACCATCTGCAGTTGGCCCCTCCAGGTCCTGGGCCCTCGGCCCTTCCTGCTCCTGCTCCACCTCTGCATGGTTCTGTTTTCCTCTCCTTCAGCCTGGATATTCTCTTCCTCTGGTTTCCTCGCTTTAGCAGGGCAGCTGCACACTAAGTGACGTTCGTCCTCAGAACCAAAACACTTCATGACACCTGAGGAAGGAAACCCAGTGTCGTAAAAACCCTCAATATTAACCTTCAGCACAATGTTCAGCTTCTCATTCCCATCTCTCAGTATCATGTACACTTGTCTCCTGAAAGACACCACATGCTAAAGTTTGGGGGGTTTACAGCCTGAGGAGATCGTCTTCATGACGGACACAGTCTGACCAAACTGGGGCAGCTCCTTCAGCAGAGCCTCATTGTTGATAAACGGTGGTACGTTGGAAACTATCAACTTCTGAGCAGGATTAAGTGAGGGGAAAACCCGGACATGAGTACAATGAATTGAGCCACATTTACCTGCAGTGTGAATCCAGCCTCAGAGATTGAACTATATAAAGAGCTGTCCATGTTGCTGAACTATCGACTTCATTAAGTTATTAGGAGCATTGTGTCAAAAGACAGACATGTATAACACACACTTGTATTGGCAAGTATCAACTTCATACAGTGATGAGGAGCATTGTGTGAAACACACACTCTCAGATTTGACATAGAGCTGTCCATGGTGCTGAAAAATGAACTTCATACAGTGACAAAGTACTTCCTGTGAAACACCAATCACACACACACAGCTGGAGATTAAACACAGAGCTGTCCGTAGTGCTGAAGTATCAACTTCATGCAGTTCTTACATTATGTGAAACACACACACACACACACACACACACACACACACACACGGTCTCGTATTTCTATCCTCGTGGGGGCCGTCCATTGACTCCCATTCATGTCTAGCCCCTAACCCTGACCCTTACCCTAACCCTAACCCACACCACAACAAAGCCTGACCCTAAAGAAATGTTTTTGCACTTTTACTTTTTTCTGTAACAACAACATGGTCAAGAAAACACTGTTTCTCCTACTTAGGACCGGAAAAAGGTCCCCACAAGGCACGTCGTTCCACGTTTTGCTATCCTTGTGGGGACATTTGGCCCCAACAAGGATAGAAATACGAGAACACACACACACACACACACACACACACACACACACACACACACACACACACACACACACACACACACACACACAGATTAAACAGAAGTCCATTGTGCTGCAGTATCAACTTTATACAGTTCCTCTATACCTTGTCTGAAGCGTCCACACATGCTCAGAGATTTAAAGGCATATTCGAGGATTCTCCGCCGATTTCGTACAACATGGCCGATTTGCCATTTTTGGAGCACACACTCACACACTCACACACTCACTCAGGGTTACTCCCTCACTCAGTCACTCCCTCATCTACTGACAGAGTTCATCACTGCAGAAAATTGGCATCAATTTATCAACAAAAACATCAGACGTGAACGTCCGCTTGACAACGATTGCTCTGAGCAGAAGGATTTATCTGAACTCAAAAGTAAATTTAAACAGTGACTCATCAGCAAACCACCGAGAAATTATCTTGAGAAAGTGTATTTCACTGCATATCAACACTGAACATCTTTTTTTTTTTTTCATATTTTCTGATCCACATTCAGGTGAGCTGCAACTTCAGAGGCTTGGATGCAGTTTTTATACTTTGTGTCTCAAAACAGAATCTTTGTAAAGTGACGTCAATTTATTGTCACAAATGCGAATCTTTTTTGCATCCATGCTTTTCAGCACATTCACAATGTTGAGAACAGAATCTGGTCTGAAATGTGACCGGGGAGCAGACAGAATTGAACCTATGAGGCATTATTCTACTGTTCTCCTTCTCCAGACAGAATCATTAATAAGACAAATTTAGACACTTGTTTATGTCTCACTGAAATTGTCCTCTTTATTTCAAGAATATAAGAATTTCCACAACACATGGAAGCTATTTATCAATGACAATATTGATATGTTGATTTTGCTATGATTGAAAATGTGCTGACATGCATAAACATGGCGGGATGAAGACGAGCAACATTCAGAGGAAAAGACTGGAAAACAGTGGAAGCACACATGGAGATCATGACCTTCACTGGATTGACCATTCTTGTAGGAAGTGAAGAGCTGGGATGGACCAACCCACACAATACATTTTGACACTTTTTTTGTTTCTTGTGATAAAATTTTACTTTGTGACAAATGGCAATGTTAACAAATGAAATTACGAACTGATATAAAATATTACAAATCACCATCTGAAACCAATATTAAAGAAATTTCTGGTTTATTTCAAAACTGCATTGATTCTAATTGGGGTGACTTTTGACCCCACTCATGGAAGAGTGCAGGCATTGCTGGGTCATGCATCCAAGTGGTAAGACTTTTGAAAAAGGAAAAGCACTGAAAAGATGACCTCTGAAGATCTTCTCCTTCAGGACGTGACTCCTCGTCAGAGCTGTCTTTGAGCTCCGGTCAGAGAGGCTAAGGTCATTACAGACTTCTGTCCTGAACAAACACAGCTGCAGTAGAGTGTTCACCGACGCCTCCACTCCTCTGAACACCACCACCAAATGACCACATTCATGATGGTCGCTGCTCCAGCCTTTCACAGTAACTCTGGCTCTTTGGTTCGGTCCGGAGAAGTCCAGGAGGACTCCGTCCGGCAGGAGTCGGCAGTCAAACATGAGTTCTGAGTGTGAGCTCAGGTACAGGATATCCACAGCGCCGTCTTTAGCACAGTTGTCAATCGTGACTGAAGCGTCTTTGAAAGCCAGCATGTAAACGTCGTTTCCGTCGCCTCCAGCCAGGTAGTCTTCCCCAGTGGACACCAACACGTCGTTTCCGTCGGAGCCTTTCAGAAGGGAACTTTCGTAACCGGACACCAGAAGGTCGGAGTAGATGGTGCCGATGACGGTCTCCACGTCCTTCAACACGTCGCCCTCGGCGTCGGCGTGGCGGCCCTGTCCGGTCAGCAGGTTGACGTAAACCCCTTCCCTCTTCTGATGGTCACCGTGGTACACCACCGTGTCTCTGCCAGGACCTCCGTCCATCACATCCGCCCCTGCTCCAGGAATGAAGACATCCCAGCCAGAGTTGCCCATCAGTGTGTCGTCTCCATCGCCTCCATAAAGGGTGTCGTCCCCCAGCCCGCCAATCAACAAGTCACTTCCTCGTCCCCCGATCAGAGAGTCGTCTCCTTCCCCTCCATCCAGTGTATCATCCTGCCATCCACCAATCAGAGCGTTGTCCTGACGGTTCCCGACTATCAGGTTGGACTGGGAAGGACAGCCGTGCACGGTGTGGACCTTGGACAGGTTTCTCTGAGAGCCGAGGTCCAAGTGGCAGTCCACCTGAGACTGTTTCAGGGTGACTTTGAAGGCTTCTGTCTCAAAGAGAGGAAGTGTGGCGTTGAGTGCTTTGAGTTTGAAATGCACCCCGTCAGAGCTCTGGAACTGCAGGTGCTGGTGTTTGGAGTTCCTGTGAAAGTTGAGCAGACTGAAAGTTAAGGTTTCTTCTTTTGCTACGATTGCTACATTCAGATCCTGATCCGTTGAGTCCAACAGGACTTGTCCACCATCAAGGTAATCCATGTCCACCAGCACAGTGTCAATACTTTCATCTTGAGCAAAGTTATCGATCATGATGTCCTTTCCATACCCATGTTTGATGATGTAAGTGTCTTTTCCTTCCCCCCCACACATGAGTGCTCCCCCTGTGTACGGATCCAGCACATTCTCCTTGGTGTTTCCCACCATGATGTCAAAACCTGAGGAGCCGTACATTTCTCGGACTGACTGCACCTCCTCCATCCTCATCACTTTGCCAGCTTTGCCACAGAGCATTTTGTCCTGTGAGTGAGAGCTTCTGTATCTGTAGCAGGGGGGACGAGTGTGGGGTGATGGAAGTGTCTCGGGTTGCTGGTTTCTGTAATCAACGGTTGAAGGTAACAGTAACTTCTCTCCACGGCTGCTCATGTCGGTCTTCAGTCCAGCTGTGACGCCGTCGCTGGTTTTGATCTGCAGGTGCTGATGATTCTTTGAAACAAACCAGTTTAGCAAAGTAACAGCTTTTGAGCCTCTTACCTCTAAGACGATGCTCCGTCCCTGACAGCGACATCTGATATTCTTGTATTCCTCCTTCAAGAAGAGAACGTCCACGTCCAGATCTGGTGACAGGTTGTTGATGGTTTTTCTTCCTGAACCTGGACTTGGTGTGACGATGTACCAGTCCTCTCCTCCTCGACCCTCCATGAAATCGTTTCCACTTCCTGGGTAGATGACGTTGTGTTCCTTGTTTCCTTTGATGATGTCGTCTAAGTTTGACCCGCGGACCTCCGTCACGCTGTTTAAAGCCTCGTCCTCCTGAAGGTCCACCTTCAGAGCGGAGGTGGAGCGGCTGTAGTCCATGCTGTGACTCTTCAGGCATCTGCTGAAGACGTCCCTCTGCTGGCAGTCGGCCTTGTTTTCTGAGATTGAGGAAGTGATCAGATCCTTGGTGACGATGAGCAAGTGTCTGTCTGCTGAAGACCTGAACCAGTTCTTGATGGTCACGCTGAAGACCACGTTGTCATGGACAGCTGACAGAACAGCATTGGCCCCTCGTACAGTCACTGTGACAGCATGAAGAGCAGCTTCTATTATCAGCAGGTCTGTTTTATTGTCTGTGGAGTAATTTTCAACAACCACTGTGGACTGCTGTCGGCCCGTCACCATGTATATGTCTTCTCCTTCGCCGCCAATCAACAGGTCTCTCCCTCCTCCTCCATCTATCAGGTTGTTCTCTTTATTTCCAATGAGTACGTCATCAAACGGAGATCCCAGGATGTTTGTGACTGTTTGTAAAAGAGGCTGTGAAGCTTTGACGGTCTGACCGCTTTTGGAGAACATCTTGTTGATTCCTCTGGCCACCAGCCGGACTCTGGAAACGACGGCGGAGGAGACCTCAAACAAGACTCCGTCTCCTGACAGCATGGTCATGTGACGATACAGCTCCCCTGAAAACCAGTTCTGGATCATCACTGTGTGGCTGCCCTCATATGTCAGCACTACATGGTTTCCAGATTTGGACACAGAGATATGGCTGTAGTCCACACTGAAATGAAGCGTGTCTGGTTCTTTGGCGGGGTCGTAGTTGTTAATGACGGTTTTTCCTCCATTTGCAGGAATAATATACGTGTCTTTCCCAGCAGAACCTTCAACATAACTTTTCTGTGGACCAAGGAAGAAAATGTCATCACCTGGTTCTCCATAAAGATTGTAGTAGTAACTCAGCAAGACTTCCATGGTTTGTTGGTCTGATGATTTCTGAACTGCAAAGAAATGATTTGAATCCCTGTTTCCCCTGTAGGTCCCATACCTTGTATTAGATAAAGTTTCATAACCTGAAACCACTCTCACAGAGCCCACTGGTATGAACATGAGTACTTTTTTTGTTACAGTTTTGTACTCTAAGCTGTGTGATTGTCCCAGACCAAGAACAATGTCTTTACTTCCACTGGTATAGATGTCCCAGCAGTTCTTCCCAAAACTGTTTTCACTGGAAACAAAATAGTCCATGCAGAGTTTGGATGGATCCTGGTCAGCAAGGCAGAAGTCAATACCTCCTCCATTCCAGGAGGCAGAACCACTGGTGAAGTCAATGGCAGTCCTTCCATCCTGCGTTGTGATTTGGTAATAGTCGTGATGATCTGAAATCTGTGCTACAAGTCTTCGTCCATTCTCAATTTCTTCATAACCCCAATCATAAAACAGACTTGCCACACGAATTGCAAAATGCAACAAACCTTTTCCCAAACCAACTAATGCGGCACCAATTCTTTGCAGGATTCCGGCGTTAGCCGGGAGTCTGTCCAGTTCGCTCTTGATGGCCACATAAACATCGTCAATGGCGATCCGGACAACGGACAGAGCCAGATTGATCGGGATTAAAATAGGTGCGAGCTCAGGCTGGACAAGGGTTACGATATCTAAAGCAATCATGGTAGCATCTAATGCAGCATCAATGTATCCCAGAGTGTCACCTCTCCTAAAGTCTTCGACTAGACTGTAAACCCCAAATCCAATGCCCACGATGGGTACAGCTATCATTGCTCTCCTCATCGCAGGGCTCTTCATGATGGCGGCTGCAGCTTTGCCGATTCTCGTCTCTGTGGACAAAGCTTGTTTTGCAACAACAGCCGTGGTCATGGCCGCTACTCCATGTGCTGTTTGTAAAGTTCCCACCACGCCGGCTTGGATGTCTCCATGTTCAAAGGCAGTGACGGCTCCCTTCATCCCCAGCATGAGACCCAGAACTCCAACAGCGTCTCCAATGTGCTCCACCTTCTTGTTGACTTGGTGGGAAGGTTTGGAGCTGTGAGTCTCCATGTCTCCAACTGCTGTGTTGATGCTCTTCAGCATCTTCTCATTGTACTGTCTGCTCTCTGCAGATAACTCCGTCCTGAATTCTATTGGCTGAGCATCAGCTCCTTCAGGCACCAGCTGACACACAAACTCTCCGTTTTCCATTTTGGCTGTTCCTTCTTTCACACGCCACTTGGCCAGATTTTCACCATATTTTTCTGTCAGCTTAATGCGAATCTCCTCGGTTATCGACGCAGAGGCTCTGGAGAAATAGGACTCGTGTTTGAAGGAACTCTCTAATTCTGAAGCGGAGTTTAAATCTCGTAGTGTCACATAGCCATCCCCATGACCGCCCAGTGATCCAGATGCTTTTGGCTGTTGTGCCTCAATCATTTCTCTGAATTTGTTATAATTCTCTGTGAAGGACTGAGCAGGAGCATCATCTGTGAAGACCTTGTATTTTTGTGCGAGTTCTCTCATTGAACCGAGGACTTCATTCTGATCAACAGTTTGCATCCACTTTGTGAAAAAGTCAATTTCCAGGTTTGCGACTTCTTTCAGGTTGTTCAGTTTACTTGAATCTCCAGGATCTGCTGCACCACTGAATCCTCGTTTGTCTTCATTAATCCAGCTTGATCCTCTTGCCATTGGATGGTCGTCAAAAAAGAAGCTCCTCCCTGTTTCATCAAAGTTTTCGGTCAATTCAAGAGCCATAAGAGTTAGAGGGAGTGTCCGGAAGTTTCTGGCAGATTCAGAAATGATGGATGCAGTGAAATATGTGGCGTACCAGGCCTCAGTGGCTGCTGGGAGGCCAAGTGGCTCTCCCTGAAAGATAGATCTTACAAATTCAGGGTACATAGCTTTCTGTTCAAGTTCACCTCTTATTTGGTCATAGCGTTCTCTGCCAACCTGGCTTTCTATATACCCTCTCACTTCGTTAATTCTGTTGTTGTTTCCCATTTGATTGTTGTCTAGTTTCTTTCCAACTGGAAATGCATAAAGACTGTTAGGATCAATCTTCAGGATCCAGTCATCGACCATCACGTAGGTGACTTCATCTCCTCTGTTCTTTGCGTAGTGACGAACAACATTTCGAACATCTTCTCCTGATCTGACCTCATAACATTCTTGAAGGACTCGTCTTATTTGTTCCTCGTTGTCCATCCATCTTATATTGTTCCCGTCTCTTTCTGCTATCGTGAATTGTTCTCTCAGTGGTTGGTTGTTGTTGAGTGTGATTTTCCTTGGAGGTGGTTGATCAGGATGAAAAAGAGCCCAGGTCAGTCCCTCCAGTTCTTCCATGTAATTCTTTCTTTGGTAGACTTCATGCTTGTTGCCACCCTCAAAAATGTCCGGGTTAACAAATCTTCTTGGTTCTTCTGGCCAGATGTTTGTGTCGACGTTGGCTTGGGCTCCTTGGTTTTTGTTTTGTCTGCCTTTCTTTGGGTCAACAAGAAAGTTCCGTTCGTTAGTGAAAACTGCTTCTCCTTTACTACCAGCCTCATTTCTGATGACGACCTCTCCATTCCGATCCAGAGTTGCGACCACTTTCTTGCTGTCATCTTTATGTTTCCACTGCACTCCATCTGGAGAGAGTTCTTGGGTGATTTTCTCTCCGGTGTGTCGGACTTGGAGCACAGCATTCCTTGCGTGCAGCTGGGTTTTGATGCCGACGGTCTGGAGCTCCTTCAGCAGAGTTTTGATAAAGTTTGGATCTGATCCGACCTCACATCCCACCACACTGGTAGTTTTGATGGTGTTGCTGACCCTGGAGGTCCTCTGAACGATTCTACTCACGTCTTCGGGTGTGAACCCCGCCAGTCTCATCTCTCCAGAGCCATCTCGGACCCCGTGGCCGACCAGCACCAGCCTGCTGTCCGCAGACAAAGGAGTGGATTCACCATGAATCAGTTTGAGTCTGTGGTTCTGATCCAGCAGGTAGACTGAGCTGACTGATGGATGCTTCTCATATAGAGAAGTTGCAGCTTCTTGAACCACAGGGTGATATTCCAGTATGATGATCTGCTGGTGGTCGTACAGTGTGCTGTGATCAACTGCTCTTTGTGGAATCTGGTAGGAGGAGACTGAGTTGGGCTGATCCATCACCTGGTAAATGTGATGATTGCCATGGTTTATTTCCAGGACTGCTTGGAGGGCCCGGGCCATGGAAACACGAATGAAGCTGTGTTGGAAGTCCGTGGTGGTGTTTCCATCCAGAGAGAAAACTGGAGCTGCTCTCAGTGGTGTTGTCAAGAGCAGATCGGCAAGAGCTGAGCCAGAAAGGTCCGACACAGTGAGTCCATCTTCTGAAACACGTCCAAATACCTTGACCACAGTGGAGCTGTCCACCTCTGGTAGGCAGGAGTCATTGAGCAGGCACCCTTTGCTGATGATAGCTGAGTAATGAGGATCGGTGTAGTACTCCTGTTGGGCTCTGGCTTTGGTGGACTTCTCTTCATCAGTCAAGACCAGAAGCTTTTGGCTGTAGCTGTGTGAGATCTCTGAAGCACTGATCAGCCAGTCTTCAACCTTCTGCTCCTCAATCTTTGCCAGGAAGTTGTCCAAGTCCTAAAAAACACAACAAGATAACATTGAGAATACGTAAAAAATATCAACACATTGTAAAACTTCCTCATACAATTTGTTATGAAAGTCAATTTCAAGGTGGTCACACACTCTGATATTTACAGCTCCTCATTTCCTGTGAAGGAAGTCTGAGCACAGGCTTTCCACAGTCGCTTATGCTTGCTCATGTGGATCTGTTGGGTTTTCTCAGTAAAAGTGTCTAGAAACGACCATGTTGTAATTTGCACTTTATAAATAAAGCTGAATTGAATTGAATCGAGACTCCGCCGAGACCGGCAGTCTTCCTGTTTTTTTCCCAAAGTGGACACATGGTCCAACTAACGGAATAATCAACGCCTGAACCGTCCCGCTGGTGGGACGCGACGGAACCGACCCTTCCTCTTTCACTGGTGAGTCCTTCTCCTCATCAGCCGAGCAGAACGACAGAAGCTGCCCTAGAGCGGATCTAGACACCAGCAGGGCCGCACCGCCACCACAGTTCCACTCTCCCCCTGCAGCCAGAGCGTCTGGTCAGGACGGACTGGACCGCTTTCTTCACGTGAAAACCCCAAAAAGAGCCACTTAAGTCCAACTGGACGACCCAGTTGGGACGATGGTCCCAACTCAACCAGACACGGCTCATCAGCCAACAGGACACACACAGAGCAGCTCAGAGCTGCTCGTTAAGTCACTCATCATTGTGACAATGTTGATGGTTGTGACAGTCTATGCTCGATCTCACGCTTCTCTGATGATTTAACAGTTGTTTATCCGAAGATTAACAACCAGCTTAAATTAACTTTCCATCTTTGAGACTGAAAATTGGTAATTGATTTCCTCTAATTGAGGTGATGCCCTGGAATTATTAATTAAACCACCGGTTAATTCAATGCATAATTCACAACTTCTCTCAGCTCATTTGCTGTAATTTATCCATTTCCAATTTGGTTCCAGCAGCTGGAGCAGCCGGAACTGGTTTACAAAACTCACCGGACGCACTCTGACGTCACTCCGGTGAGTGTTTTCCGTGTTGGTGAAGCTTGCTGAAGCCTGTGAGCGACTGAAGTGCTTTCTGTCTCTCTCTTGCTATTACTGTTAATTCACGAAGCAATCAAAAATCGGGGTTATTTACGCCCCCGGGGTTACTTTCGCCCCCGATTGACCAAGCGATCTCTCGTGAATTACATTTCTTCTCCGCCGTTAGCGCCACCGGCGTGCTAACTAGCTTAGCGTGCTAAGTAGCTTGGTCCGCCGGGACCGCTATGGCGTCCTCCCCTCTGTCTTCTTTTCTTTCCTGCTCAGTGTGCCGTATGTTGAGTCAGAACCCTGCCTCCCTTGACGATAGGGGTATTTGCGTAAAGTGCAGTGTATTGACAGCGCTGGAGGCCAGGGTAACCGAGTTAGAGGAGCGGCTGCGCAGATGTGAGGGGCAGGGCAGCGCTAGCTACAGCCAGGTAGCGGCAGGGCTCGCAGCCCGTTCCCGCAGTGAGAGGAGTGTTAGCAAGCCTAGCCCCGCAGCGTATCCCGAGCAGCCGGGACAAGACCAGGACCGGTTGGTGACAGTCCGGAGGAAGGCTAGTGCTAAGCACCGCCACGTAGCACTCCAAGAATGGCTTCACGTCTGCAATAGGTTCTCTCCCCTCAGCGACGACACGCCGGCTGAACTGGACACGCTGGTGATTGGCAGCTCTATAGTTAGAGACGTGAAGCTGCCAGCGGTGAAGGTTAGGTGTTACCCGGGGGCCAGAGTGGGGGACATCGAGGGGAACCTTAGGCTTTTAAAACAGGAAGGTAGGAGATTCCGTCGAGTCATGATTCACGCAGGCGGTAATGATGCCCGGCGGAGACAATCAGAGGTGCTCAAATTACAAGTAGCCTCGGTGTGTGAATTGGCTAAGTCGATGTCTGATGCTGTAATATTCTCTGGTCCCCTGCCCAATTTGGTCAATGATGAAATGTATAGCCGACTTTCATCATTCAATCGCTGGTTGTCCAGATGGAGTGAGGAAAACAGAGTTATTTTTCTAAACAACTGGTGCACCTTCTGGGGAAAGCCTGGGCTCATCCGCAGGGACGGCATCCACCCAACTTTGGATGGTGCAGCCCTTTTAGCTCACAATATGGCTGATCGGCTCAGTACGCTAAATTGACAAACCAGCTATGAGCCCCGGGCGCAGAGCAGTCGTGTAGAACGCTCCTGTGTTGATCTTGTTGATCCCGTCACTAATCCTGCTCCCAGATTCTTACAAGTCCAGCATGGAGGTTTACCTAGGCTAACAGAGACTGAGTCTGTCCAAAGTGCTCAAAGCATTAAAAAAAAGTCAATGGGTAAAAAGCTTAACACCTGTACAAGACAGAATAACTTTTCCAGTAGGAAATACATAAAATGTGGTCTACTAAACATGAGAGCAATCTCCACTAAATCTCTGTTAGTTAATGACCTTATCGGTGACAATAACATTGATCTCCTTGCTCTAACAGAAACTTGGCTCCAGCAAGATGAC
Organism: Salarias fasciatus; assembly: GCF_902148845.1. Lineage (NCBI taxonomy): Eukaryota > Metazoa > Chordata > Actinopteri > Blenniiformes > Blenniidae > Salarias > Salarias fasciatus. The sequence goes on from NC_043756.1 coordinate 31,202,415, forward strand.
TATGTGAGGCTCAATGAATGTACCCCTCCAACCTATGTTAATTTCCAAACAGCTAGATCAACAGGTCGAGGTGGAGGTGTGGCAGTGATTTCCCACTCTAGTCTTCTTCTTAAACCCAAAACTAATGTTAAATTCAACTCTTTTGAAAGCTTAATACTAACGCTTACTTGTCCAAATTGGAAGAATCAAAAAGCTGTGCTATTAATTATTGTGTATCGACCTCCTGGTCCTTACTCTGACTTTTTAACTGAGTTCTCAGAGTTTTTAAGCAATATAGTATTGACTCATAACAAGATCCTTATAATAGGTGACTTTAACATCCATGTGGATGATTCTGGTGACAGTTTGAGTAATGCGTTTATTGCAGTATTAGATAGTATCGGTTTCACTCAAAATGTTGATGAATCCACTCATAGTCACAAGCACACCCTGGATCTGGTCTTAACATATGGGATAGAGGTCAGGGACCTAAATGTTCTCCCTCAGAACCCCATACTCTCAGACCATTTTTTAATTACTTTTCAGGTTTTGATTGAAGACTACTGTGCTCAAAAAGATAAAATTCAGCTGATACGGACATTATCGTTGCTCCATGGTTTAATTCTGAAACCCGTGTTCTCAAACAAAAAACTCGGCAATTAGAAAGACTGTGGCGTAAATCTAAATCAGAACAATCTCTGAAGGCCTGGAAATGTAGCTTGCTAAGCTATAAACAAATTCTTTTTAAAGCCAAGACATTATATTACTCTCGTTTAATAGAAATAAACAAAAATAACCCTCGGTTTCTATTCAACACTGTAGCCAGACTGACAAACAGTCATACTGTAGTGGAACCAGTAATCCCAGAATCTTTAAACTGCCATGACTTTCTTAAATTCTTTAATGATAAAATCATAACCATTAGAGGTAAAATCAGTGAAGCGCTTTCCTCAGATCAAGCTCAGGGAATCCAGCCACTGCCTCCACCTGAAATACCTGAAATACTAGATAGTTTCTCATCAGTAGATGGGGCTGAGATTACTTCAATTGTAATGTCTTCTAAAACCTCGACCTGTCTCCTAGATCCAATTCCAACTAAGCTTTTCAAAGATATTCTTCCAGTTATCTTAAATATGATCATAACTATAATAAATACCTCTCTAGAAAATGGCTATGTGCCACAGTCATTTAAATTCACAGTAATCAAACCACTGCTGAAAAAACCTAATCTCGATCCTGATATTCTAGCCAACTGCAGACCGATATCAAATCTGCCTTTTATTTCAAAAGTCCTGGAAAAAGTTGTGGTTAAACAGCTTTACCGCCACCTACAGGACAATAGTTTATTTGAGAAATTTCAGTCAGGATATAGAGCTTATCACAGCACTGAGACTGCGTTAGTTAAAGTCACTAATGACTTGCTGTTGGCGGCTGACGCAGGTCTAGTCTCAGTCCTGGTTCTCCTAGACCTCAGTGCAGCTTTTGATACAATCGACCACAATATTCTCCTGCAGAGGTTAGAATGTGAGGTTGGCATCAGAGGAAAAGCCCTCTGCTGGTTCAAATCCTATTTATCTAATAGGTACCAATTTGTTCACGTTAACCAACAGTCCTCACCGTGCTCCCAGGTCAGTTATGGGGTTCCTCAAGGGTCCGTGCTCGGGCCAATTTTATTTCTGTTGTATATGCTTCCTTTAGGGAACATAATTAGAAGTCACGATATCAATTTTCATTGCTATGCAGATGACACACAACTGTATTTATCTATGAAACCTGATCAAACTAATCAAATAGACAGACTCAGTGACTGTATCAGAGAAATTAAATCCTGGATGACTACGAACTATCTCCGTCTGAATCCTGGCAAAACAGAGGTCATTATACTAGGCCCCCATAAACTGAGAGAGTGTCTATCTGAACAGATTATCACCTTAGATAACGTCAGTGTATCCTCCTCCTCTACTGTCAGGAACCTCGGGGTCTTATTTGATCAGGATATCTCATTTAAAGCACACATCAACCTGGCTTGTAAAACAGCATATTTCCACTTGCGCAACATAGCTAAAATAAGAAACATTCTACCTAGAAGCGATGCAGAAAAACTCATCCATGCGTTTGTTTCTACTAGATTAGACTACTGAAACTCCCTTCTCGCAGCCTGCCCAAAAAGTGTATTAAAAAACTTTCAGTTGGTTCAAAATGCGGCCGCCAGATTATTAACTGGAACTAGAAGACGTGAACACATTACTCCCGTTCTAAAATCCCTTCACTGGCTTCCTGTCGAGTTTAGAGTTAGATTTAAAATCCTTCTCCTCATTTACAAAATCCTAAATGGGATGGCTCCAACCTATCTCCAAGATGCTTTAACGCCTTATCAACCAATCAGAGCACTTCGCTCTCAAAATGCAGGGTTACTGGTGACTCCTAGAGTCTCTAAATGGACACTAGGTGGAAGAGCCTTTAGCTATCAGGCACCATTTTTATGGAACCAGCTTCCAAGTGGTGTCAAAGAGGCAGACACAGTCTCCACATTTAAGGTTAGGCTCAAGACGTTTCTCTTCGATGCAGCCTATGATCAGGTCAGCTAGGGATTCTAAACTAAACTAAAACAAACCAAACTAAAGTAAACCAAACCAAACTACAGTAAACCAAACTAAACTAAACTAAACTAAACCAAACCAAACCAAATTACACTAAACAAAATTAAACTAAACCAAACTGAATTAAACTAAACTAAACTATACTAACTAAATACTAGTTTAAACAGTTAAGTATCCACAAAGCTGCCCTAGGAGCTAGAATGCTGTGGGAAGTACGGTGCACTGAGCCCTGTCCTCTAATGTCTGAATGTTCTTCCCTTTAGTCCGTTCATTGCTTTTCACCTGTTGTCCCCCCCTTCTCCAGTTTCAGTTGCTGACTCCACTATTACGAGGGCCTACGAACAAGCTCTGGCCGGACCGGGAGGACACTCCTGTCGGTCCTGCCCGCGGACTGGCTTCAGTTCTACTGCTGGGATCCGTGGTTCTTGTGCTGGACCGTCCAACGGACTGTACTCAACATTGTCCTAGGCTTTACTTCTTATTGTCTCATGCTAGCTGTTGCCAAAGCTGTCCGTCCCTGGGAGAGGGATCCCTCCATACTGTGGTTCTCCCCAAGATTTCTTCTTTTCCCACTGGGTTTTTGGAGTTTTTTGTTGCCGGATGTGAGGGTCGAAGGCGGTGGTTGCTTCGTTCTGTCTCGTTACTGTAAATATTGACATATTACGCTTATTGATATATGCTTATTCACTGTTTTTACTTTACCGACCAATGTAACATCTTGAAGCCCTCTGAGGCAACTGTTGTTGTGATATTGGGCTATACAAAAATAAATTGATTGATTGGTTGATTTACTTTTATTTACCTCTGCTCCTTCCGGCTGCTACTGATGTGCGCCAGTATATCCTTCCGTGGAGCACTGCGCATGTGTATCAAAACGTTATTTTAAAGGGTTGAAAAGAAAACACGTGTTTTAAAATGTTTTATAACCATTTGGATTTACTTCACGTGCTAATACGCCATCCCCTGAACCACTGGAAGGAGCATTTTGTCCACTTTTGTCAGTCTGGCTCTGACTCCTATGACTTCCAGCAATTTAGCTAAGCTAAATGCGATGCTAACAGCTGGGAGCCAGCCACTGGATACAGAGACACAAAAAAGGTATTTATGAGCTTGTCTGACTTTGTAAATGATAGGGATAGGGCGTGGGTCAAAAATCTTCATAGTATTCCGTTAAACAGTTTGTTATTGGTGATTCACTGTTAAAGACCTGCAATTATTAATGGGTAAATAACAATTTACTCAATTTAATAAGTAACTAAATTACTTAAAGTAATCAATTACTCTCGGTAATCAATACTTTAGTAATTTCGGGGAGACTGGCAGAGCCTTCAACATCAGGACAAAAGAACATCGCACTGAATGCGAAAAAGAAACATCTAAAGCAGGGGTGGGGAACCCTGGTCCTGGAGGGCCACAAACCTGCATGTTTTCCATGTCTCCCTGCTTCAACACACCTGAATTGAATCAAGATTCATGGCCAAGTCCAGCAGAAAGCCAGATAACGAGCCTCATTGCAATCAGCTGTGTTGAAGCAGGGAGACATGGAAAACATGCAGGTTTGCGGCCCTCCAGGACCAGGGTTCCCCACCCCTGATCTAAAGCATGCACACGCTCCTCTAAATGACAGTCAGAGCAGGAACAGCTAAAGTCTGCCATTTCCGATCACTGCAAGAGGGAAAACCACCTCATGGACTGGTATCATGCCCAGATCATCGGCACGGAAAGCAACAAGTGCCACCGCTGGATCAGGGAGGCCATCGAGATCCGGAAAGGCGCCCCTCAGACTGTGAACTGGGCAGAGGGGGCGTATCAACTTTCCCATACCTGGGACACAGTACTGAAGAAGTCGGACTGCAGATGGCGCTGTCATCCTACTGCACCCAGTAGGAAGCTGGCGCCAAAACCTGTATAAATCAGCCGACCAGACAACATCACGTGACACTTCTGAGGAAGGCTGCAGCTTGGCAGCCGAAACATGTCAAGGTAGGCAAAATAACCTCTGGCCTGTGTATATGAATCCAAACCATGAATACAAAAAAAGGCCTAATGAACCTTATCGGACTACTTTAGTAATTTATTTCCAATTACCAATGGCAAACCCCAACAACCGTGTCTTCCTCCACACCAGGAGTGACGGAGGCCTCCTTAACCTGGCACGCCTCATAGCAAAGACATTCTCATCAGGGAGCTGCTCTTTGCTGATGATGCTGGTCTTGTTGGCCACACTGAGGAATTACTCCAGCGTCTCATCAGCTGCCTTGCTGGTGCCTGCTCTGAGTTTGGCCTCACCATCAGCCTTAAAAAGACCGAGGTCCTGGGCCAGGATGTCAGTACTGCTCCCAGTATTAACATCAGCGACCACACCCTTGAGGTGGTGGACAAGTCCACCTACCTCGGTTTGATCATTTCCTGCAATTTCTCCCTAGATGCCAAACTGAATGCCCGTATCGGCAAGGCGTCGACAGTGATGGCCCGTCTGGTGAAGTGTGTCTGGGACACCTCCATGCAGACCACCTACAGTAAGATAAGAGTCCACCAGGCCTGGTACTGAGCACTCTCCTATACGACAGTGGAACTTGGAACCTCTACTCCTGTCAGGAATGTCGGCTTAACGCTTTCCACCAACGCTGCCTTCGCAGACTACTGGGCATCACTTGGCAGGACCGTGTCTCCAACGTGGACGTCCTGCCAGAGCAGATGTGCCCAGTATGTTTTCCATCCTGACCCAGAGAGGCTCGTGACGGCTTGACCACGTCATCCAAATGGATGATGGCCGCATCCCAAAAGAATGACTGTCCGGGGAGCTGGCTACTGGAGACAGGTCAAAGTGACGTCCAGCTCTCAGGTCAAGGACGTCTGCAAGCGTGACCTCAAGGCTGAGGCTTCGACCCCTCGGACCTGGAGTCAGCCGCCTCCGACCGCTCTGATTGGTGGACCATCACCCAGAATGTCCTCAGAACAGCAGAGGAGAGAATAGACACCCGCTGAGGGAAGAGACTCCGCAGACAGCGGAGACCGTTGACGTCCCCCCTGCAGCAGGATCTGCGGATGCTGTATCGGCCTCTACAGCCATGCCCGGCACTGCAGCTCCCTGACCAAAGACCCACGGTTCAAACCCGCCCATGATTTTTCAAGCTCGATGGAGCCAACAACAATTCCACTGACCATGATTTGCCGACACCATCGTCCTCTGATAGTATTTATACAGTCCAAATTTCCACCTCAATAATTGGGGATATTTAGGATTTTTATTTTCTTAAATAGGATTTTTTTCCCTTAAATTTCAGATATCTTTCTCTCTTCTTTGTGGCCGAGCAGGAGACAAGAAACAGGCCACGTCCTCTTTGCAGCAGGACATGCCTACAACCCCTGACCAGGGAGGCGTCCACTCGGCAACCGAAATAGATGCCCAAGTCTCCTCAGCTGCTCCTCTGGATGTGGAGGAGTAGCAGCTCTTCTCCGACCTCCCCCCTGGTGATGTGGCTCCTCCCACTGTCTCTAAGGGAGCGCCCAGCCACCCCATGGAGGAAGCTCATTTTGGCCACTTGTATCCAAGACCTTGTCCTTTTGATCATGACGCGGAGCTCACAACCATAGGGGTGGGTAGAAACACACTCAGAAAATTCGATTCATCCCTGAGGGGCAATTCAGTGGGCAAGAGTGGCACATTCCAGTGTTGGGGACGCATTGATGGAAATATTCCTCAGAGAACTAGGCCACAGGCCTCCAGCCCTCAGCACACGGCAGGCCTGATCTTCACACATAGAACAAAGGAGGCGCTCTTCCCCCACCATGAGGCCAGCGCCATTTTGTCGTCCTCAGACAGACAATGGCGTCACATCTCAAGCCCCCACGGTGGGGCGAAACCAGACACGGGGGTGTCCCTCCGAATGAGGGGGCTCATGGGACACGCTCCCCAAAATGGAAGTGGCCTGCCAAGTCCCGCCCATCATTTAATGCTGATATCCCGCCCGGATCATCAGTTCCGCGTCTTCTCATGGATTAACACAGGCCTCATGTACTCATGTACTCTTGCCCAAATAGCTGATTACTTGACATTATTAATGAACAGTTTATTCGTGTTAATAACTGAATTTGAGATAAATTCACCTTCACCTTAAACGGTTTATTACACTGTAATTATTAGTGATTCACTGTTAATGACTGTGCTGGGACAACAGGAGGAACACCCTATCCACATCAGTGCGAGAGAAGCAGAGGCCCAACCAGCCCAAACCAGCTCCAGGGATGTGTGACCCCGAAGAATGAAGATATCACCCCGCCTGTGAGCGGAAGACTTCATAAATACACACACATTAGATTAGACATGGCCTTTTGCTCTGACTCTGTCAGTGAGGGCTGTAATTATTAATTGGCAAATGACAATTTACTCAATAAGCTAATAAATTACTCAAAGTAATCAATTACTCCCGGTAATCGATACTTCGGTAATTTAATACGAATTACCCAAAGTAAACCCCGACACCAGGAAGCACAAGAAAATAAGATACAAGTAAAATAACTGAATAATATATTTATGTATGTTATTGTAAATTGCAACAAGTCCTCCAACTCAAATGACCACAGTGGTCTTTAATTCATGCCTCAAATTACAAGACCACGGGGTACTTTTAAAATCACGCGCCCCCTAGTGGCCATGCAAATGATGTCACTGATATCACGGACTGAGGGAGGGTTTTTTTTTTTTTTTGTTTTTTTTGAGCGGAACACAGCTGAGCGGAGTGAGTTGTACTTAATAATTGCATTGGACTGCAAATACAATTCTCTGCATTGAATGACTAAAGTTTTATTTTCAAAAGAGAACAAAATCTTTGAAATAGTTTCTGAAACAGATCAGAAGCCACAATATGAACCACAATAAAAACAAAAAACAAATCTATAGAATGGAGAAATGTCTGTATTGTAATTTACACAATGCTTCTCTTGAGTCCAATATACTCTTTATCTTCAAGGTCTTCACTCCATTTATGGATGTGATCTGCAGTTTTTTCGTTCCTACGTGCCTCCTGACAGCGTTCTCTGCAGAGCTATCGCTCCGCTGCGTCCTTGACAACCAGTCGCGGACTGTGACCTCCGACCCGGAGGGAAGTTGATGTGCGTCACAGACTGCAGTTTTTTTTTCTTAAAGAACGAAGTTTTGCCTTTTAACTAATAATGATTGCCCACAACTATTCCTCGTTGCATTAAATAACAGACTGTGTGATCATGGTGACTGACAGGTTAGAGGTGTAGAATGTGCCTGAAGCTCCATGTGTGTTGTTCTGTTTGAACTGATTAGCTTAGCTACAAGCAATTGGAGGTGTGGTCATGTGACCAGGCAGCAAAGAATCATGGGAATCGTAGTGCAAAGGACACGGGTGGTCTCATATGCACAATAACCCGTCGCGTCCGTCTCATATGCACATCCGTTCGGCGGGAGTATGCACCAGATCAAACAGGCTTCCATCATCTTATAGACACATTTTTAATTTTCCCTCTTTTGGAACCAGCCTTGTTTGACATGTACGTTTCAGAGAGAAATGTGAGACTCAACTGTGTAGATTTTAAGAAGAGACCCAAAATGACAACAAAGGGTTCCAGTAAGGTCAAACAAACTTCTCAATGAAGAATTTGGCCACTATATTTGAGATAAATTCAGTTCAATCACATTTGAGCCTCACATTTCTCCCTGAAACATGCATGTCAAACAGGCCTGATTCCAGAGGAGGAGCAATTAAAAATGTGTCACAGGACTTAACATGATACATCACTGTGAAGGACTTGATCAGGGGAGTAAGACGATGCCAGGCTGGAAGTTTGAATTTGCTCCTGCTTAGAGATATTGACCTTTGAACTTTGACTTTGCTGCTTCTTTTAAAGCTTCTATTTTGACAATGAAAAATGCTAGAATCATGGGACCAACTGTTATACAAAGCTCTCGAACTCCACTATCCTGTCAGGTTTGACTTGATATTATCACCAGCAGGGGGAAAAAAATCTGGTAAAAACTAAATTTCACCTATGTATATCAGTTTCATTTGAAAAAATAATCCAAAGGAGCATGCACTACTTGCACTACTTTTTGCCACGATGTTGTCGTGGCAAGGTGTGCCAATCTGGAGTCACGAGCCGGCAGGCTCCCGCACAGTTCACGACCAGTTCACGAACAGTTCACGACCAGTTCACGAACAGTTCACGACCAGTTCACGAACAGTTCACGACCAGTTCACGAACAGTTCACGAACAGATCACGAATAGTTCATGAATGCGCCCATCAGTGTCACGAACTGGCACGATGCATTCACGTCGGATTCACGCATAGTTTGCACATAGTTTATGAGCTTCCCACAGTGGCACGTCGTGGTTGCGTGCACAATTACGCACGTCATAAAAAGGGGGCTTCCCCAACCCCCGGTCATTTTTGTATTTGCTGTGGAACAGACAACATGCTGAATGCCAGAGACCATCATTGCAGAGAAGAGAAGATCCTGTACCTGTAGCTGCTCTGTGTTGAAGAGCAGCAGAAAAAGCCTTGCTTGGGGCCCCGAGCTGAAGGGGGCCCCGACGGACGGCTGACATCAGTCAATTTCAATGACAAATTAAAGGCACTACACTTGATGCTGCAACGACAGTGTGTCGAAAATACCCCGCATGGGGCCCTTTTCCGAGTCCTCGCCGGTGACCACAACTGGCACGCATCCTCCCGCATTGTCCCGACGCGTTCACAGACAGTTGGTGCATAGTTCACGGCCCGTTCGCGATATTTTGTCGTGACCAAAATTTTGAACATTTCAAAATTCTCGTCCCGACATGGCACACAGTCACGACGGGTATACGCACACTTCACACCACTTTACGAGTAGTTTATGACTCTATTCGTGCCAATGCGTGCCACAGAATTGTTCAAGTGTAACCTAGCTTTACGTTTCTGAGTTTATGAACGCCAATAAACCGTATGAACAGCTGAACATGTACGACTGGTAAAGTGTAATCAGTGCCTTATGAATTGAGTGTGAAGAAGTACATCGCTCTGGATTTATTTCTGTGATTTGGCAGCTACCGTGTGACTTCTCGATGTTGCTATTCCCGTGAGATCTTGTGTTCTCGCGATACCAACAATCCCGCTCTCCAAATCAATGGTTTTTCGTCCACTGACAGTCTATAAGATGATTTGGCGCAGGACTTCAGACAGATGTGGAAGCCTGTTTGATCTGGTGCATACTCCCGCCGAACAGATGTGCATATGAGACGGACGCGGCGGGTTATTGCGCATATGAGACCACCCGTGTCCTTTGCACTACGATTCCCATGATTCTTTGCTGCCTGGTCACATGACCACATTGCTTGTAGCTAAGCTAGTCGGTTCAAACAGAACGGTAAACATGAAGCTTCAGGCACATTCTACACCTCTAACCTGTCAGTCACCATGATCACACAGTCTGTTATTTAATGCAACGAGGAATAGTTGTGGGCAATCATTATTAGTTAAAAGGCAAAACTTCGTTCTTTAAAGCTCGTGTCCGGAGTTTCCATTCGTTTCCAACGTATGTATCATTTTTTAACAGAGCTTAAATGTGTCAGTCTGGTTCGATACTACAATGTAATATGAGCATAAAGCAATATAAAATTTTATTTATGAGCCCTATGGAGATAATTTTGTGTCTTTATTATTCAATCAATCAAAAAAGGTTTTGCAAACAAAAAAGAGAGTTGAGACCAAAAAACATAAAGTTGCAATCAAAAAATAAAAGTTCAATCAAATAGAATAAATCTGAGAACAAAATTATTTAAGTGGCAACCCCACCAAATTTTTTTTGACATCAAAACAGAAAAAAGCTTTGGTTTTGAATTGTGAAGTTTTGCTTGCAAATTCAAAAGTTTTGGTTACGAATCCAAAAGTTTTGCTTGCGAATCTGACTGAACCCAATGGGCGGGGCCAACACTAGTGGAAGAGAGAAGAGCTCCTATTGGTCGCTTTGACCTCGCTCCTCCACCGCCTGTCTCCGCGCTGTTGCTGCTGCTTCCGCATTCGGTAAAGGCCAGTAGATATTACAGGCTTTTTTCAATCTTCCCCGATTCAGAGACCACACACTGGAAGACAACAGAGGACAGATCGCACCAGATCTTCCTCTCCTGATCTTCTAGCGTGTGGTGTCCTGTGGAACACACTAGAAGATTCTTAATTAGAGAATCGTCTCCTTGCTCTTCAAAATCTCGCGGAGTCAAACTTGATTTTGAGCGTTTTCCCTTCAGTCCTGTGTTTACATTCATCTCCACTATTAATAATAAGCGAAGAGCTTATTCCCTCACGTCATTCATTCATATCGGCTCCGTTCTTTCAGAGCACCCCCCCCCCCCCCCCCCCCCCCCCGTGCGCGCGCAGCACGGAGTGTTAACTGTCAGAAAGTTTAAATGTTCCAGTATAGACGAGGGGAACATACGTAGTTTGACATCATTTTCTTATCATTTACCCCGTATTTGATAATAATTTAGCTCATTCATGTGTGTTTATTTCTTTTTTTTACGTTTCACTCCAGAGAGAAACAGTATAGAAATAAGTTATCGCAATCTGTGACGGACAAGCTACTTTTTAAAAAAATCATCATTTTTTGTCCCCAGATTGAATGGTTTAGACCAGAATTAAAATGCATTGACTAGGAAAAAGTTTCATTATACGTCCAAGTCCTCAGAAAGTTGTTTTTGCAATTCTTTCGTGATGGTTATTAATGGAGATGAATTGAAATATTGGGATTATTGCAGGACTGGCGAAATGCAGATGAGTGAACCAGATCTGGGTTTGGGTCTGAATGAAATACAGTTCATCCAGGAGCGATACAGTTATTGAGGAATAACCTCTCGTTTTCTGCACTACTGAGCTTTTCTGTTTCACTGTCATATAGTGAATATATTTCAAAGACATATATTCATGTCTCCAGCTCTGACAGCTGAGAGGGGATTTTTTTTTCAACACCTCAGTAAAACGGAACTGTTCGGCCGATCAGGGAGCTTTATTCTGAGGGTGTGGACAGGTCGGCTCTGAGCTGATCGTCTAGCAGGGCACCGCACACCACAGGATTTGCGATCGGAAATATTAAACATGTTCATTATCTACGATCTCGGCTTCCAATGCCTCCCTAGCGGCTCCGATTGGAAAAAAAAAAAAAAAACCTCTCGGAACACACCGCACACTACAGGAAGATCGGACCCGAACTTATTTACATACTCCTGACAATCAGACCTTTGGCATCATTCGGGAGGAGAAAACCGGGACAAAATTCGGCCCATGGTTCGGGCATGGATAACTGCCAATAATCCTGTAATATCTACTGGCCTTTACCGAATGCGGAAGCAGCAGCAACAGCGCGGAGACAGGCGGTGGAGGAGCGAGGTCAAAGCGACCAATAGGAGCTCTTCTCTCTTCCACTAGTGTTGGCCCCGCCCATTGGGTTCAGTCAGATTCGCAAGCAAAACTTTTGGATTCGTAACCAAAACTTTTGAATTTGCAACCAAAACTTTTTAATTCAAAACCAAAACTTTTGAGCTTGCAAGCAAAACTTCACAATTCAAAACCAAAGCTTTTTTCTGTTTTGATGTCAAAAAAAATTTGGTGGGGTTGCCACTTAAATAATTTTGTTCTCAGATTTATTCTATTTGATTGAACTTTTATTTTTTGATTGCAACTTTATGTTTTTTGGTCTCAACTCTCTTTTTTGTTTGCAAAACCTTTTTTGATTGATTGAATAATAAAGACACAAAATTATCTCCATAGAGCCCCGCCTTCGTCTCATAGACCCCCATGTTATCCGAAAAAGCGCCGGTCAGCGTCAGCCAATAGAGTTCGAGCTTCCGCATTCTCGTGTTGTCAATCAAAGTGTGCACGCAGCGTCGCAGCCAGAGAGCACGGCCGCTCGCCCAGGCAGAGGAGAGTTAGCTCCGCAGCAGCCGCTGTGCTTACCTCGGATATATCCACTGTCTGCTGAACATCCACCGTAAACGGCTAAACATGTAGAATGCTGTAGGACTCAGAGGCTCTCATTTTCACCCTACAGATAACTCGCGTGCACAATTAAAGGGGCGTGGCTTGGTCGCTCATGAAAGCAGAGGGAGGGGGGAACCTCCAGACTTCGGATTAAAAAAAAAACCTCTCTCGTCCAAAACTCCGGACACGAGCTTTAAGAAAAAAAAACTGCAGTCTGTGACGCACATCAACTTCCTTCCGGGTCGGAGGTCACAGTCCGCGACTGGTTGTCAAGGACACAGCGGAGTGATAGCTCTGCAGAGAACGCTGTCAGGAGGCATGTAGGAACGAAAAAACTGCAGATCACATCCATAAATGGAGTGAAGACCTTGAAGATAAAGAGTATGTTTGACTCAAGAGAAGCACTGTGTAAATTACAATACAAATATTTCTCCATTCTGTAGATTTTTTTGTTTTTATTGTGGTTCATATTGTGGCTTCTGATTTGTTTCAGAAACTATTTCAAAGGTTTTGCTCTGTTTTGAAAATAACACTGAAGTCATTCAATGCAGAGAAGTGTATTTGCAGTCCAACGTAATTAAGTTCAACTCACACAAAAAAAAACTCCGTCAGTCCGTGGTGTCTGTGACATTATTTATACAGTCACTAGGGGGCGCTTGAGTTTAAAACGTACCCCATGGTCGTTATTTGAGTCATGAATTAATGACCACGATGGTCGTTCACTAGGGGAGGACGGTCTGGTAAACTGTGTTTACATATGTATGTGTTTATGGACCCCTCGAAAACGAGATGCTACATTTAAAGGGGCATTCCATTAATAAACTTTAAGAAGAAACTTTAAGAAACTTTAATATACAAATATAAACTCAGCTAGCATATCTTAGTCAAAACAAACAAAAATATTGCACCCGAAGACAGGTGATTGCACCTGAGCAATTTTGCACCAGAATGAAGGTTGTTGTAATGACCAATAATGCACAAGTTGGCTCTTGTATTTCCTCTGAGTTCAGGAGGAGAACAGCATTGGGGACAAAGGTTTCTCTCCTTCTCTGGGTCTACCAGGCCTGGTAGGGGAACAGGGACCGGATGGCAGTCTCTCAAATGCGGGTAACAGAACTCGTGTTGAGTCGCTGAGAATGCGGTGAGACGGGCCACAGTCCTGCTGCCCGTCCACAGTGCTCAGATGGAGAGCAGGGTATAGACAGAGATAACACTTTCAATGAATGTGCAATACATTTTCAGTACAATGAAAATGAGTTCAGTTTAGTGAGCAGGTACATCCGCTGGTGACACCTTCTCAGGATCACCTCAGGAGTCAGTTGATTGTCAAGGACGATACCCAGGTGTTTATCATAACGGCACACTGCTTGCATCCCAATCACCCCGTCCAGGTCTCCCTGTCGGACAAGTTAATGCCACATATACTCTTAATTGGTGCCCTGCTCGCTCCCCATTGTGACCCCCTTAAACACCTCATGGTCTCTGTCCTGGTTATGTTCTCCCTCCATGTCAGCCTTTCATCAAATCACACCCCTACAAACTTAAATACCTGAACTCTTTTGATTGCCGGCCTGTTCAAGGTCAGCTGCCCTTCAACAACTTATTCCTGAAGAACCGTAGTACTTTGGCTTTCTTGATCGGAAATCTAAACCCCCATGACCAGAACCATTTTTCAAACAAATGCACTGCTTCCTGCCGTTTCTTCACCACATGCTTAATATTCCTCTCCTCCACAGAGCTAGATCGTCAGCATAAAGAGATTTACCAGGATCTCCGTTAACTAGTGAGAACACATAATTTATCATCATAGAGAACAGCACAGGACTAATGACACTCCCCTGAGGAGTTCCATGTTCCACCATATATCCCTCTGAAAAATCTGCTCCTACATATAAAATATACTTATCTGCTCCTTGTCTCCATGGCAACCAGAGGAACACCTGCAGACTCTGATCAACAGTGATTCAGCACTTCTGAGTTTGAATCTGGACACAGTTGAAGTTCATCAGCTGTCTGTAGCTGCTGTGTCTCTGCATCAGACTGCTGTGGTTGGACCTGTTGATCATTCCTGATCAAAATTCTCTGTTCAAGTTCTGCATCATCAGGTCAACATGGAGGAAGGCAGCAGCTGCACTGAACTGTCAGATGCTTCCTCCTCTTCCTGAGAGAATCCACTCACCTGTTCCCTTCGACTGACACAAGTGATGAAGTCATCACATCTCTGAAGAGTCTTCAGCCAACTCATCGGATCGTCAGCTCTGAAACAGGACAACACAATAAGACAGAAGGAACACACACACACTGATTGAAGGTTTGGTTTGTTGGTTTGGGGTTTTCGCAGACCCTTCTCTGCGTCGCTGAGGACCGCTGGAGACTGACCCTGGTGAAGTGGTGACGCCCGCCTTGGCACAGCGTCCACGACACACAAACGAGGCTCGGGAGTCATGTGTCACGTCTTCATTTCGGAAAGCTGGAGGATTCCAGGAGGCAGGCCGCAATGGGTTCATGACGTCTTCATAGCTGAATCTGCGGGTGCGGGTCTTCGTGGCGCTACAACAAGAAGGTAACGATCATTAAACTAATCGACCGCAGATACGTATTAATCAAGATGTGTGGCAAAAAACAATTCAGAATCTGCAATCTAAACATGAATTTAACTTCATACTAACTGAATTAGCCAGAACATATTGAATACTGAATAAGTGATGCACAGCCAGTTAACAGTGACATCTGCTGGACGTTCACAGGACTGAAGCATACTGTAAGAACTTCCAACATGCAGGGAACATTCAGTCAACAACACGTGAAGCTGTAAACATCCTACACAAGAACGCACAGCTGATTTCAGTGGTTTCTCCCCTCCCAGAGCCACACAGCCTACGGCAGACTAACCTCCTCCAAATGAACTCAGACAGAGAACGCACAGCCGCTAGAACGCCATCAGTATCGTAACACAGAAAGGAATGGTTAATGGAACAAACATGGTCCAGATTCAGTCTCAACAATGCCGGTCCGAGTCTTCCTGACACTCTGAGAGGAAACAGCAGCAGTGAGGAACCGTTGACACGACAACGCTGGTCGGAGCCGCTGAGAACACATTTTCAAAATGGTGCCCAAGGTGGAACTGTTAGAAAACACTTGTGATCAGGCTCTGTCTCCAAGGAAATTAGAAAATGCAACTTTTAAGAAATGCTCCTTATCCTACTCCTGGTCCTGCTGGTGGTCCTGATTCTGGTCCTGGTTCTGGTCCTGCCCTTCATGGCCGTAGTAAGTCGTCGTCGTGCTCATGTACTGTATTTTGTCAAACAGCCAACAGAACGTCACTGTAACAACAGTCCAGCCTGGTGTTCTGTCCGTGGGAATGTTCTCCTATTGAAATGTTTAGAGTGTGTTGTTCTCCATGGTTTCATTACAGAAACAATCAACAGCACCAACTAGTGGACCAGAAGTAGAACTTCATGGTTCTCAGTGTTGGTTCCGTGGTCAGGGAAGTGGCTGAAACGTTCTAAGTGAAAATCCTTTCCTAAAAGAAGAGTTTTGTCTTGAAGCGTTGTGGAATAATGGAGGCCTCAGAGACGAGCGAGAAGAGCTCTGAAGAGGAGCAGCAGTTAAACTGGAGAACATGATTCTGATCAGGTTTCAGTCACCTGGTCCAGACCATGAACTGAGAGCTGAGTGTGTGTTGTGACGTTCTGTTACCTCTGAGCGGAGAACCCCTGCAGACTGTGGTGGGACATGTGATGGGACAGTCCTCGGAGGCGGTGCAGGGCAGCTACGTCAGGACCGAGCTCCTCCCACTCGTCTTCTGCCAGATCTGTCCAAGCAGAAGAAACTTCACTCTCATCCAGGTTCTTACACACTTCTCACTTCTCTGAAGGTTCTGCTGGTTTTCAGTCTGTGCTGGACTGAAGGTGGAGCTGAGCTGGAACTCAGACCTCCACCCTCACCTGAATTCTACTGAAAGAAACACCAGGAGGCTGAGAGAAGTGAGGCTGTGACTGGTTCTAGACGGATTCTCCTCCTCTGGGTCTGGTTCTGCAGAAAGTAGATTTCCATAGAGATCTTCTACTTACTGAAGCCCTCCGTGAGGATGAGGAGGCTGAAGAGCAGGAAGACCTTCAGAACCATCCTGCAGACAAACATCACATCAGACAAGTCGTATTATAATCGACATTTGGAAAGTTTTCTTTGATGTGACAATAATTTCTTTTAATTTAAAAAGGTGGGTAAGTTTTTCCCAGTTCTGCACTGCTTGTGATGCAGCAGCAGCCTGAAGGAACAGCTCTCGTTGTATTTCTGTTTTGATGCTGGATGCTTTCGCTTTTAAGATGGATGGATGGATGGATGATGCTGATTTAAATGAGCGTCTGACAAGAAAGAAGGCAGAAACTGCCAGAGAGGCACAGAGGTTAAAAAAAAACAAAACAAGATTCAAGCAACATCGACCAGAAACTGCAAAATAATGATACGACTGAATGGTCTGCCCGAGGTCAAAAAGGTTAGGATGAAAGACTGGGAGCGATATAAACAGAAGAGTGGACGGATGGAGACTGAATGAGACGTTTCCTCCTCCTGGTGGAAACGTATGAAGACACTGAGGACGGTGGACTCCTTGAAAAATATGATGGAACATACTCAATTGGAACTGGACTCATCAGAATAACTCCCAGCCGGACGATAACTTCTTCTCATCCATCATGGCAGCTGCAACTCCTCGACTGCAGAACAGTTGAGCAGGAGCGTTAACACAGGTTAGAAACCGACAACTCTGCATTTCAGTAGCAGAAGACTGAAGGTGAATTTCAATCACTAGAAGGAATATCTGCAACTGTTCTCACAACCATTTAGTGTGAACACCATTTCTGAAACTTGATGGAACACAGATAAGGGAATGAACTCTGAGATGGAGGGTTATGGACTTAGATATATGAACAGAAAAAACAAAGGCAGTAGAGGAGCGGCCTCATGTGGAAACAAACACCTGAAATTCAGAGTGATGGATCACATGACCGCAGTGATCGACAATGTCTTACAATGTGTTACACTCTCAATATGCAAAGGAAAAAATTAATAGTAGTATGAACAGAGCATCAGGCTCAAGTATTGAAATCTTTCAGGACTGACCTTCACCTGCGTATAAAGCTGGCAGCAAACATTTATCAACAAACTACAGACCTGTCTCACTACTTCCACAATTTTGAGACTCTTGAGAAACTTTTTAATAGCAGATTATAGAAACGTGTCGATATCATCTGTTAATGATGGCCAGTATGGATTTAGGAGAAGAAGGTTAACATCACTGGCAATATTAGATTGAATTAAACACATCACAAATACCATCAACCAAAAGAGAGATACAGCAGGATTATTCACTGATTTTAAAAAAGCCTTCAACACCAGGACCAGGGGTGCTCAACCAGTCGATCGCGATCGACTGGGGTGTCACCAGGTAGACTGCGAGGTGCAGGGGAAAAAAAACAAGTTGCAATATAATAAAAAAAAGAAGAGAGCAATGTGCGCGCGTGATCAAGCGAGTGTGTGTGCGCACGCAGCGCTCCATGCATGAGAAACAGCGGTGCGGCTGCGGGGGTGGCGCTGAACGAGGTAGATCCCGAGGGCTTTGCAACTTGAAAAGTAGATCTTGGGTCAAAAAAGGTTAGACACCCCTGCCATAGACTATCCATCCATCCATCCATCCATCCATTTTCCACCGCTTATCCGGGGCCGGGTCTCAGGGTCAGCAGTCTCAGCAGGGATGCCCAGACTTCCTTGTCCCCAGACACTTCCTCCAGCTCTTCCAGGGGGATCCCGAGGAGTTCCCAGGCCAGCCGAGAGACACGATCTCTCCAGCGAGTCCTGAGTCTTCCCCGGGGTCTCCTCCCGGTGGGACATGCCCAGAACTCCTCCCCAGGGAGACGTCCAGGAGGCGTCCTAAAGAGGTGCTGAGCCTCCACAGCTGCTCCTCTGGATGTGGAGGAGTAGCGGCTCTACTCCGAGCTCCTCCCTGGTGACGGAGCTCCTCCCCCTGTCTCTAAGGGAGTCCAGCCACCCTACGGAGGAAGCTCATTTCAGCCGCTTGTATCCGGGATCTTGTCCTTTCGGTCATGACCCAAAGCTCAGGACCATAGATGAGGGTGGGAACGTAGACTGACCGGTAAATCGAGAGCTTCGCCTTTCGGCTCAGCTTCTTCTTCACCACAACGGATCGATACAACGACCGCATCACTGCAGCCGCTGCACCAATCCACCTGTCAATCTCACGTTCCATCCGTCCCCCACTCGTGAACAAGACCCCAAGATACTTAAGCTCCTCCACTTGGGCCAGAGTCTCTCCACCGACCTGGAGAGGGCAAGCCACCTTCTTCCGGTCGAGGACCATGGCCTCGGATTTGGAGGTGCTGATCCTCATCCCTGCCGCTTCACACTCGGCTGCGAACCGCCCCAGTGCATGCTGTAGGCCCGGGTTCGAGCACTGTCCAGCGCCCCTCCCAGGGACTCCAAGAAGGCCGGGTACTCTGCACTGCTGTTCGGCCCGTAAGCCGAGACAACAGTGAGGCACCTATCCCCGACCAGACCCTCTCGTTCACTGGGGTGAACTCCAACTCATGGCGCTGAGCTGTGGGGCTCGCCAGAGCCCCAGCTGTGTGGAGAGGTGAGCCCGACTATATCGAGCCAATACCTCTCGATCTCCCTCACAAGCTCGGGCTCCTTCGCCCCCAACGAGGTGACAGTCCATGTCCCTGGAGCTAGCCTCTGTGTCTGAAGATTGGGTCGCTGGGGCAACCGGCCGTTGGCTGCCAGCCAATTCACATTGCACCCGGCCCCTATGGTTCCCTTGGCGGATGGTGGGTCCACCGGAGGTCAGGCCCCTTCGAGCTGAGCCCGGCTGGGCCCTGTGGGAGAAATGACTGTGGTGTAATTGACACGGTATAAATAAAGCAGGATTGACTTGAATTAGTTAACTCAGAAATAAATTCATTAAAATCATGGCTTAATACAAATCAATTATTAAATCTAAGCAAAACAAAATCATTTAGGAACGACAGAAAAATTACACAAAGGTCCACATTGATGGGACGGACATTGGAAACAACTGCAATACTAAAAGCAAAAGAGGTTCTTGATCAACTCACTTCACGTTCTGTACGGATCTCTAGTTTCCCTCAACTGAAGATATTGTCTTGAGGTTTGGGGTAACAGCTTCAAGAGTCTACAATCACTGTTCATCCTTCAAAAAAGAGCCGTTGGGGTCATTAACAGACTGGCGGATAGAGATCACACACACACACACACACACACACACACACACACACACACACACACACACACACACACACAGGTCAGAGACTCCCTGAGCAGAGTCAATGTGAGGAAATCACCGGGTCCAGATGGCATCCCAGGAAGAGTGCTAAAGTTCTGTGCTAAACAGCTGGCAGAAGTTTTCACCACCATCTTTAACCTCTCGCTGCTACAGTCTGCAGCCCCCACCTGCCTTAAAACAGCTGCCATCATCCCTGTGCCTAAGAAGAGCACAGTGAGCTGCCTGGATGACGATCGCCCTGTTGCTCTGACCCCCATCATAACCAAATGCTTCGAAAGACTCATATCCTCCCACATTAAGGCTGCTATTCCTCCTGACCTCGATCCACATCAGTTTGCATACAGGTCAACAGGTCAACGGAAGACGCCGTCATCACCTCTCTCCACACAGCCCTCACACACCTGGAAGGGAGTAACACCTACGTGAGAATGCTGTTGGTGGATTTCAGCTCCGCCTTCAACACAGTTCTTCCTCACAGACTGGTTATGAAGCTGAGCGACCTGGGGCTCGGCTCCTCACTGTGTTCCTGGGTACTGGATTTCCTCAGTAACAGACCCCAGAATGTCAGATCAGATCAGACACCACATCTCCTCCACTCTCATCCTGAACACCGGCGCTCCTCAGGGGTGTGTCCTCAGCCCCCTGCTCTACTCCCTGCTCTCACACCACTGCTCTCCTCTTCACTCCAGCAACACCATCGTTAAGTTTGCAGACGACACCACCATCATAGGACTGATCAGAGACAGCGATGAATCAGCCTACAGGGAGGAAGTCCAGCATCTACGACGATGGTGTCGTCACAACAACCTGAGCCTCAACACTGGAAAGACCAAGGAGACGATAGTGGACTTTAGAGGAGCAAAGCGAACCGAGCACTCTGTTCTCTACATTGATGGGGAGGAGGTAGAGAGAGTGGAGAGCTTCAAGTTCCTTGGGGTCCACATCTCTGAAGACTTCACGTGGTCCACCCACATCTCACACCAGGGGGGGGAGGCCCAACAGAGACTGGACTTCCTCAGGAAGCTGCGTCAGGCACATCTCCCCGTGAAGCTGCTCACCAACTTCTACCGCTCCACCATGGAGAGCCTCCTGACCTCCTGCTGCACGGTGGTCCAGCTGCTGCACTGCGGAGGACAGGAAGGACCGGCACCAGGTGGTAGCAGCAGTAGAACAGATGACTGGGTCTAAACTACCCCCCCTCAGAGATGTGTACACTGGCAGACTTCAGAGGAAGGCCAGGGGAATCACCAGAGACCCCTCACACCCAGGACACTCTCTTTTCTCCCCCCTCCCCTCGGGCAGACGCTACAGGACACTAAGAGCCAGAACCAACAGACTCAAAAACAGCTTTTACCCCAAGCTGTCAAATGTCCGCCCCCCCCCCCCCCCCCCCCGAATGATGACAATGTCAGTTTAACATGAAACAATCATGGACAGCAGGCCTCTAACCAGGTCGTCTCCTTTACTGTACACTGCTCTTATGAGTTTATGTATATATATATTTAGATATTAGGATTTGCTCTTATGTTATATATATTTATTGGTTGTGTTATACAGTCTATTTTCGTTTAATGTTGCTAGAGAGTACCAAACGGATTTTCATTGTTCTTGTAACAGTGACAATAAAGATCTATTCTATTGTATTCTATTCAAACGGCACAAATCATGTTCAAAGCAAAGACTAATCAACTACCAGGAAACATTCAGGGCATGTTTAGAAACACAGAATGAAAATATAATTTAAGATGATTGTTCCATTTAGAAAACATTACAAAAAAATTACCCGACAGCAGGAGAATAAAACACCCGACAGCAGGACTAGAAGCCAGCCCTGGATCTACCCTTGGATCTGGTCCTGAAGCCAGCCCTGGATCTAGCCTTGGGTCTGGTCCTGAAGCCAGCCCTGGATCTAGCCTTGGATCTGGTCCTGAAGCCAGCCCTGGATCTAGCCTTGGATCTGGTCCTGAAGCCAGCCCTGGATCTAGCCTTGGATCTGGTCCTGAAGCCAGCCCTGGATCTACTGCCTGCTGCTGTTAGTAAACACGTCTCCCACCCTGAAGCCGTCTTCATTGCTGCTGCAGACTTCATTCAAGCAAACTCCTGGTCTGTTCTTCACAACTTCCAGCAGAACATTCACTGTCCAAATAGGGAATGATAGACTTTGGACCAAATGTCCACTGTGAGTAAAGCCCACCCTGTAGCAGGAGCCTGCTGTCACCTCAGTCTCAGCATTGCTCTGTTCATGTTGCCTCTCATTAGCAGGAGAAGCCAGTAGGGAGATCAGGGTCTGGTCCGAGACCAGACAGCTCAGATCTGGACCACCACACAGTCTCAGTCATGTTCTACATTAGTTTCTGCACAGATCCTGAAAAATCCAGGAAAACAATCCATGTGTTCCCAATCCAGAACCCCTGGTTTAACAACAAGGTGAGGAACCTCAGGAACCACAAACAGGGCCAGAGACACTGCAGCTTCCAGCCTGGAGTGTGGCATCAAAGCTGCAAAGAGGGAACCCAGGCTGAAGACTGAGGGGAATTTTAACAGCAGTAACAGACGTACATGACAGAGCCTGCAGTTAATCAGTGACTATAAAACAAACCGCACTCTGCCAACATGCTGAGGACCTCGACCTGTCCTCTGCCCGTTTTGAAAGCACTGACTCCAGATGGAGTTTTTGTAATTCGGTAAATTATATCAAACAGTTTCCAACAGTGCAAACAGTTTCTAACTGGGCATCATGATCCATTGATTGAATGAGACGGCCCTGACCCAGTGGATTCAGCAGGTTCCTTAACCCCGGGCTCCTACCATGTAGAACCAGTTCCTGGTTTTACTTCAGTTCTCTCCTTTCTTTCATGCAATGTTTCATAACTACGTGTCGTTGACCCTTGTTTCTCTTGTCGCCTATGAAATCTGTTTGTACATCAAATGTATGTTGACACAAAAAAATCAATCTGCCTGTCCCATTTATTTCTCTTTCTGTCCCCTCAACTCAACCAGAATAGCAAAAAGCTGCCACTTCTGAGCCTGGTTCTGCAGGGTTCTCCACCTCTCAGTCTGGTTCTGCAGGGTTCTCCACCTCTCAGCCTGGTTCTGCAGGGTTCTCCACCTCTGAGCCTGGTTCTGCAGGGTTCTCCTCTGGGCCTGGTTCTGCATAGTTCTCCTCTGAGCCTGGTTCTGCAGGGTTCTCCACCTCTGAGCCTGGTTCTGCAGGGTTCTCCTCTGGGCCTGGTTCTGCATAGTTCTCCTCTGAGCCTGGTTCTGCAGGGTTCTCCACCTCTGAGCCTGGTTCTGCAGGGTTCTCCACCTCTGAGTCTGGTTCTGCAGGGTTCTCCTCTGAGCCTGGTTCTGCAGGGTTCTCCACCTCTGAGCCTGGTTCTGCAGGGTTCTCCACCTCTGAGCCTGGTTCTGCAGGGTTCTCCACCTCTGAGCCTGGTTCTGCAGGGTTCTCCACCTCTGAGCCTGGTTCTGCATAGTTCTCCTCTGGGCCTGGTTCTGCAGGGTTCTAACTTTTAAAAGGGTTTTTTTCCTTTCCACAGTCTCTTCTTGGGTTTTCTCTGTACAGGTGCCTACAAATGACTATGTTGTAATTTGCACTATATAAATAAATCTGAATTGAATTGAACATAGAATCTCAAATGTCAAACTGCTTCACTATTTTGCAGACAAAGATATTTTTTAGGCCTTCGTGTCTCTGAACAAGATTCTGGACCCCATCAACTCCCTGGATATTCACCACATCCCAGGGAAAAGGGTGAAAAAGGATGAACAAAGAGGATGAATAGAGTAGGATTCGTTTAGTCAGTGAAGGTTTGAATTTGAAGTGTTTTACTCATCATCTCTATCTCCACAGTCTGCATTCTTTCTGAAACTTCAGACCACAAAATGTTCCTAGTAAAACCTCAAATCTTTAAAGTTCTCTTGATGGACTCCTTCAAACAACCTTCAAATTGTGAAATAAAAGTCTTCAGATGGTTGAAGAGTAGCAGTTAAAATATATTTAAAATATATGAAAAAAGAAAAACTTTGGAACACTCACAAGAAGGCAGACAGAGTTTCGTCTGAAGTCTGCTGGTTGCTGCTGGATGCTGCTGGATGCTGCTGGATGCATGGATGGAGAAGAGGAAACATTGACACCAGGGCAGAGGCGGAGCGTGGGTCTCAGTACAGAGGGGGTGGAGCATTTTCAATGGGCCCTTATGATAGTAATTTTACCATTCAACCAATACCTCATCCTACCTTCAAACAACACACTAATGCTCACTTTTATTGAGCCAAACAAACCTCTATGCCTCAGAAAGCAGAATAAAGTCACAAACCAGTTCACAAACTTGTTCTGAAGAACAAATACACATATGCATGCACACACACACACACACACACACACACACACACACACACACACACACACACACACAGACACACACACACGCAGACACACATACACACAAATGCAGCCTGACAGGTGTCAATCTCCGAGCGTCCGCTGTCCATGGTGCTGAAAGCTCAGATAAAAGTCAGGGGCTACATCTGTACCATCTTTGATACAGCTTAAATATAAAATGAACACAGCTGGTCTAAAATTACACAATCTATTCAGATAGATACAGACACGGCTATCTATAGATTTTGGAATTCACGTATATTAGGAAAAAAATAGACTCGGCGGTCTCTTGTACACAAGGCACATTCAAATAGGCAGGTGTTTAAGACGACGGCATTCTGATAAAGATGATACTTTTGAAGGTTTCACTGACTCACCAATGGCTCCGATGTTAGGTTTTGGGTAGCACCGCTAGCGGCTAGCATAGTGTTTAACATACTGTTTAACTTCCCTCCAAAGAGTTCAGATCAAGTGCAAAAGAAAAACTTGTTCATGTCGCACAACCAATCAGCGCTGGCTTACAGCTCTGATGCATTCATGGACAGTCGTAATGTAAGAATTGGCAAATTGGAGCCCACAATCATATGCGTATACCTTCTGGCACACACTGCACATTTTATTATAATAATTTATTTCCGATAAAATGTGAACACATCACATGAAACGGGCCCTATGACCTTGTGGGCCCTGGGGCGACCGCCCCCTTGCCCCCACTCTGGCTCTGCTACAGCACCAGGGTCTTAATCCACTATATCACTCTTGGGGTTTGAATTGAAGTTGGGAGATTCACTCAAAGTCCTTCTCCATCTGAATTGGTCTTTTTTTGGACGATGTAGAGGGAAAAAGTTAAACTCTGAGAGATCTGAAGCTTTTTAACTGCTGGTATATGAGAGGACAGCAGCTGGATTTAAGTCCATTAATTCTCCTTTCTCCAGCTGATTTGATTTGGGCTGGGTTTAAAAAAAAGATTTTCCTTTGAATGGCCTGATATTGATTCAAAGAATCCAAAATTTGATCATTTAATGTCTTTTCTACAAGCGTGATGAAGCCTGAAGTTTAAAGCCGAGTCATTCCACGTGGCCAGCTGGATTTCTGGTGAGACCTCTTCACTCGGTGAGCAGTTGTTAATGTTCAGCATCACCACAGGAGCACTGAAGACGCCACCGACAACATCTCTGTAAATGATTAGAATCATTTTCAGCTGGTCCATTCCCACATAAAATGAGCACTAGAGAATAAAGGATATACTTTCTGTCAAAATGGTATGACGTCATATAAATTTAATCATCAAAAAAAATACCTGAAAAATAAAAGTCCCGCCCCCAGCACCCCCCGCCTGCCCCCGCCCCCGCCCCCGCCCCCACCATTCTTCCGGAATGAGGTCATGTCTGAGTAAAAGGCGGGAAATTTAAAAAAGGGGTTCTGTCTTTCCATCGGCGTAAGAGTGAGTCAAGATTTGCATATGCTATATTGTAGATGTGTACTGGCTGCTCTGTCGTCTGCATGAATGTGTTGAACTTCCATCCAGAGAGCAGGGTTCTCTTTGAGTGGGAGTTCAGGGAGGTAAGAATCGCGGGCTTTTTTTTTTTTTTTGGAGGGAAAGTTTCATATGTCAGGCTGAGGGATGATGATGAGAACCAGATGTAGTAATGTAAATATCACGTGTCAGTGCCAGCAGAAAAAGAGCGGGAAAGTTAGCCTGTCACAAGGTTGCCATTGTATGTTGCGGGCTGAAGGCTGATGAGAACCAGATGTGATAATAATAATGTGCATACCGATGTCTGTTTACATTAAGGCCCGCCTTCCTGAGTGAGCTCATACCCTACGGGTGTGATCATGAGGAAAAGAGCGGGAAATTTACTAAAACACAAGGTTGCCATTGTATGTTGCGGGCTGAAGGCTGATGAGAACCAGATGTAGTAATATGAGAAACAGATGTGAGACGGGGAAAGTGGGCGTGCATTGTACTGTACTGTATATAAAATGTTTCACATAAGTGTGATCATAGCAGTGGAATCGTTACTCGGCAGGGAAAAAACATGGAGAAAGATCTGTTGATGAAAAAGACGTGGCGTCTTGATGATGGCCGGGGGTTGTTAGTCAAATTTAAGAGTGGTGGAGTATCGCCACACGTCGATCTATACAGCTATGAAACCACGCCTGAGGTCTACCATCTGAAAATCTACCAGAGAGACAGATATGATATTATATGTCAAGCCGAAAGATTTATGGCCCCCCAATAAACCCCTCCCCTCGCCACTTGTGGACCATTTGTCCACCGTATGTCCACTGCGCATTTATCCCCCCCCCCCCAAACTTCCTTCCGTCTGAGGTCTTTTGAAGTTCAGACAGACGGTTAGAGGGGGGTGAATTTATATTGTACTTAGAGATGGCGGAGAAACGTGTTATGAAGAGGTTATATTACAAGCCGAGTCATCCTGGTAGTTTCGGCGGGGTAGAAAGAAAGAAAGTTAGGGTGGAAGATGTGAAAGACTTTTTATCATCTCAAGACTCCGATACTCTGCATAAACCGGCGAGGATACATTTTCCAAGGAACAGAGTTTTTGTTACAAGACCTCTCAAACAGTTTCAGGCAGACCTTTGCGATAGGAAGACGGGCTCACCTTTGAGCGTAGTTGAAAGATTTAACCGAACGCTAAAGACTAGAATTTCACTGCTAAGAACACTAGACGGTGCGTGGAAGTCCTACCAGACTTAGTAAAAAGCTATAATAACACTCACCACAGCAGTATAAAAATG
Organism: Salarias fasciatus; assembly: GCF_902148845.1. Lineage (NCBI taxonomy): Eukaryota > Metazoa > Chordata > Actinopteri > Blenniiformes > Blenniidae > Salarias > Salarias fasciatus. Next base: position 31,229,438 of record NC_043756.1, read on the forward strand.
CGCCCGGTTGATGTGACGAAGGGCCTTCAAGTGTTTCACAATCTGTACGGTACGCCTACACCACCAGACAAGCGAAAAAAAAAAAAATAAAGACAGGATTTAAGGTCGGCGATGTTGTCAGAATATCCAAGTTGCGAGGGGTCTTCGATAAAAAAATACGAACAGAGTTTCATGGATGAAGTATTTACGGTGTCAGAATGCATTGTGCGTACTCTGCGTATATAAACTCAAAGATTATGACGGCGAAGTGATCGAAGGTTCATTCTGTGAGCCGGAGCTGCAGAAAGGGAAAAAAATAGACTCATTAACATTTAACTCATTAACATTTTTCAATCATACAATTTTCAAACAGTCTGTTAGATATTACATTTTACTACAAACAGATATGTCCGGGTGTCTGTAGCACTTTAGATAGTTATATGACCTTTTTAAAGCTCTCCAGAGGTGAACCTAAAAATTATGATCTAAACAAGAAACTCAGGTTTTATCTTAACATATAAAGCAAATAATCAAAAGTACTACTATTTGTGACCTGAAGATAACCAAATCTGCTCCTAACTTGAAATTTTAAGTTACTGCTCTCAAAACTCTGAAACATGTCGTGTCCTTTGTGATAAGCATCGTGAAATTCTCTGATGTTTCCCAGTTAACGTGATCACTGGAAAACCTTCACATCCACCCAAGTTCTAATATATAGATCTGAAAATACAACTCAAAAGGAAGGAAGGTTTTTAAAAAAGTGTATAAAATACAAGAAAAGGTATAAATGAATAGTAAAATCATTCAAAGACAGAGTCTCATTCTAAAATATTCAAAATAAAGCCACACAAACTTAATCAGGAAGCGTAGACACGCACTTGAATAAAAAACAGAATAACTGGTTGATAATTTTCACAAACTCAAATTCAATTTTCTGTATAAGAGACAATAATGATGATGTTGTCGATGTACGCCAAACAAAACCGAGTCAGCAGGTCATGTCAGCTTTGAAAGCTGCTGTCTCACAGCTGCAGCGTAGACGGTTGGACTGTCCGAAAAAAAAAAAAAAAACAACGTTAATCTTGTAAAGCGATATTGTTGGTCACAGAAGGTGAAACTAAACAAATCCTATGTATTCCTGTGTACAGCAGAATACAAATACACAACTGTGCACCATTTCGCTCTGGCTGGTATTGATACTAAGATAGCATTAACATCTGGTACAACCGGAGTTAAAGGAATGACGCTGCAATTTATTTATTTTTTCTCGGGTCCTGTGCAAATCTGTACTTCTTTGTTCCTGGTTTCAAAAATGGGGTTTATGGGTGTGGTGTTTGGAGACAGACATGACACTCCTCGTTTCAGCAATGATTGAACCACTGGTCTGATCCCCAGTTCTTTTTCCTTTGATAAGGGCTACTGTTTAACACAAACAGGATATTTCACATAGTTAATTGTTGCTTGATAAGGCTCCACAGCCAGCAATCCTACATGATTTGCAAATACAGATTTTCTTCTCCTTTCTAACAAATCCACAGAAACATTACTAAAGAACAAAATATGACAAGCCCATGTAAGGGCAGCATTATATAAGAAGAAAGAAAGAACAAAATAAAGTGCTTAGTTTAAGAAACAAATATAAACATCAGCTTTACGTTAGCTTTTCCTGTAGCAATTTCTTTTCTGAACAGTCTCAACCAGCTGCACAAGAAAACAGAATATCAGCTCAATATACATTTTCTCACTCTTTTTCTACTCTGACAGACAGTAATCACTCCGTGCTGCAGTTTGCGCCGCTGTTTTAGGTGGTGTAAAGATTAGTTGTGCGTCAACTCTTGCCCGTATCTTGTTGATAGCACTCCCTACATATAACGTGACTCTGTAGCTCATCTGATACTTTAAAACTGAACAATCTCTGAATTACTGAGCCACTGTTTTTTTTTTCTTTTACTGAATGGGATTTTTATTGGGGTGTTGTTTGGGACACACATGGCACAATGACTCCTCGTTTCAGCATTGATTGAACCACTGGTCTGATCACCATTTCTTTTTCCTCTGATCAGGGATACTGTTTTAACAAACAGGATATTCTGCATAGTTAATTGTTGCTTGATAAGGTTCCATATCCAGCAGTCCTACATGATTTGCGTGCTGCGTCCACAATTTAGATGGAGCAGACGCTCAAACTGACGGAGGTTGTAACAACACATCCAGCTGAATGAAGCTCTGCTTTCGTTGTATTTTGCAGGATTTTAATGAACAAAAATGCAAAGTGTCCTCGTCATACGACCAAACAATAACATTTTAGTTGCTATCTTCATCATCTGGTTGTCTATGAAGAAACCGGTAACAAATGTCAAGCATTTTAGTCCCCGTACTGTCCCAGTGATCACTTGTAACTGCACTTTGAAGTTTTTACGATGGGTTAGGTGTTGAGGAGATGAGTAGGAGCAAGACAGACGGATAGAGGGGGGTGAATTTATATTGTGCTTAGAGATGGCAGAAAAGCGTGCCACCATGAAGAAAGTTAGGGTGGAAGATGTGAAAGATTTTTATCATCTCAAGACACCTGTACTCTGCATAAACCAACTAGGGTACATTTTCCAAGGAACAGAGTTTTTGTTACAAGACCTCTCAAACAGTTTCAGGCAGACCTTTGCGATAGGAAGACGGGCTCACCTTTCCTCCTCTCCTCTCTTTCATCCTCTGGTTGTCTATGAAGAAACTGGTAACAAATGTCAAGCATTTTAGCTACTGTCCCAATGATCATCTGTAACTCCACAGATGAATGGTTCAATGTTTCCGTGCACATCTTTTAATAATAACATCAGTCCCTCTGGAGAGAGACAAACAGTATTTGTGGACTTTCTACACTGTCCGAGAATGGTTTATCTACTGGTCTGCTTGAATGTTCTGATTCCCTCTATTGTGAACAGTCAAGTCACCACATCAACATTTAGAAAAACAGAGGCTGCTTTCTGCCAAACAGGGAAATACTGTCCTACCATCTGATGTATGTTTGGGATGTTTTACTGTTACTCACTCTGGAGCACAAATTCTATATAATCTTAATTTTGATAGCATATCTTTTTCCTAAAAATGAAAACATTTCTAAATCACAAACACATGTTGAAATTTCCAGCCATCTCTCTCGACCGGTAACAGTTTTGACAGCAGTAGCTAAAATGCTTGACATTTGTTACCAGTTTCTTCATAGACAACCAGAGGATGAAAGAGAGGAGAGGAGGAAAGGTGAGCCCGTCTTCCTATCGCAAAGGTCTGCCTGAAACTGTTTGAGAGGTCTTGTAACAAAAACTCTGTTCCTTGGAAAATGTACCCTGGCCGGTTTATGCAGAGTACAGGTGTCTTGAGATGATAAAAATCTTTCACATCTTCCACCCTAACTTTCTTCATGGTGGCACGCTTTTCTGCCATCTCTAAGCACAATATAAATTCACCCCCCTCTATCCGTCTGTCTTGCTCCTACTCATCTCCTCAACACCTAACCCATCGTAAAAACTTCAAAGTGCAGTTACAAGTGATCACTGGGACAGTACGGGGACTAAAATGCTTGACATTTGTTACCGGTTTCTTCATAGACAACCAGATGATGAAGATAGCAACTAAAATGTTATTGTTTGGTCGTATGATGAGGACACTTTGCATTTTTGTTCATTAAAATCCTGCAAAATACAACGAAAGCAGAAGTTCATTCAGCTGGATGTGTTGTTACAACCTCCGTCAGTTTGAGCGTCTGCTCCATCTAAATTGTGGACGCAGCACGCAAATCATGTAGGACTGCTGGATATGGAACCTTATCAAGCAACAATTAACTATGCAGAATATCCTGTTTGTTAAAACAGTATCCCTGATCAGAGGAAAAAGAAATGGTGATCAGACCAGTGGTTCAATCAATGCTGAAACGAGGAGTCATTGTGCCATGTGTGTCCCAAACAACACCCCAATAAAAATACCATTCAGTAAAAGAAAAAAAAAACACTGGCTCAGTAATTCAGAGATTGTTCAGTTTTAAAGTATCAGACGAGCTACAGAGTCACGTTATATGTAGGGAGTGCTATCAACAAGATACGGGCAAGAGTTGACGCACAACTAATCTTTACACCACCTAAAACAGCGGCGCAAACTGCAGCACGGAGTGATTACTGTCTGTCAGAGTAGCAAAAAGAGTGAGAAAATGTATATTGAGCTGATATTCTGTTTTCTTGTGCAGCTGGTTGAGACTGTTCAGAAAAGAAATTGCTACAGGAAAAGCTAACGTAAAGCTGATGTTTATATTTGTTTCTTAAACTAAGCACTTTATTTTGTTCTTTCTTTCTTCTTATATAATGCTGCCCTTACATGGGCTTGTCATATTTTGTTCTTTAGTAATGTTTCTGTGGATTTGTTAGAAAGGAGAAGAAAATCTGTATTTGCAAATCATGTAGGATTGCTGGCTGTGGAGCCTTATCAAGCAACAATTAACTATGTGAAATATCCTGTTTGTGTTAAACAGTATCTCTTATCAAAGGAAAAAGAACTGGGGATCAGACCAGTGGTTCAATCATTGCTGAAACGAGGAGTGTCATGTCTGTCTCCAAACACCACACCCATAAACCCCATTTTTGAAACCAGGAACAAAGAAGTACAGATTTGCACAGGACCCGAGAAAAAATAAATAAATTTCAGCGTCATTCCTTTAACTCCGGTTGTACCAGATGTTAATGCTATCTTAGTATCAATACCAGCCAGAGCGAAATGGTACACAGTTGTGTATTTGTATTCTGCTGTACACAGGAATACATAGGATTTGTTTAGTTTCACCTTCTGTGACCAACAATATCGCTTTACAAGATTAACGTTGTTTTTTTTTTTTTTTTCGGACAGTCCAACCGTCTACGCTGCAGCTGTGAGACAGCAGCTTTCAAAGCTGACATGACCTGCTGACTCGGTTTTGTTTGGCGTACATCGACAACATCATCATTATTGTCTCTTATACAGAAAATTGAATTTGAGTTTGTGAAAATTATCAACCAGTTATTCTGTTTTTTATTCAAGTGCGTGTCTACGCTTCCTGATTAATTTTGTGTGGCTTTATTTTGAATATTTTAGAATGAGACTCTGTCTTTGAATGATTTTACTATTCATTTATACCTTTTCTTGTATTTTATACACTTTTTTAAAAACCTTCCTTCCTTTTGAGTTGTATTTTCAGATCTATATATTAGAACTTGGGTGGATGTGAAGGTTTTCCAGTGATCACGTTAACTGGGAAACATCAGAGAATTTCACGATGCTTATCACAAAGGACACGACATGTTTCAGAGTTTTGAGAGCAGTAACTTAAAATTTCAAGTTAGGAGCAGATTTGGTTATCTTCAGGTCACAAATAGTAGTACTTTTGATTATTTGCTTTATATGTTAAGATAAAACCTGAGTTTCTTGTTTAGATCATAATTTTTAGGTTCACCTCTGGAGAGCTTTAAAAAGGTCATATAACCATCTAAAGTGCTACAGACACCCGGACATATCTGTTTGTAGTAAAATGTAATAATCTAACAGACTGTTTGAAAATTGTATGATTGAAAAATGTTAATGAGTTAAATGTTAATGAGTCTATTATTTTCCCTTTCTGCAGCTCCGGCTCACAGAATGAACCTTCGATCACTTCGCCGTCATAATCTTTGAGTTTATATACGCAGAGTACGCACAATGCATTCTGACACCGTAAATACTTCATCCGTGAAACTCTGTTCGTATTTTTTTATCGAAGACCCCTCGCAACTTGGATATTCTGACAACATCGCCGACCTTAAATCCTGTCTTTATTTTTTTTTTTTTCGCTTGTCTGGTGGTGTAGGCGTACCGTACAGATTGTGAAACACTTGAAGGCCCTTCGTCACATCAACCGGGCACATTTTTATACTGCTGTGGTGAGTGTTATTATAGCTTTTTACTAAGTCTGGTAGGACTTCCACGCACCGTCTAGTGTTCTTAGCAGTGAAATTCTAGTCTTTAGCGTTCGGTTAAATCTTTCAACTACGCTCAAAGGTGAGCCCGTCTTCCTATCGCAAAGGTCTGCCTGAAACTGTTTGAGAGGTCTTGTAACAAAAACTCTGTTCCTTGGAAAATGTATCCTCGCCGGTTTATGCAGAGTATCGGAGTCTTGAGATGATAAAAAGTCTTTCACATCTTCCACCCTAACTTTCTTTCTTTCTACCCCGCCGAAACTACCAGGATGACTCGGCTTGTAATATAACCTCTTCATAACACGTTTCTCCGCCATCTCTAAGTACAATATAAATTCACCCCCCTCTAACCGTCTGTCTGAACTTCAAAAGACCTCAGACGGAAGGAAGTTTGGGGGGGGGGGGATAAATGCGCAGTGGACATACGGTGGACAAATGGTCCACAAGTGGCGAGGGGAGGGGTTTATTGGGGGGCCATAAATCTTTCGGCTTGACATATAATATCATATCTGTCTCTCTGGTAGATTTTCAGATGGTAGACCTCAGGCGTGGTTTCATAGCTGTATAGATCGACGTGTGGCGATACTCCACCACTCTTAAATTTGACTAACAACCCCCGGCCATCATCAAGACGCCACGTCTTTTTCATCAACAGATCTTTCTCCATGTTTTTTCCCTGCCGAGTAACGATTCCACTGCTATGATCACACTTATGTGAAACATTTTATATACAGTACAGTACAATGCACGCCCACTTTCCCCGTCTCACATCTGTTTCTCATATTACTACATCTGGTTCTCATCAGCCTTCAGCCCGCAACATACAATGGCAACCTTGTGTTTTAGTAAATTTCCCGCTCTTTTCCTCATGATCACACCCGTAGGGTATGAGCTCACTCAGGAAGGCGGGCCTTAATGTAAACAGACATCGGTATGCACATTATTATTATCACATCTGGTTCTCATCAGCCTTCAGCCCGCAACATACAATGGCAACCTTGTGACAGGCTAACTTTCCCGCTCTTTTTCTGCTGGCACTGACACGTGATATTTACATTACTACATCTGGTTCTCATCATCATCCCTCAGCCTGACATATGAAACTTTCCCTCCAAAAAAAAAAAAAAGCCCGCGATTCTTACCTCCCTGAACTCCCACTCAAAGAGAACCCTGCTCTCTGGATGGAAGTTCAACACATTCATGCAGACGACAGAGCAGCCAGTACACATCTACAATATAGCATATGCAAATCTTGACTCACTCTTACGCCGATGGAAAGACAGAACCCCTTTTTTAAATTTCCCGCCTTTTACTCAGACATGACCTCATTCCGGAAGAATGGTGGGGGCGGGGGCGGGGGCGGGGGCAGGCGGGGGGTGCTGGGGGCGGGACTTTTATTTTTCAGGTATTTTTTTTGATGATTAAATTTATATGACGTCATACCATTTTGACAGAAAGTATATCCTTTATTCTCTAGCACTGTTCAAGTTATCCTGTTATGAAAAGCTCGGGAGAAACAATATGTCTCCAACTCCAGGCCTGTATCGCTACTCTGACACTTCTCTGAAATACTGGAAAAGCTGTTTATCCAAAGGTTAGATAACTTCACTGAAAAGTATAATTTATGAGCAGGCAGCCAATGTGTATTCTGAGAAAACAGATCACCATCAGTGGCAGTAACAGAAGAAATGAGCAATGCTTTAGATCACAGGAAGTATGCAGCAGCGGGTCTGTGGTATGTGAGCAGCAGCTGTGCTGAAGGCTCGGCCTCCCCTGGTCTGAGGCCTGGCTGTGGACAGCTGGGGGAGCTGACGGGTGTCAGTGTGGAGGGTTGTTTCACATGACTGGTGGCAGAGGACTTCTCTCAGACAGTCCGGGGCGTCGCCCTGAACACACTGATGGGGAGGAGAGGGGTTGCATCCTGGACTCTGCATTCAGTGGATAAAGTCGTTCTGGAGCCTCAGAATAAAGCCTGGTTCAGGCTTCCCATGTCTGCGTCTGCGCACCACCGATGCACACCTGCTTTCTCTCATGCTACATTTTGGGCTCACGTGGTGCACGTTCCATGTGTGTGCACTGATCCACGCATTCTCGGGGAGCTTCTCTGGCACTCCAGGGTGTTTATTTATCAATTTTATTATTATTATTAAAGATCATTTATAGAAAATGAAGCACACACATTGTCAGTATATTATCATTTAGTCCATCCATCCATCCATCCATCCATCCATCCATTTTCTACCGCTTATCAGGGGCCGGGTCGCGGGGGCAGCAGTCTCAGCAGGGATGCCAAAACTTCCCTGTCCCCAGACACCTCCTCCAGCTCCTCTGGGAGGATCCCAAGGCGTTCTCAGGGCAGCTGAGAGACATGGTCTCCAGCGTGTCCTGGGTCTTCCCCGGGGTCTCCTCCCAGTGGGGCATGCCCGGAACACCTCCCTAGGGAGGCGTCCAGGAGGCTCACTTAGTATAAGAGTTTATTTAGCCTTATTCTGTTTCTGAATTGCGGGGCAGCACTGGAGCGATTCATACTTTCACCTCTGTCAGCAGACCTTCTCCTCCCTCCAGACAGTCTGCTCTCTGCGTCCACCAGTGTCTCTCTCTTTGGGTGTCTTTGTAGGCGGAGCTACAGCCTGATGGCTTCAGAGTCACTTTTATTCAGCTTTATTCAGCTTTATTCATGAAGTGCCAATTACAACATGGTCGTTTCTAGACACTTTTACAGAGCAGACCCAACAGATCAGCATGAGCAGCATAAGCAACTGTGGAAAGGAAAAACTCCCTTTTAACAGGAAGAAACCTTTGCAGAACCAGGCTCAGAGGTGGCGGCTTTCTGCTGTTCCGGTTGGGATGAGTGGACAGAAAGAGGAGATAGGACAGACAGGTTCTTGTTTCTACGTACATTTCTTATATAAACACAGAGTACATAGGTTACAAGAGGAACAATCGTCAATGACATGTAGTAATACAAAGAAATTACATTGAAATGAGAGAAGGAGCAGAACTGGGAGCCGGTTCCACATGGCAGGAGCCCGGGCTTAAGTAAAAGCTTACACCCACTGGGTCCAGGTTACCTCAGTTAATCAATGGATCAGCTGTTTGGATTGATGCCCAATTAGAATTGAATGCACTCATTGAATCCAGGCCGTCTCAATGGATCAACCGCGATTGATGTTCTGTCTGCGATCCCTCAAGCACAGCTCTAGTCCACCTAAGAGACAGCCTCTTCGTCCAGGGTTCTGGTGTTCTGACTGTTTGGTTTCCCACAGTGGAAAGAGAGAGAGAGGGCGAGAGATCATTTTATTTCCATTGAAGTGGACACAGGTTCACAGATTTATACAATAAATCCACGACCCCTAACTGTAAGCTTTATAGAACTTTTTATCGAACGCTGAACTCCACTTCCGGTTTTACTTCAGTATTCTCCCGAGTGATGTTTCTTAACTTCCGGTTGGTTAGCTTAGCCTTTGACGCTAGCGCAAGCGCAAGATTCAGCTTCAACAAAGAGGATAACAAGAGTAAAAGAAGGACAGGAGAAGGTCAGCATGGATATACAGACAAAGAAGATTAGTTCGGGGAGGATGTGTGCCGTTATTGGGTTTAAAAACACACAAAAGCGTCTGAACGAATGGTTAAATCGCGAATGTTATGACCACAAACCAGCCACAAAGCGGAGTTGTCCATGCGCTCCGTTGTTTTCATTTTTCAAGAAGCCAAAAGACGATTATAAATCACGGATGTGGCTGAAGGCATTGAACCTGAAGAAACCACCGAAAAACATTTTTGTCTGTTCCTTCCACTTTGTGGAGAAAAAAACCGACAAAAGAAAATCCTTTTCCAGAGCTGTGGATGGGATACAATCGCTCTCCCCAGAGGAGGAGACGTTCTTTTGAAAGGCAAACCCCTGCCTCTCCCCAGAGAAAAAGAAGTCGTCTGCAACCAGGTAAGTTTAGCTTCAGCTTGTTTTAGCCAACATTACTTTGTTTATTTTTTGACATTTTGAAAGCCGAAAAAACACATAAATCTAACATTGTCCCTGACCATGAGACTTGGTGTCAAACTAACTGTAAAATATAGATACTAATAGTCATATGCCACAAGGACACATTTCAAAAAGAAGTCTTGCGGCATGTGAGGAATATCAGTTTTGGGTTTCACAGTTGGTTTGACATCAAGTCACATGGTCAGGGAGAATAATAGATTTATATGCGTTGAATGCCAAACGGCGGTTGTGAATGTCCAATATCAAACTAACTTAACCGCAGTGGAGTTGCTCTGTATATTGTTGACATCAACATTGCAAAAATGTTTCTATCAGTTTGCTGTCTGTGTTTTTAGTGGCGCTGCAGGTTGCCAATTTATAAAACACAAGTTGGTAGGCTGCACACTGCAATAACAGAAATATTAGTGATCAGATTGCAGTAATATTGGATCAAACAGTGCCCCCAATGTAACAAACCAGAGTGCAATTTCTTAGTTATACACACTGTTTGTGGTGTGTGTGTATATTTTTGTCTTTGTGTGTTTGAAATTGTGATGCATACAGTGACAGCTATGTTCCACAGCAACATTAATTTTACTCCATGTTTTCTCTCTTCCCTTGTTCAGATGTAACTGAAACTTGTGAGCCGACTACACCAGATGACACTGAAACCTGCCTGCCTCCATATGACCCTGCTACACCAATGTCTCGAGATGCACAGACCCAGTGGGAAGATCAAACAATTGCTGAGCACAACTATATCTCCAAAAAACAGCCCATCAACAAAGAGGACAAAGCAACACAGTGTGAGGCAGAAAATGATCCTACTGTGGCAAGCACCACAGTCATTGATGATGATAAGTCATTGTTGTTCACAGGAGTGCGTAAGGTACAGTTTTTCGCTTTGGTGACTTCATTGCTGCCCTTCAGTAAGCCATCAGTTCAGCTTCCCGTTGTCGACCAAATCCTGATGACCTTAATGAAACTCAGACTAAATCTATTATTAGGCGATATTGCTCATCGCTTCAATGTGTCCACAAGCATGGCAAGCATTGTGATTGGTCACTGGATTGATGTTATGGGTGAGCAGTTCAAAGTCTTGATCCCCTGGCTTCCTGGAGAGACCATTCGTGCAACCCTGCCCTTGTCGTTTAAGAAGAACTACCCTCGAACCGCCTGCGTCATTGATTGTGCTGAAAGTTCAATTCAGAGGGCCAGAAACCTTGACTCCAGAAGTGACACTTTCAGCCACTACAAAAGCACTAACATGGTGAAATATCTTGTTGCTGTCGCTCCTAATGGTGTCATCATGTTTATATCCGATGGATATGCTGGCAGAAGCAGCGACAAGTATATCACCATGGACAGCGGGTTTCTGGACTACCTAAAGGCTGGAGATGAGGTAATGGCAGACGGGGATTCACCATTCGAAACCTGCTGGATGAGAGAAAGGTCAGGTCGAACATCCCAGCATTTACCTGCAGGCATGGTCAGTTGACCAATGAGGAGGTGACACGCACCAGACGGGTAGCCAATGCCCGCATCCATGTAGAGAGGGTCATTAGAAGATTGAAGGTATTCAGGATTTTATCTCAAACCATTCCCATCACCACGACACCAAGGTTGGACAAGATTTTAACCATCTGTGCCGGCCTTGCTAACCGTAGGGGCCCACTGATACGACTGCCACAGGAGGTGTGAATCATGACTGTGTCCCTGTCCACAAAAGCTCAGGCATCTTTTGAATGAAATAGAAATACAATATGCATTGTATAAATTGTTGTGATTGTTGTTTATGAATATTTGGACAATTTGTAAAAATATGGTATTTTGTATTTGATCTTTTAACACCTGTTCAAGAGCTGTTTTTCAGTATCTCTGCCATTTGTTTATTCTCAAACATTTCCTTCATCCAATATTTGACACAAATTGTTTTGAGTGTCATTGTATGTTCTGAACCGCAGCCTCCTGCAGGCTTCTTGCGGGTCCTTAAAAAGCCTTAAATAAAGAAATGTGAATTTAAGGTCTTAAATTGTCTTAAATTTGGCTGTAAGACTTAAATTTAAGATGTAGATCTTAAATTTAAAGGATGATTGTAAAATAAAGGCCATAATCAATATCTATTTGTTTGATTGGTTTGTTTCCTTGGTAATTAAATATAAAGCACAAGTTTTGTCATGTGACTGTTTACATCTGGTCACATGATGCAGCGGTGCATTGTCGTCAGTAAGTGTAAGTGAATAACCTTGAGTTTTTTTCTATCAAAGACGCAACATTTATTTGGGTCTTAAATTACATTTGTTTTGAAAAGTCTTAAATTTTACTTTCAAAATGGTGCAAGAACACTGTACTATGAATTAAAGCAACAGAACATTAGTGGAAGAGGTCAATTTAATTCAACAATGAAATTAAATGGTCAAATTAAACATTGTCAGAAAAATAATACACAAACAATGACAGACACACACACAGTCTAAACCTGAGATAAAAATAAACATAGTAGTACATTAATTAGAATAGTATAGAACATTGCACAGTTTAAACCTGAGGTAAAGAATTTACATATTAGAACATTCATTAGAATAGCGACCCACTCCGGGGACAGTGGCAGGTGGGGAGTTTGACTGGGGCGGTACACCTGTCAAATGGTAACGCAGGTGTCCTAAGGTGAGCTCAGGGAGGACAGAAACCTCCCGTAGAGCAGAAGGGCAAACCCTCGCTTGATCTTGATTTTCAATATGAGTTCAGACCGTGAAAGCGGGGCCTCACCAGCCTTCTGACTTTTTGGGTTTTAAAGGTGCATTAAGGAGTTTTACAACCTCAAAAATACTTATTTTCCACCATAAATATGTTCCACATTTTTAATGCTGTGTACAATGTGCCCTGACATATTCATTACCAGTACCTCTAACAGCGCTAAACTGTCACTTGAAAGTCACAGTGCCGGTCCGGCTCCAGAGTTTTTTTGGGGAGAATTTGAGAGGAATGACGTAATGCGCGCTCCGGCTGGCCTGATTTAGTTAAGTTTCGTTTTGTTCGCCATTACTCCGCCAGATGCTTAGTGAGCAACAACTGAGCAGGATCTTCCAGAAAGTCAGAACAGACTGGCTTCTAGCACTGCAGCTCCACACACACTCCACCAGGGAGAAGAAACTTAAATCTTACTTGAGCGCTACTAAACGAGCGAAGACGGAGTTCCCCTCTTCCGTGCACGCGGGCCACAGGGACGAGTTTTTCACTAAGCTGCGTTACGCCCAAGGCCTGCAGGGGGCGCTGTTTCGCATAAAACGTGCAAACTCCTCAATTAATGATGTCTTAAAGCCTGGCGCCAGCGGCACTGCAGTCAGGTCTCCTCCCCAGAGCGGTGACGGTCCCACTGAGCCAGACTCGGTCCCAAGCCAGAATCGGGATAGAGCTGGACCCACATTTACTAATTAACTACTACAGTTCATTAACTGAATCACTAATAATTGTGGTGTATTAAACTGAAATGAAACACAAAATTGTTTCATCCAAAATCAGTTATTAATTGGAATAAATTATTTATTCAAAATAGTGTCACATAAGCTGTATAGGCAGGTTCACTGTATGTTGTCCTACAGTATCCTGCGCCCACAAAATGAGGGAAAAACAACGAACTGCTCTGCAGCAACAGCACAACATGTGTCAATCTCCACGGTGACATCGTATTTTAAATCTGGAATTTGTCAATTCCAAATTACATTTATTAGCTTCATGTTTACATGAGAAAAACAAAGGATTGAATCTGCTTTCATGCTGGGGGCTGAAGCGTTCTGATTGGACGGGGGCGGATGTGATGTACTTACATCTACTCGAAGTAAACAGATCTGGCGCCGGAGCTTTACTCTTTCTTTCAGAATCAGAAAGATTTTTTGGCCAGGTTTGACAACAAACTAGAAATTTGACTCCGGCTAGCCGCGCTCTCAGCTGGGTACACAGATGAATACCAAAGGATAAATACACAAAAGGATAAGAGACAGATCAAAAACTCAGTTAACTTAAGGTTAATTACTGAGAAAATAAATCCCCAATGAAGAGAGGCATAACATTAACATAATAATCACAAGTATTTATAATAAAAACAGATAAACCTAAAACCTCGAGAATATATCACATTTATATGGCAAAAGGAACATGATGTCCAGTGCAAAGTGGCAGGTTATGGAGAAGGTGTCGTGCAGTTGTTCCTGAGACTCAGAGTCATTTAGAGTTCATCAGGGTCACGGCCTGGGGGAAGAAACTGTTCCTGAGTCTGGTGGTTCTGGCCTGCAGAGATCTGTGACGCCTGCCAGACGGCAGGAGTTTGAAGAGGGTTTGAGCAGGGCGTGAAGGGTCAGCAGAGATGTCACCAGCACTCTTCCTCTTCCTTCCTCTTTCTGAATAACTTTGATGCTACAGCTGTAAAAAAGTCTGCATAGATACGCTTCAATCCATCCGCTCTTTTCATGTCTCTCTTCTGAGGATTAATTTAAATAAGTTCTCTGGAAGCGTTAAACACTATAAGCAGGCCGCCATCTTGGAGTATTGCGTCATTGTGATGGAATGAGCGTGTGCAAAATGAGCGGAATAAAGTCATGTCTAATTTACATGTATTTCTGCTCTTGAATGAGAATAAACCGGCAGGTTGAGTCCAAATAAAGATTTCAGGGGCTTACATGGCCACGTTAAAGCATAATGAAGTTGTTTTTTTTCAGAATTAAAATTCCCATACTCAACACCAGGAGCACACACCGCCGGCGTGGGGTTCCGCGGCTCGGCCTGACCCCGGATGTGACTTCGGAACCAGAATTATCGACGTGGAGGCGCCGCGTCTCGCCCTGCTGTCGATGCCGTAGCCCGGGTCGGGGGGTGGGGCTTAATGTTTGCTCAGTGTAAAGCAAATGCTGGACTTAATAAACCACTTTATTGAGGACTTGCAGTACTTTCAAACACATGTGCATGCACGTGCACATCACATACACACACACATTCTGAGTGGGTAATCAATCCGTCTTTCAAACGGGTGTATATCTGAGCGGTGAGCTCATCGTACGACGGGGCTCGCGCGACATTACAGAAACTTCCGTACCTCACCGATCTCAGCGTTTGAGTGATGGGTGTTGATAAATGCGGCGGCTGAATTTGATCGTCATTAACAATGTTACGCCCTGAAATATTCATAGTTCTGAAGCCCCGCCCACTGAGGTCAAACACGGAAAAGGAGCGATTTTGGCGAAAAAAGAAACTTTTGGGAGCTGGAAATGGATCCTCTCAGGTCTGAGGTGGAGAGAAATCAGGAGGAGCTCCTTGGAAGAATAAAAACTGAAAAATTAAAGGGAAAAACGCTGTCTGGAGGAAGCTCGCGGCAGCGGTGAGCAGCGTCACCTGGATGAACGGATACCGTTAATTTAACCCTGATATTACAAATAATGAGGCTGATTCATGTTGTACAGCTCAGAGTTTTTGTTTGTTTTGTTTAATTATGTCTCAAAGTCGGACAGCGGCACCGCGGCCCGGTCTCCCCCCCACAGCGGGGACGGTCCCACCGAGACACACACCCGGCGTCGGACCCGGTGCCGAGAATTACCTCGGACCGAACAGGACCCAGTCTACCGAGGGCGGCGCGTGCCACCCGCTGCCGGATATGCTTAAATGAAAGAAAATTTATAGAAATCTAAAAAAAATGTGTGACGAAACGTCCTCTATCTGTATTTAATCTCCCTTTAGTTCATATGTTATTTTCTAGGTTACTGGCATCACATCACTGATTAAATAAATCATTTCCTTTACTTTAGAGTTTATTTACATTTCAGTCGCGGTTCTTCAGGTCCTGTCTCCTCCGTCCAGACTCCAGACCCAGTGCAGCTCTGCTGGTTCCCGCATCCTCTTGTGGCGCCAGTGCATCAAAAGTAACTCTATCGGCCAGTGCAATATTGTGGAAAACTGCCTAAATAAAGTCACACACATTTTTGGGGATGAATAGGAACAGCAGCGTTTCCCCCGCTGGATCTGAGCGTCTGAAGCTGCTCCGCAGCAGCGTGTGCGTCTTTGTGCACTGTTAAACTGCTCCTCTCCGTGCAGGATGGACCAGCGGAGTTATTGAAAGTTACAAATCCTTTATTAATCCCACAAGGAAGAATTTTATTAGATATTCCGTAAGGGCATCATTTTATTTTTAATTATTTTTTAATCTGAATGCGTGCTGCTTGTGCTCATAGCGTGTTTGAGATGTGCTTTATAATTATTTTCACGCTCCGCCAGGTTTTTCTGCACTGCACCGCAAGTCCGCACTGACTGAAACTTGCAAACACGATGTCAGAGCTGTCGTGAGATTTCATCTTTCCGAACAATCACGATCAAATTGATAAATAACTAACCTGTCTTTCATATGGCCATACGACGGGTGTACGCCCATATACCGCCGTACGACCAGTTGATAAATGAGGGCTCATTGTACCTGTTTTTATTACGTGATGTGTTTGTTTGCTCCCCTTTGAACTATTTATTTTGTGTTTATTTTAGAAGGTGTAGAAAGGTGAGGGTACAGGATGAAAACATTCCAAAGCGCACTGAACGTGACTTCCTCAAAGTGTCTCCCCTCATGTGCAATCATCACCCACTCAGTGTCTGTCTTAAATGTATATTTAAATTATATCGAACTTATACCTGTTATTTATTTCATTATATCTGTCTTGGATCTTGGTGTAAATTATGTTTGATTTATATCTGTCGAATTCTATCTTTTATTTAATTATGTGTCTTCGGTTTGTATTTCCGTTATATTTAATTTAACTTGAATAATTAGTTGTGTTGGTCAGTATATTCCTGTTATGCAATTACATCTAATTTTACATACAAATTATATTTAACTTTTCCTTGTATGGTTAGGCTTTGTATTTTTCTACTTTTCTTTCTGTGTTTCTTGCCGCTGCAACCCTGCATTTTCCCCGGACAAATAACGGACTTTCAATTCCGTTTCCTTCTGCTTTGACGTCTCCACGGAGTTTTCCTGAATTGTGCGGTCCTGTACG
Source organism: Salarias fasciatus (assembly GCF_902148845.1). Classification (NCBI taxonomy): domain Eukaryota; kingdom Metazoa; phylum Chordata; class Actinopteri; order Blenniiformes; family Blenniidae; genus Salarias; species Salarias fasciatus. The sequence goes on from NC_043756.1 coordinate 31,246,393, forward strand.
GCAGCTATTTTGTTGGCGGTGTGGACCGCAAAGTCACGTGCATTATTTCCCTTTGCAAAATGTGTATAGGTACCTGCTTTGGCGCAGAGGAGCCGCTGCGCAAAGTTTGGGGCTCGTTTTGTGCGCCGCAAGCTTTGTAGGTGAGGCCCCTGATATGGATCACTTGTGACCAAAATATCTGAGTTGAGTCACATTTTCCTGCACGGAGAATCCAGCCTCAGAGAGTAAACTTAGAGCTGTCCATGGTGCTGAACTATCAACCGCACACAGTGACTATCAGCATTGTGTGAAATAGACACAGTCACGTATAACACACACTTGTTTCTGCAGTATCAGCATGATACAGTTACTCAGTACATTGTTTGAAACACACACTCTCTCAGATTTGACATAGAGCTGTCCATGGTGCTGAAAAATAAACTTCATACAGTGACGAGGTACTTCCTGTGAAACACCAATTGCAAACGCACACAAGACTGCAAATTAAACGTGGACTTGTGTGTTATCTCCAAAAAACTCAAAGTAGTACTTTTCGCAGACGATACAACAATTTTGTGCTCTGGAACAATTCTAAACCAGCTATTGGCCGAGGCCTCTACGGAAATGATCAAACTGAACGAATGGTTTGACTATAATAAATTATCACTTAATCTCAAAAAAAATAAATTCATGGTAATGGGTAACAAGAAAACCGACATGGAACCTAAATTACTAATAAATAATGAAATAATTGAATGTGTGAACAAATATAATTTTCTTGGAGTTATTATTGATCCGAAACTATGCTGGAAGCCACAAATAACAACTGTGAAAAATAAAATGGCTAAATCTACTGCAATTATGAGAAAATCAAAACATCTTTTGGATTCAAAGGCGCTTTTCACAATTTATTGTAGGCTTATATTACCCTATATTAGCTACTGCGTTGAGGTTTGGGGAAATACATATTTCATTTCATTTCATTTCATTTATTCTTTCTCCATGGTAGTACATGAAAACAACAAATTAAAAGTGGTTACATTTGGCAAAGTGCACATACATACCATGGCAAGAACAGGGGCCGGGTGAAGACCCAGTCTTTTTTATTCCTACCCCTTTGTTTTTAGAAAATCAGGTAATTTCTCTTAGATGACCTCAAGCATTCTAAACAAATAAATGACTACTAAAATAAATAAAAACATACTTTCATACATTCAAAAACATATGGACTTGCTTACACATTTTATTCCTTTTCATATCGGATAAATGCATTTTCTTTATATTTGCATTTAAATTGATTAATGGTTGAACAGCATTTTAATGTCCTGTCTAATGAATTCCACTTTGTGACACGAATCACTGAGACACACATGTCTTTGAGAGTTGTCCTGACACCTCTAGGTTTAAAGTCCAAGTTTCTTCTACTATCAAACCCATGTTAATAACATTTCCATCATGCAAAAAAAGGCTATCAGGATTATACATAATGCTGCTTATAGGGATCATACGAACCCTCTTTTTCTACATTCTAAGATTATGAAATTTGAAGATCTAGTGATATTTAAAACATTACAAATCGTGTGTAAGGCCCGGAATATACTGCTTCTGATCAATATTCAGAGGATGTTCCTTGATAGAGATCCTAAATATAATCTAAGAGGACAAATGAATTTTGAAAGACGTTCGTACCACTTTAAAAAGTGTGTTTATCACCCGAAGAGGAGTTGACTTATGGAATGAATTGGATGACTCTTTAAAATTCACTACCTCATTAGCAAGCTTTAAGAGACTTTACAAATTAAATGTATTCATGAGATATGCTGTTGATGAAAGTCTGCTGTAAAATATGTGTGTATAATATAATGTATGTATTAAGCTCTATTATAGAACTACCATCATCCTAACTGCTACTATACCATTTGGACGATTTAAATGAAATATATAGCAATTAATCCAACAGTATTTGTTACGGTTTATGGATTGTTTATGGTTGTCTTTAAAAACTGTGCACTCTTTGGCTTTACCTGAGTTAAAATTCACTACTGTATAACACACACCTGCATATGCTCATGTGTGCAAATGTGAGCATGTGAAGGAATTACACAAGACTGCACTTACACAAGCTATGCACATGCACTTCCACGTAGGTGTGCAGGTGCATGCGTATAGTATATTACACCTAAGCACTGATGCACATGCCCACACACACTGTGTGTGTGTGGGCATGTGCATGTACTCTGTCATTATTGTATCTTTATGGTTGTCTTCTCACGTATTTGCTTATCTATTTTCCTCCTTGTCACAAAAGTTGACATGTAAATAGCCGACAATGCAGCTATGGATGTGAAAGTGGAAATAGGGGTAAGCTCTAATAAGTATCTACTTCTGCTTACTCCTTTTGAGCCTTGTATGACTCTGTCATGTCTTTTATTTTGTTAATTTGTTGTTTGATTGTTTATCATACGCTCAAATAAACTGAACTGAACTGAACTGAACACAGAGCTGTCCATAGTGCTGAAGTATCAACTTCATGCAGTTCTGAGGTTGAGTGAAACACACACACACGCACGCACGCACGCATGCTCACACACACACACACACACACACACACACACACACACACACACACACACACACACACACTAAACAGAAGTCCATTGTGCTGCAGTATCAACTTCATACAGTTCCTCTATACCTTGTTTGAAGCGTCCACACATGCTCAGAGATTTAACAAAGAGCTGTCCATCATGCTCAAGTATCACCTTCATGCAGTGACTAATTACGCTGTATGAACCCCCCCCCCACACACACACACACACACACACACTCACACTCACACAGATTAAACATAGAGATGTCCATGGTGCTGAACCATCATCTTCATTCAGTTACTAGGAGCATTGTGTGAAATAGACACACACACACACACACACACACACACACACACACACACACACACACACACACATAGAGATTTAACATTATGTCCATCGTGCTGCGGTATCAAGGTTATACAGTTACTCAGTACGTTGTGGAAAGCAAAGACATGCTGAGAGATTAAACCAGAAAGGCTGACGTGGTATGACTTGATCCGAGCTGAAGAGGCTCATCCGATCTCCACGCCATGGAATGTGGTCTGACCAGTCGCTCGTTGTGATCATAATGTGTTAGCCTCCCACTCATCTCAGCCCGCTAGCTGCCTTCATTGTTTTACAAACAAGCCCATTGTGTTGCATATTCGTAGCCCCTGCATGCAGCTAAACCATTTACACTGACCAGTTGCTCGTTCAGGGCTGCCATGTCAGCCATGTTATAGAACACAGTGACGGGCTATCTCCGTATTACTGCCAATGCGCTGTATGCCCGCACCATTTGATCCATGGCATCGACACCACATTTGGTGGCATTGTACTGGGTGATGGTGCTTGGCTTTTGTTTGCGGCTGTTCTCAGTATGAATCACACTGTGCATACTGCTCAACAAGTAGACCATCTTCTTCAGGCTGGCTGCATACACTATCAGAGTGGTGTCAGTTGTGGAAAACACCTGGGTGCAGAAGTCATTGCTGTTTATCACTCGAGCAGAAGGGGGAATTTCTCTGTAAATCTTATTGAGTGTCCCAACAATGGTAATTTTCTGGCTGCGCAACCTTTTTGCAAGGGAGAGTGATGTAAAAAAACAGTCCGTTGCGACAGTTCTGCCCTGGTCCAGAAATGGTTCCATCAACTTCATCACCACAGTCTCTCTTCTTTGGGACGACCGGGTTCTTTGCCCACATACGGAAAGACGTTGCAGATGTAATTTGATTTCAGGTCGCAAGCCACCCAAAACTTGATGCCAAACTTATCCGGTTTTGTTGCAATGTACTGCAGAAAAGGGCAAGGTGTCTTTGATGGGTAGAGCTGTTCATCGATTGTGATGTGACGACCAGGTCTGAAGAATGTGACGAAGTTCTTTCGAAATGATTTCCACAATTCAGAAATTTTTGAAACTTGTCTGTCTGCAGTCGCTCAGCCCAGGTGCTCTTGCTATCAATGCATAGCTGACGCATGATGTTTTTGAAGTGGTCTCTAGACATTGTTGCCATGATCCATTTGTTTCCATACAGCTCTGACCAGTTCTCAGACAATGATGGAACTTTTCTCACCCCTCGCCAGATGATGATTGCAATGAAAGCCTTTAGTTCGGGGATACCCATCAACCAATCCTCTTCTGGTTCCTTTGCGTGCTCAATTGTGCACGCTTGAATGGCAAGAAGCATCTGGATACTGATGAAACAGGAAGCTTTGAAGGCGAGTTTTGATCCTTTGTCTTGCTTCATGTGTTGACTCTCCTTCAGCAGTATAGGGTTCAACAAGAATGAAACCCAAACCTCGTCCAAGACTTAGCGAACATTTAGTCTTCAGGTCACATGCTGTTCTTCTATTTTGCTGTGTCTGCTTGGATTGTACGCTGAAATGCAGTTTGCAACAAAGGAACTCCAAACATTGGAGTTTGCGGCAAACCTCAGTCTCAACTGGGCCCCCATCAATCCCTTGGAGTTACATCCCAATTTGTAATGACTAACGAAATCATTGCATTTATAAAATAATCTTCTCTGCCATACTCAGGAGGGAAGCCCTAAGTACGTCCCAGCTCTATTCAAGCGTCCCCCTCCCCAATGAGAGGTATGCATGAACCAACAAGCTGAACAGTATCGGCTGCACAAGTGAAAAGAAGTGCTAAAGGTGGCTGTTGAGTGGCGCATTTACAATTGGCGACTGCATTCCTAAGCATGGATGATATGATTCCTCTTCAGGCCATCAAGGAATAACCTAAAATCCCAGTCTTGCCAGACTTCCTCCTTCCTCCTTGTTTCTTAACATAGAGCTGTCCATGGTGCTGAACTATCAACTGCCGACAGTGACTATCAGCATTGTGTGAAATAGACACAGACACGTACAACACATACCTATTTCTGCAGTACCAACATCATACAGTCACTCAGTGCATTGTGTGAAACATACACACAGATTTGACATAGAGCTGTCCATGGTGCTGAAAAATGATCTTCATACTGTGACGAAGTACTTCCTGTGAAACACCAATCACAAACACACACAGCTGGAGGTCAAACACAGAGCTGTCCATAGTGCTGAAGTGTCAACTTCATGCAGTTCTTATGTTCTGTGAAACACAAACACACACACACACACACACACACACACACACACACACACACACACACACACACACACAGATTAAATGTAGAGGTGTCCACGGCCCCATTCACTCTTGGCTTTAACTCGCGTCTCGGTAATATGAGCACAGCTGGTGGTCAAGACACAACACCCGTCTTAACATTGCATTAATGTGTGTGGGGCAACCTGGTTCAGATCTGAATACAGTGTCTCGTTTATGAACACACTGTTAGTTAACGCTGAGAATATTGGCTAAGTTTGAAGAATGATGAAGCCCCCACCTAAGAAACTCCACCAGCTCCACTGGAGAGGATGTGTTTTCCAGCTGCGCCGCTGTCTGCGACCAATTCAAGACACGTGAAGTTCACACCACTAAACCTGTGCGAGCAGTTGCGTGCCAGACCACCTCAGGAATTGGTCTGAGGGAAGACTCATGAAGAGGTATTGGTGCCTGCTCTCACCTGTATTCAGTACTTGACACCTCACCGGCGCCGAAAGTTAATGCCAAGTATGAACAGAGACTGTAAAATGCTGTAAGTGCAGCTTTGTGTAATACTATTGTTCCTGGTTTTACCAGCAGAGGTCGCACTCTTATTTTGATGTTCTACTGCATTAGTTCATTGACTTCGTGTTTCCTTCACTTTCCACCTGATCGTTATTGCCAGAAGTTCAGAAGATGATGGATTGTGGATACGTTTGTTTTTCACTTTATTAAGTTAAATAAGATGTTTTTAGATCACACCACACCCTCCCACTCTGAGATACAAGTGGTCAGTAGAGTTTAATTCTATATTTTATTTGATTTGTTATTTGATAGACTATGTTCATTGTTTTATTGTGTCTGTTTTGTAGTTCTCCGGGTGGTCTGTGGTGCATCATGGTACTAGCTTTTACTAGTTATTACAGTGCATCAATAAAGATACCATCTGCAGTTGGCCCCTCCAGGTCCTGGGCCCTCGGCCCTTCCTGCTCCTGCTCCACCTCTGCATGGTTCTGTTTTCCTCTCCTTCAGCCTGGATATTCTCTTCCTCTGGTTTCCTAGCTTTAGCAGGGCAGCTGCACACTAAGTGACGTTCGTCCTCAGAACCAAAACACTTCATGACACCTGAGGAAGGAAACCCAGTGTCGTAAAAACCCTCAATATTAACCTTCAGCACAATGTTCAGCTTCTCATTCCCATCTCTCCGTATCATGTACACTTGTCTCCTGAAAGACACCACATGCTAAAGTTTGGAGGGTTTACAGCCTGAGGAGATCGTCTTCATGACGGACACAGTCTGACCAAACTGGGGCAGCTCCTTCAGCAGAGCCTCATTATTGATAAACGGTGGTACGTTGGAAACTATCAACTTCTGAGCAGGATTAAGTGAGGGGAAAACCCGGACATGAGTACAATGAATTGAGCCACATTTACCTGCAGTGTGAATCCAGCCTCAGAGATTGAACTATATAAAGAGCTGTCCATGTTGCTGAACTATCGACTTCATTAAGTTATTAGGAGCATTGTGTCAAAAGACACAGACATGTATAACACACACTTGTATTGCCAAGTATCAACTTCATACAGTAACGAGGAGCATTGTGTGAAACACACACTCTCCGATTTGACATAGAGCTGTCCATGGTGCTGAAAAATGAACTTCATACAGTGACGAAGTACTTCCTGTGAAACACCAATCACACACACACAGCTGGAGATTAAACACAGAGCTGTCCGTAGTGCTGAAGTATCAACTTCATGCAGTTCTTACATTATGTGAAACACACACACACACACACACACACACACACACACACGGTCTCGTATTTCTATCCTCGTGGGGGCCGTCCATTGACTCCCATTCATGTCTAGCCCCTAACCCTGACCCTTACCCTAACCCTAACCCACACCACAATAAAGCCTAACCCTAAAGAAATGTTTTTGCACTTTTACTTTTTTCAGTAACAACAACATGGTCAAGAAAACACTGTTTCTCCTACTTAGGACCGGAAAAAGGTCCCCACAAGGCACGTCGTTCCACGTTTTGCTATCCTTGTGGGGACATTTGGCCCCGACAAGGATAGAAATACGAGAACACACACACACACACACACACACACACACACACACACACACACACACACACACACACACACACACACAGATTAAACAGAAGTCCATTGTGCTGCAGTATCAACTTTATACAGTTCCTCTATACCTTGTCTGAAGCGTCCACACATGCTCAGAGATTTAAAGGCATATTCGAGGATTCTCCGCCGATTTCGTACAACATGGCCGATTTGCCATTTTTGGAGCACTGCGCATGCGCAGCTCCCTCTGCATGAGGACTGTGGGAGTGCGCATGTCAGCTGCATATCAGTTTGTTTACATCCTCGCAGCTGGAGCGTCGTCATTCCGCATAGGATTAAAGCGCATTTGTAATCATGTCGGAGTCTTCTTCCAATCATACATAAGAATACAATCCCTAAAGTAGTGTCTGTTTATGCAACAGGAACACATTTGAGTGGGATAATAAGCATGTTACCTGTTCAGCAGAAACTTCCCCACGTCGTGATCAGTCCGAAATCCCTTTTGTGCTTTGAATGTCCGCCACCTCGTAAAGGAATCTCCCAGTAAAACATGCGTTTTGCCTTCTTTTCTATGGCCTTTCTTCTTTCCTCTGCCATCTCAGACAGTGTTCTTTTTTTGTGGCTGGCCATCTTCGGAGGCAGGGTCGGGGTGAGGTTCAAATTCAGCCCGGGAGCTTCGTTTGGAGACCCGTTTTAGCTGATAGGTGTTCACGGAGGGAACAAGCTGCATCTGCGATGGTCGCTCCCGGCCGCTGCATGTCACTCCCTAAACAATGCTCTGCGCATGCGTGGCTCGAAACCACAGCGCACATCGAGGCGGTGACTCGACATGATATGTCATCACGCAAAAGCGGTCCCACATTGATTGGCATTATGACTGCCCAATTACGATTTGGAACCATACAATTCTGATTGGTTCTAAGGATCCTAAAGTATAACTTTAACATAGAGCTGTCCATCATGCTCAAGAATCACCTTCATGCAGTGACTAATTATGCTGTATGAAACACACACACACACACACACACACACACACACACACACACACACACACACACACACACACACACACACGCACACACTCACACACTCACTCAGGGTTACTCCCTCACTCAGTCACTCCCTCATCTACTGACAGAGTTCATCACTGCAGAAAATTGGCATCAATTTATCAACAAAAACATCAGACGTGAACGTCGGCTTGACGATTGCTCTGAGCAGAAGGATTTATCTGAACTCAAAAGTAAGTTTAAACAGTGACTCATTAGCAAACCACCGAGAAATTATCTTGAGAAAGTGTATTTCACTGCATATCAACACTGAACATCTTTTTATTTTTCATATTTTCTGATCCACATTCAGGTGAGCTGCAACTTCAGAGGCTTGGATGCAGTTTTTATACTTTGTGTCTCAAAACAGAATCTTTGTAAAGTGACGATGATTTATTGTCACAAATGCGAATCTTTTTTGCATCCATGCTTTTCAGCACATTCACAATGTTGAGAACAGAATCTGGTCTGAAATGTGACCGGGGAGCAGACAGAATTCACCCTATGAGGCATTATTCTACTGTTCTCCTTCTCTAGACAGAATCATAAATAAGACAAATTTAGACACTTATTTATTTCTCACTGAAATTTTCCTCTTTATTTCAAGAATATAAGAATTTCCACAACACATGGAAGCTATTTATCAATGACAATATTGATATGTTGAGTTTGCTATGATTGAAAACGTGCTGACATGCATAAACATGGCGGGATGAAGACGAGCAACAATCAGAGGAAAAGACTGGAAAACAGTGGAAGCACACATGGAGATCATGACCTTCACTGGATTGACCATTCTTGTAGGAAGTGAAGAGCTGGGATGGACCAACCCACACAATACAGTTTGACTTTTTTTGTTTCTTGTGATAAAATTTTACTTTGTGACAAATGGCAATGTTAACAAATGAAATTACGAACTGATATAATATATTACAAATCGTCATCTGAAACCAATATTAAAGAAATTTCTGGTTTATTTCAAAACTGCATTGATTCTAATTGGCGTGACTTTTGACTCCACTCATGGAGGAGTGCAGGCATTGCTGGGTCATGCATCCAAGTGGTAAGACTTTTGAAAAAGGAAAAGCACTGAAAAGATGACCTCTGAAGATCTTCTCCTTCAGGACGTGACTCCTCGTCAGAGCTGTCTTTGAGCTCCGGTCAGAGAGGCTAAGGTCATTACAGACTTCTGTCCTGAACCAACACAGCTGCAGTAGAGTGTTCACCGACGCCTCCACTCCTCTGAACACCACCACCAAATGACCACATTCATGATGGTCGCTGCTCCAGCCTTTCACAGTAACTCTGGCTCTTTGGTTCGGTCCGGAGAAGTCCAGGAGGACTCCGTCCGGCAGGAGTCGGCAGTCAAATGTGAGTTCTGAGTGTGAGCTCAGGTACAGGATATCCACAGCGCCGTCTTTAGCACAGTTGTCAATCGTGACTGAAGCGTCTTTGAAAGCCAGCATGTAAACGTCGTTTCCGTCGCCTCCAGCCAGGTAGTCTTCCCCAGTGGACACCAACACGTCGTTTCCGTCGGAGCCTTTCAGAAGGGAACTTTCGTAACCGGACACCAGAAGGTCGGAGTAGATGGTGCCGATGACGGTCTCCACGTCCTTCAACACGTCGCCCTCGGCGTCGGCGTGGCGGCCCTGTCCGGTCAGCAGGTTGACGTAAACCCCTTCCCTCTTCTGATGGTCACCGTGGTACACCACCGTGTCTCTGCCAGGACCTCCGTCCATCACATCTGCCCCTGCTCCAGGAATGAAGACATCCCAGCCAGAGTTCCCCATCAGTGTGTCGTCTCCATCGCCTCCATAAAGGGTGTCGTCCCCCAGCCCACCAATCAACAAGTCTCTTCCTCGTCCCCCGATCAGAGAGTCGTCTCCTTCCCCTCCATCCAGTATATCATCCTGCCATCCACCAATCAGAGCGTTGTCCTCACGGTTCCCGACTATCAGGTTGGACTGGGAGGGACAGCCGTGCACGGTGTGGACCTTGGACAGGTTTCTCTGAGAGCCGAGGTCCAAGTGGCAGTCCACCTGAGACTGTTTCAGGGTGACTTTGAAGGCCTCTGTCTCAAAGAGAGGAAGTGTGGCGTTGAGTGCTTTGAGTTTGAAATGCACCCCGTCAGAGCTCTGGAACTGCAGGTGCTGGTGTTTGGAGCTCCTGTGAAAGTTGAGCAGACTGAAAGTTAAGGTTTCTTCTTTTGCCACGATTGCTACATTCAGATCCTCATCGGTTGAGTCCAACAGGACTTGTCCACCATCAAGGTAATCCATGTCCACCAGCACAGTGTCAATACTTTCATCTTGAGCAAAGTTATCGATCATGATGTCCTTTCCATACCCATGTTTGATGATGTAAGTGTCTTTTCCTTCCCCCCCACACATCAGTGCTCCCCCTGTGTACGGATCCAGCACATTCTCCTTGGTGTTTCCCACCATGATGTCAAAACCTGAGGAGCCGTACATTTCTCGGACTGACTCCACCTCCTCCATCCTCATCACTTTGCCAGCTTTGCCACAGAGCATTTTGTCCTGTGAGTGAGAGCTTCTGTATCTGTAGCAGGGGGAACGAGTGTGGGGTGATGGAAGCGTCTCGGGTTGCTGGTTTCTGTAATCAACGGTTGAAGGTAACAGTAACTCCTCTCCACAGCTGCTCATGTCGGTCTTCAGTCCAGCTGTGACGCCGTCGCTGGTTTTGATCTGCAGGTGCTGATGATTCTTTGAAACAAACCAGTTTAGCAAAGTAACAGCTTTTGAGCCTCTTACCTCTAAGACGATGCTGCGTCCCTGACAGCGACATCTGATATTCTTGTATTCCTCCTTCAAGAAGAGAACGTCCACGTCCACATCTGGTGACAGGTTGTTGATGGTTTTTCCTCCTGAACCTGGACTTGGTGTGATGATGTACCAGTCCTCTCCTCCTCGACCTTCCATGAAATCGTTTCCACTTCCTGGGTAGATGACGTTGTGTTCCTTGTTTCCTTTAATGACGTCGTCTAAGTTTGACCCGCGGACCTCCGTCACGCTGTTTAAAGCCTCGTCCTCCTGAAGGTCCACCTTCAGAGCGGAGGTGGAGCGGCTGTAGTCCATGCTGTGACTCTTCAGGCATCTGCTGAAGACGTCCCTCTGCTGGCAGTCGGCCTTGTTTTCTGAGATTGAGGAAGTGATCAGATCCTTGGTGACGATGAGCAAGTGTCTGTCTGCTGAAGACCTGAACCAATTCTTGATGGTCACGCTGAAGACCACGCTGTCCTGGACAGCTGACAGGACAGCATCGGCCCCTCGTACAGTCACTGTGACAGCATGAAGAGCAGCTTCTATTATCAGCAGGTCTGTTTTATTGTCTGTGGAGTAATTTTCAACAACCACTGTGGACTGCTGTCGGCCCGTCACCATGTATATGTCTTCTCCTTCACCGCCAATCAACAGGTCTCTTCCTCCTCCTCCATCTATCAGGTTGTTCTCTTTATTTCCAATGAGTACGTCATCAAACGGAGATCCCAGGATGTTTGTGACTGTTTGTAAAAGAGGCTGTGAAGCTTTGACGGTCTGACCGCTTTTGGAGAACATCTTGTTGATTCCTCTGGCCACCAGCCGGACTCTGGAAACGACGGCGGAGGAGACATCAAACAAGACTCCGTCTCCTGACAGCATGGTCATGTGACGATACAGCTCCCCTGAAAACCAGTTCTGGATCATCACTGTATGGCTGCCCTCATATGTCAGCACTACATGGTTTCCAGATTTGGACACAGAGATATGGCTGTAGTCCACACTGAAATGAAGCGTGTCTGATTCTTTGGCGGGGTCGTAGTTGTTAATGACGGTTTTTCCTCCGTTTGCAGGAATAATATACGTGTCTTTCCCAGCAGAACCTTCAACATAACTTTTCTGTGGACCAAGGAAGAAAATGTCATCACCTGGTTCTCCATAAAGATTGTAGTAGTAACTCAGCAAGACTTCCATGGTTTGTTGGTCTGATGATTTCTGAACTGCAAAGAAATGATTTGAATCCCTGTTTCCCCTGTAGGTCCCATACCTTGTATTAGATAAAGTTTCATAACCTGAAACCACTCTCACAGAGCCCACTGGTATGAACATGAGGATTTTTTTTGTTACAGTTTTGTACTCTAAGCTGTGTGATTGTCCCAGACCAAGAACAATGTCTTTACTTCCACTGGTATAGATGTCCCAGCAGTTCTTCCCAAAACTGTTTTCACTGGAAACAAAATAGTCCATGCAGAGTTTGGATGGATCCTGGTCAGCAAGGCAGAAGTCAATACCTCCTCCATTCCAGGAGGCAGAACCACTGGTGAAGTCAATGGCAGTCCTTCCATCCTGCGTTGTGATTTGGTAATAGTCATGATGATCTGAAATCTGTGCGACAAGTCTTCGTCCATTCTCAATTTCTTCATAACCCCAATCATAAAACAGACTTGCCACACGAATTGCAAAATGCAACAAACCTTTTCCCAAACCAACAAATGCGGCACCAATTCTTTGCAGGATTCCGGCGTTAGCCGGGAGTCTGTCCAGTTCGCTCTTGATGGCCACATAAACATCGTCAATGACGATCCGGACGACGGACAGAGCCAGACTGATCGGGATTAAAATAGGTGCGAGCTCAGGCTGGACAAGGGTTACAATATCTAAAGCAATCATGGTAGCATCTAATGCAGCGTCAATGTATCCCAGAGTGTCACCTCTCCTAAAGTCTTCGACTAGACTGTAAACCCCAAATCCAATGCCCACGATGGGTACAGCTATCATTGCTCTCCTCATTGCAGGGCTCTTCATGATGGCGGCTGCAGCTTTGCCGATTCTCGTCTCTGTGGACAAAGCTTGTTTTGCAACAACAGCTGTGGTCATGGCCGCTACTCCATGTGCTGTTTGTAAAGTTCCCACCACGCCGGCTTGGATGTCTCCATGTTCAAAGGCAGTGATGGCTCCCTTCATCCCCAGCATGAGACCCAGAACTCCAACAGCGTCTCCAATGTGCTCCACCTTCTTGTTGACTTGGTGGGAAGGTTTGGAGCTGTGAGTCTCCATGTCTCCAACTGCTGTGTTGATGCTCTTCAGCATCTCCTCATTGTACTGTCTGCTCTCTGCAGATAACTCCGTCCTGAATTCTATTGGTTGAGCATCAGCTCCCTCAGGCACAAGCTGACACACAAACTCTCCGTTTTCTAGTTTGGCTGTTCCTTCTTTCACACGCCACTTTGCCAGATTTTCACCATATTTTTCTGTCAGCTTAACACGAATCTCCTCGGTTATCGATGCAGAGGCTCTGGAGAAATAGGACTCATGTTTGAAGGAACTCTCTAATTCTGAAGCGGAGTTTAAATCTCGTAGTGTCACATAGCCATCCCCATGACCACCCAGTGATCCAGATGCTTTTGGCTGTTGTGCCTCAATCATTTCTCTGAATTTTTTATAATCCTCTGTGAAGGACTGAGCAGGAGCATCATCTGTGAAGACCTTGTATTTTTGCGCAAGTTCTCTCATTGAACTGAGGACTTTATTCTGATCAACAGTTTGCATCCATTTTGCGAAAAAGTCCATTTCCAGGTTTGCGACTTCTTTCAGGTTGTTCAGTTTACTTGAATCTTCAGTATCTGCTGCACCACTGAATCCTCGTTTGTCTTCATTAATCCAGCTTGATCCTCTTGCCATTGGATGGTCCTCAAAAAAGAAGCTCCTCCCTGTTTCATCAAAGTTTTCGGTCAATTCAAGAGCCATAAGAGTTAGAGGGAGTGTCCGGAAGTTTCTGGCAGATTCAGAAATGATGGATGCAGTGAAATATGTGGCGTACCAGGCCTCAGTGGCTGCTGGGAGGCCAAGTGTCTCTCCCTGAAAGATAGATCTTACAAATTCAGGGTACATTGCTCTCTGTTCAAGTCCACCTCTTATTTGGTCATAGCTTTCTCTGCCAACCTGTCTTTCTATATACCCTCTCACTTCGTTAATTCTGTTGTTGTTTCCCATTTGATTGTTGTCTAGTTTCTTTCCAACTGGAAATGCATAAAGACTGTTAGGATCAATCTTCAGGATCCAGTCATCGACCATCACGTAGGTGACTTTATTTTCTCTGTTCTTTGCGTAGTGACGAACAACATTTCGAACATCTTCTCCTGATCTGACCTCATAACATTCTTGAAGGACTCGTCTTATTTGTTCCTCGTTGTCCATCCATCTTATATTGTTCCCGTCTCTTTCTGCTATCGTGAATTGTTCTCTCAGTGGTTGGTTGTTGTTGAGTCTGATTTTCCTTGGAGGTGGTTGATCAGGATGAAAAAGAGCCCAGGTCAGTCCCTCCAGTTCCTCCATGTAATTCTTTCTTTGGTACACTTCATGCTTGTTGCCCCCCTCAAAAATGTCCGGGTTAACAAATCTTCTTGGTTCTTCTGGCCAGATGTTTGTGTCGACGTTGGCTTGGGCTCCTTGGTTTTTGTTTTGTCTGCCTTTCTTTGGTTTAACAAGAAAGTTCCGTTCATTAGTGAAAACTGCTTCTCCTTTACTACCAGCCTCATTTCTGATGACGACCTCTCCATTCCGATCCAGAGTTGCGACCACTTTCTTGCTGTCATCTTTATGTTTCCACTGCACTCCATCTGGAGAGAGTTCTTGGGTGATTTTCTCTCCGGTGTGTCGGACTTGGACCACAGCATTCCTCGCATGCAGCTTGGTTTTGATGCCGGCGGTCTGGAGCTCCTTCAGCAGAGTTTTGATAAAGTTTGGATCTGATCCAACCTCACATCCCACCACACTGGTAGTTTTGATGGTGTCGCTGACCCTGGAGGTCCTCTGAACGATTCTACTCACGTCTTCGGGTGTGAACCCCGCCAGTCTCATCTCTCCAGAGCCATCTCGGACCCCGTGGCCGACCAGCACCAGCCTGCTGTCCGCAGACAAAGGAGTGGATTCACCATGAATCAGTTTGAGTGTCTGGCTCTGATCCAGCTGGTAGACTGAGCTGACTGATGGATGCTTCCCATATAGAGAAGTTGCAGCTTCTCGAACCACAGGGTGATCTTCCAGTATGACGATCTGCTGGTGGTCGTACTGTGTGCTGTGATCAACTGCTCTTTGTGGAATCTGGTAGGAGGAGACTGAGTTGGGCTGATCCATCACCTGGTAAATGTGATGATTGCCATGGTTTATTTCCAGGACTGCTTGGAGGGCCCGGGCCATGGAAACACGAATGAAGCTGTGTTGGAAGTCCGTGGTGGTGTTTCCATCCAGAGAGAAAACTGGAGCTGCTCTCAGTGGTGTTGTCAAGAGCAGATCGGCAAGAGCTGAGCCAGAAAGGTCCGACACAGTGAGTCCATCTTCTGAAACACGTCCAAATACCTTGACCACAGTGGAGCTGTCCACCTCTGGTAGACAGGAGTCATTGAGCAGGCACCCTTTGCTGATGATGGCTGAGTAATGAGGATCGGTGTAGTACTCCTGTTGGGCTCTGGCTTTGGTGGACTTCTCTTCATCAGTCAAGACCAGAAGCTTCTGGCTGTAGCTGTGTGAGATCTCTGAAGCGCTGATCAGCCAGTCTTCAACCTTCTGCTCCTCAATCTTTGTCAATAAGTTGTCAAAGTCCTACAAAACACAGAACAAGAAAACATTGAGAATACGTAAAAAATATCAACACATTGTAAAACTTCCTCATACAATTTGTCATGAACATTCATTTCAAGATGGTCACACACTCTGTGATATTCACGGCTCCTCATTTCCTGTGAAGGAAGCCTGAGCACCCTGCCTTGGCCAGTCGCCTCTGGAACCAGTGTGATCATTTTTAGAATGAAGCCCTATTCACGCAGGACTGGAATTACCAAGGGACCTCTGGTGATTTGTAATAATTACAGGGGACGTCTGTGTTCTTCGTCCCATCTGAATGCACCATGTCTGTAACTTGTGGAGTAATACAAGTAAAACAACCACCATGGCATCTCATGCCTAAGCACAGCTGGCAAAGCCTTTGCCTTTTTCGTCCTCAACAGACAACTACTTGACAAACGTGTGTGTCCAGAGGCCCAGTGCGGATTCAGTGCAGTCAGGTCAACCATGTCTTCTCTGTGAGGCAGCTGCAAGAGAAGTGTCGGACTCACAGACAACCCCTCTCTCTGGCCTTCATCCACCTGACCAAGGCTTTTGACTTGGTCAGCAGGGATGGACTGTTTGCCTTCTTCCAGTGAACCGGATGGCCCCCCAAGCTTTCGAGCATGAACAAGTCGTTCCACCAGGACATGATCGGCGTCGTCCAGTTCCAGGGGTCATCCTCAGACCCTTTTTCCAATCAAGAACGGAGTGAAGCTGGGCTGTGTCCTTGCTCCAACCCTTCTTTGGTATCGTTTTCTCCATACTCCTGTGCTACATCTTCTGGGACTCTGAAGATGGCGTCTTCCTCCACACCAGGAGTGATGGAGGCCTGAGAGCATTCTCATCAGGGAGCTGCTCTTTGCTGATGATGCTGGTCTTGTTGGCCACACTGAGGAAGCGCTCCAGCGTCTCATCAGCTGCCTTGCTGGTGCCTGCTCTGAGTTTGGCCTCACCATCAGCCTTAAAAAGACCGAGGTCCTGCGAAAGTATGTCAGTAGTGCTCTCAGTATTAACATCGGTGACCACACCCTTGAGGTGGTGGACACTCAGTTTGACACCGGTTTTTTTCTCCCTAGATACCAAACTGAACGCCCGTCTCAGCAAGACATCGACAGTGATGGTCCGTCTGGTGAAGCATATCTGGGACAACTCCATGCAGACCACCTACAGTAAGATAAGAGTCTATCAGACCTGGTACTGAGCACTCTCCTATACGACAGTGGAGCATGGACCTTCTACTCCTGTCAGGAATGTCGGCTGAATGCTTTTCACCAATGCTGCCTTCGCAGACTACTGGGCATCACTTGGCAGGACTGTGTCTCCAACGTGGACGTTCTGACAGAGCAGATGTTCCCAGTATGTTTTCTATCCTGACCCAGAGACGCTCGTGACGGCTTGACCACATCAGCCGAATAGACGATGGCCGCATCCCAAAAGACTTACTGTCCGGGTAGCTGGCTACTGGAGACAGGTCAAAGGGACGTCCAGCTCTCAAGATCAAGGATGTCTGCAAACGTGACCTCAAGGCTGAGGCTTTGATCCCTCCGACCTGGAGTTAGCAGCCTACAACCGCTCTGATTGGTGGACCACCACCCAGGATGTCCTCAGAACAGCAGAGGAGAGAATAGACACCCACTGTGGGGTCAAGAGACTCGGAGACAGCAGAGACTGTTGACATCCCAACCACACTGAGGAGAGTTCATCTGCAGCGGCCGCAGCAGGATCTGCGGATGCCATATCGGCATCCGCAGATCAGCCATTTACAGGCATTGCCAGCCCCTGCAGCTCCCTGACCAAACACTCACGGTTCAAACCCACCCATGATCTTTCGAGATTGATGGAGCCAACAACAATTCCACTGACCATGATTTGCCGACATCGTTGTCCTCTTAGAATTTTTATCTTATTTGAATTTTCACCTCAATAATTGGGGGTATTTAGGTTTTTTTTTTTTTAAATTCCAGATCTTTTTCTCCCTTCTTTGTGGCAGGCCGCGTCCTCTTTGCAGCAGGACATGTCTGCAACCCCTGACCAGGGAGGCGTCCACTCAGCAACCGAAACAGATGCCCGAGCCTCCTCAACTGGCTCCTCTGGATGTGGAGGAGTAGCAGCTCTACTCCGACCTCGCCCCTGGTGATGTGGCTCCTCCCACTGTCTCTAAGGGAGCGCCCAGTCTCCCTACGGAGGAAGCTCATTTTGGCCGCTTGTACAAAGTCCGCTTGTATAAGACCTTGTCCTTATGGTCATGACGCGGAGCTCACAGCCATAAGGGTGGGTAGAAACACAATCGGATTCATCCCTGAGGGGCAATTCAATGGGCAAGAGTGGCACATTCCAGTGTTGGGGACGCATTGATGGAAATACTCCTCAGAGAACTAGGCCACAGGCCTCTGACCCTCAGCACAAGGCAGGCCTGATCTTCACACATAGGAGAACAAAGGAGGCGCTCTTCCCCCACCATGAAGCTAGCGCCATTTTCTCGTCCAAAGACAGATAATGGCGTCACATCTCAGCCCCCACAGTAGGGAAAACCGGACACGGGGGTGCAATACCACCATTACGAGGGAGCTCGTGAGACCCGCTCCCCAAAACGGAGGTGGCTTGCCAAGTCACCGCCTGATTGGCCGAGCGGGGAATTCAAAGGCTGATATCTCGCCCGGATCATCAGTTTTCTGCCACGTTCTGTCGACAGAAAATGCGGACCGCGTCTTCTCACGGATTAACACAGGCGCCGAAACTGCCTCGCTGGCCGAGACTCAACGGGACCGGCTTTTACTCCTCATTCACCGGTGAACTCCCCCCCAGCGAAGCGGGCAAAGCAAGACCCAGCAGGACCGCACAGACAACTCAGCACCTGCAGCCCCTCTCCTTCTCCAGCCGATGGATCATCTGGAACGACCAACCGGACCTTCGTTTCTTAATGTGAACCTCCAAACGAGCCCCTCAGTCTGGCTGGACGCAGCCGATGACCGGGGCAGGCTGGCCATCGGGAGCTTCGGGAGGTTTCCCGAACGGCCGGTCTGTTGAAGGGGCGGTGGCCACAAGTTTTTTTTCTTCTTCTTCTTCTTTTCTGTTTTAACCCAAACGCAGCCGCGGTTGACCACAGCAGGCTGCCCTAGCAGCCACAGGCAGCAAGGCAAGCACAGACTGGGTTAATGATCTACCGCAGCGGTCGGCAACAGTGGCCCGCGAACAATAATATTTGGCCCACCAGATGATTTTGAGAATCTGAGGCAGCTGCTTGACAGAGGCAGTAACACCATCAGTTAACCTGTCAGTATCCAGCTCCTCCTGAACCGCCTTCATTACCTGTGAAACACCTTGAAACCCTCTGCGTCAGTGAACAACCTGCACCGTGCAGCACCGTGTTGCTTTCAGGGACACATCGTAAAAGTAGCCTGCTGAAAAGCGATCATTCACAACATTGAAATGGTCAGAAATTATTGGCAATACAGAATGATTATTTATTATAATGTACTTTCCACATTTCACACACATTCTTGTTTTAAGAAAGTTTGTTTAACAAGTTGGTGAATGAAGACAGCAGCCATAGTAACTCCAAGCTGCTGCTGTCAGGTTTTTCACAATTCAACTTATCGTTTCTATTTTTTTTTTTTTTTTTAGCTCTACTGCATGAAGCAGTACACACTGAGGTTATTAGCAGCAGTCTGTGACAAAGACAAGCTGCTTTTTGAAACCACAAAATTTCTGACATCATTGTTTAAACGTTCAAGATTGGATAGTTGTTTAGCTTGGAATAAAAACATCTTTGATTATGCCCCCCCCAAAAAACTGAAGTTTGTTCATTATACACGTGTGATTGTTCTTTCTCTTCCTTCTTTCCCTTTTTGTTTGTCTCTCTCGTGCACATCCACGTGCATGCTGCTTTCCTTCTTCTCTATACTAATGTTCCACCGCGGAACATTCCAAAGGAGCGTGCGAAGCATCTGTCGGGTCTGCTCGTCGCCCCCGCCCCGGTTCACGGGGAGAGCTGGCGAGAGAGTTCGACCCCCCCCCCCCCCCCCCCTTCACCCTCTCCGGCAGAAGCAGGGGTGGGCAGACCCGCTGACTCGGGCGATCTGAAACGCTTGCCCCTCTCTCTCTCTCGGCCTCCCCTCCACTCCCTTCGGGGAAGCAGATCCACAGACCCCCCGACCAAGGGGGTCAGAGCCCCCCCCCCGGCTTCTTCATCAGCTTCGTCAGCCACTGCTGTGTCTCTGCATCAGACTGCTGTGATTGGACCTGTTGATCATTCCTGATCAAAACTCTCTGTTCAAGTTCTGCAACATCAGGTCAACATGGAGGAAGGCAGCAGCTGCACTGGTACCGTCAGATGCTTCCTCGTCTTCCTGAGAGAATCCACTCACCTGTTCCCTTCGACTGACACAAGCGATGAAGTTATCACATCTCTGAAGAGTCTTCAGCCAACTCATTGGATCGTCAGCTCTGAAACAGGACAACACAATAAGACAGAAGGAACACACACACACTGATTGAAGGTTTGGTTTGTTGGTTTGGGGTTTTCGCAGACCCTTCTCTGCGTCGCTGAGGACCGCTGGAGACTGACCCTGGTGAAGTGGTGACGCCCGCCTTGGCACAGCGTCCACGACACACAAACGAGGCTCGGGAGTCATGTGTCACGTCTTCATTTCGGAAAGCTGGAGGATTCCAGGAGGCAGGCCGCAATGGGTTCATGACGTCTTCATAGCTGAATCTGCGGGTGCGGGTCTTCGTGGCGCTACAACAAGAAGGTAACGATCATTAAACTAATCGACCGCAGATACGTATTAATCAAGATGTGCAGCAAGATACATTCAGAATCTGCAATCTGAACATGAAATTAACTTTATACTAACTGAATTAGCCAGAACATATTGAATACTGAATAAGTGATGCACAGCCAGTTAACAGTGACATCTGCTGGACGTTCACAGGACTGAAGCATACTGTAAGAACTTCCAACATGCAGGGAACATTCAGTCAACAACGCGTGAAGCTGTAAACATCCTACACAAGAACGCACAGCTGATTTCAGTGGTTTCCCCCCTCCCAGAGCCACACAGCCTACGGCAGACTAACCTCCTCCAAATGAACTCAGACAGAGAACGCACAGCCGCTAGAACGCCATCAGTATCGTAATTTCAGAAAGCAATAATTAATGGAACAAACATGGTCCAGATTCAGTCTCCACAATGCCGGTCCGAGTCTTCCTGACACTCTGAGAGGAAACAGCAGCAGTGAGGAACCGTTGACACGACAAGGCTGGTCGGAGCCGCTGAAAACACATTTTCAAAATGGTGCCCAAGGTGGAACTTTTCGAAAACACTTGTGATCAGGCTCTGTCTCCATGGAAAGTGGAAAATGCAACTTTTAAGAAATTCTGCTCCTTATCCTACTCCTGCTCCTGGTCCTGCTGGTGGTCCAGGTTCTGGTCCTGGTGGTGGTCCTGGTCCTGGTCCTGCCCTTCATGGCCGTAGTAACCCCTCATGTACACTGGATGCGGTCCGGCTACGGAACGGCTCCGGTCCGGCTCCGGCCGGTACACCGCAGCACTGTGATTCACGCCGCCTGCGGTGTCTCCACAGTCAAGCCGGAGGAGGTTGCCAGATCCGTCGTTATCCCCCGTAGACAATTTGAAACCCGTTTTACTCAATAGAAAGGAGCCCAAACCGCCGTCTCGGATGAAAATGCACATTAAAACCGTATTTGTATGATAAAAAACACGTCATAAACACAGAATCATTTCATCAACCCGTCCGGCGTGTTCAGAAAAGACGCTTGATTTGGAACAAACCCGCCAAATCCGGCAACACGGAGCTGCTCCGGTCACAGAGCTGTTTTGAGCCATTTTGGTGTCATTTGGCTTCTCAGCAGTGACGAAATGCAAAACCGTTCATTCTTCTAATGCATATAATGACTACATGACGTAGTTTGTTCTGTATTCTACCAGAAGACGTAAAAAATAGAATATCAAGGCAAAAAAAACGACACAGATTTTATTTTGAAGTGACTTATTTTGGAACACGTATCGCGTTTCCTTCCGGGCACGCGACTTGCTTCCGTCTGAATTGACGCGGTAGGGCTGCGGCGTGCGGAAAAATAGGATCTTTGCGGAAAGAGATCGGAGCTCCGCAGAGGCTCCGGAACCGGACCGCGGCCGGTGTGCATCACAGTATTGATTTTAATAACTACGGATTAGCTGCGGTGTCCGGACCGGAGCCGTTCCGTAGCCGGACCGCATCCAGTGTGCATCGGGGGTAAGTCGTCGTCGTGCTCATGTACTGTATTTTGTCAAACAGCCAACAGAACGTCACCGTAACAACAGTCCAGCCTGGTGTTCTGTCCGTGGGAATGTTCTCCTATTGAAATGTTTAGAGTGTGTTGTTCTCCATGGTTTCATTACAGAAACAATCAACAGCACCAACTAGTGGACCAGAAGTAGAACTTCATGGTTCTCAGTGTTGGTTCCGTGGTCAGGGAAGTGGCTGAAACGTTCTAAGTGAAAATCCTTTCCTAAAAGAAGAGTTTTGTCTTGAAGCGTTGTGGAATAATGGAGGCGTCAGAGACGAGCGAGGGAAGAGCTCTGAAGAGGAGCAGCAGTTAAACTGGAGAACATGATTCTGATCAGGTTTCAGTCGCCTGGTCCAGACCATGAACTGAGAGCTGAGTGTGTGTTGTGACGTTCTGTTACCTCTGAGCGGAGAACCCCTGCAGACTGTGGTGGGACATGTGATGGGACAGTCCTCGGAGGCGGTGCAGGGCAGCTACGTCAGGACCGAGCTCCTCCCACTCGTCTTCTGCCAGATCTGTCCAAGCAGAAGAAACTTCACTCTCATCCAGGTTCTTACACACTTCTCACTTCTCTGAAGGTTCTGCTGGTTTTCAGTCTGTGCTGGACTGAAGGTGGAGCTGAGCTGGAACTCAGACCTCCACCCTCACCTGAATTCTACTGAAAGAAACACCAGGAGGCTGAGAGAAGTGAGGCTGTGACTGGTTCTAGACGGATTCTCCTCCTCTGAGGCCCCGTCCACATGAAGCCAAAACGCTCATAGTTCCAAAAACGTTTGCCTGTGAAGATGGAGCTTATTCAGTATTTCTGACCGTCCACATGACTGTTTTCAAAACGGCCGAAACGTTGCAATAACATGCCAGGCCGCTAGGTGGCGCTCCATACATGGCAATATCATAGCGCCTCCGCCCAGCAGCCCTTCGTGATCTTTCTCGTGGTCGATCCAACATTACATGAAGCATCCTGCTGACCACTTCATGACAAAATATAAAAGAGACGTTGATGTGAACTGTTCTTTCTGCAGAAATCACCCTGAAACAAATCAACACCTCTTTTGGACATGTGACGACTCCAAGATCTTTTGGAAGGATTTCTGTCGCTTTGTAATTATTAATGTATACATGGACTTTACTTTGAGGTGGGAAAATGTGTTTTTTTTTCTTTTTGTTTCTTCAGAAAACAGGAAAAGAAGGACGGATTTTTTGTCATCAATTTACTAATCCGAAAATCCAAAATTCTTTATTCATAAATGCAAATATAGCAGGCGGAAGCCGTCATTCACCCACTTCAAAAATGTTGTACTCTCTTATATAAAAATGTTTAAAGACTCTGAAAACAAAAAGGCTGTAAAAAAATATCAGGATCTGTGAGAAATTTAAACAGTTTGAAAGAAACTGACTGCTTATTGTGTTCCCCCTGGCATCATGTCTGCCATGTACGTGTATATTTACAATATTAATAATAATAATAATAATAATTAAAAAAAAAACATGACGCTTGGCGTTCTCCGTGTTGATTTGTTGTATCCGGTGGTGCTGACAGAGTGCAATGTTTTGCTGCAAAAGCGGCAAAAGGCTTCAGTCTTCAGCAGGACGTCTGCTACACCGCACAGCGCCGTTGTTATTGTTGTTTACAGAGTTCTGCGCATTTGTTACGACTTCGCGCGATGACGCAGCGCATCAGGACACGCTCCAAAACAGGAGTAATTACGGCGCCATGGATTCAACAGTTTTCGGATCTGTTCACCCTGGGACCTGGTTTCAAAGATGTTTGGTTTCAGATCCTCGGAGTGCTGAATTCGTGTGGATGACAGGGTGAATGGATCAAATATTTTTGAGTTTTGGCCTGGATTCGTCTTCGTGTGGATGGGGCCTGAGTCTGGTTCTGCAGAAAGTAGATTTCCATACAGATCTTCTACTTACTGAAGCCTTCCGTGAGGATGAGGAGGCCGAAGAGCAGGAAGACCTTCAGAACCATCCTGCAGACAAACATCACATCAGACAAGTCGTACTATAATCGACATTTGGAAAGTTTTCTTTGATGTTACAGAATTGCGTTTCATGTTAAAAAGGTGGGTAAGTTTTTCCCAGGTCTACACTGCTTGTCGCAGCAGCAGCCTGAAGGAACAGCTCTCATCGTAATTCACGCCTGTATTTATGCTGGATGCGCTCGCTTTCAAAACACATACAAAACAACACCTGAAAGCAGGACGAAACACCCGCACAAAAAACACCCAACCTCAGGACAAAACAGGCCCTGACAGCCCTGCTCCTGTCACGCCGCACCCAGGAGCTGGCACCTCCACAGTCCAAGGCGCCGTCAGCACCGACATGTTCGTCTCCTCAGGAGTGAAGGGAAGTCCACCTTCCTGGACTTTGCTCTGGACCTTTGGTTCTGGCTGGTTCGGGTTCCAGGGGTGTTGCTCTGATCTGACTTCAGTTCCCTGCAGCTTCAGTTCATCCAGCCTCCGTCCTGTTTCGGTGTGACGTGGCCCAGCATCGTTACTCACGCAGCACGTTGTTCGGGACCAGAATATTTCGGACCGGATCCAGTATTGTTATCTTTTCTAGTCCAAGAGGAAGAGCAGAAGAAAAGGCAATACCACCAAAAAAAGCCAACTCTGGGGTGGAGGAGATCAACAAGTCTCTCAACTTTCTGTCAGCCGAACAGAAAAGTAGCAAAACAACAAGACCTGCTGCGTGACTTAATGGGAAACAACTGAAACACAGAGTCAAAGAAAAAGACAAGACAACAGACAACTTGGAACAGCGAATCGAGGACCTTGAGCAAAACACAAGAATGGGTGACTTGGTCATCAGTGGATTGAAGACATCCCTCTGAAACAGGCAACGAAGGTCAAACGGACTGACGCCGATTTAAATGAGCCTCTGACAAGAAAGAAGGCAGAAGCTGCCAGACAGGCACGTAGTTTAACAAAACAAAACAAGATACAAGCACCGTCGACCAGAAACTGCAAAATAACGATACGACTCAACGGTCTGCCCGAGGTCAGAAAGGTTACGATGAAAGACTGGGAGCGATATAAACAGAAGAGTGAAATTGTATATATACATAAATATTTACACATATATATATATATATATATATATATATATATATATATATATATATATACACACACACACATATATATATATATATATATACATATATATATATATATATATATATATATATCTATACATGTATTGTCCTGAGGTTCGGGGTAACAGCTTCAAGAGTTCTCTACAATCACTGTTCATACTTCAAAAAAGAGCATTTGGGGTTGTTAACAGACTGGCAGATAGAGAACACACACACACACACACACACACACACACACACACACACACACACATCCATTGTTTCTGCAGGCAAGACTGTTAAAGTTTCCTGATCAAATAAAAAGTCAAACGGCACAAATCAGGTTCAAAGCAAAGAATAATCAACTCCCAGGAAGCATTCAGGACATGTTTAAACAAATAGAAGGAAAATATAATTTAAGCTGATTGTTTTACTCTGAAAACATAACAAAATTAACCAACAGCAGGACAACAACAAACATCCGAAAGCAGAACAACAAAAAACAAAACAGCCGTCAGCAGAACAACAAAAAAATCCAGAAAGCAGGACTTGAAGCCAGCCCTGGATCTAGCCTTGGATCTGGTCCTGAAGCCAGCCCTGGATCTAGCCTTGGATCTGGTCCTGAAGCCAGCCCTGGATCTAGCCTTGGATCTGGTCCTGAAGCCAGCCCTGGATCTAGCCTTGGATCTGGTCCTGAAGCCAGCCCTGGATCTAGCCTTGGATCTGGTCCTGAAGCCAGCCCTGGATCTAGCCTTGGATCTGGTCCTGAAGCCAGCCCTGGATCTGGCCTTGGATCTGGTCCTGAAGCCAGCCCTGGATCTAGCCTTGGATCTGGTCCTGAAGCCAGCCCTGGATCTAGCCTTGGATCTGGTCCTGAAGCCAGCCCTGGATCTACTGCCTGCTGCTGTTCGTAAACACGTCTCCCACCCTGAAGCCGTCTTCATTGCTGCTGCAGACTTCATTCAAGCAAACTCCTGGTCTGTTCTTCCCAGATTCCAGCAGAACATTCACTGTCCAAATAGGGAATGATAGACTTTGGACCAAATGTCCACTGTGAGTAAAGCCCACCCTGTAGCAGGAGCCTGCTGTCACCTCAGTCTCAGCATTGCTCTGTTCATGTTGCCTCTCATTAGCAGGAGAAGCCAGTAGGGAGATCAGGGTCTGGTCCGAGACCAGATAGCTCAGATCTGGACCACCACACAGTCTCAGTCATGTTCTACATTAGTTTCTGCACAGATCCTGAAAAATCCAGGAAAACAATCCATGTGTTCCCAATCCAGAACCCCTGGTTTAACAACAAGGTGAGGAACCTCAGGAACCACAAACAGGGCCAGAGACACTGCAGCTTCCAGCCGGGAGTGTCGCTTCAAAGCTGCAAAGAGGGAACCCAGGCTGAAGACTGAGGGGGATTTTAACAGCAGTAACAGACGTACATGACAGAGCCTGCAGTTAATCAGTGACTGTAAAACAAACCGCACTCTGCCAACATGCTGAGGACCTCGACCTGTCCTCTGCCCGTTTTGAAAGCACTGACTCCAGATGGAGTTTTTGTAATTCAGTAAACTATATCAGTGACCAAGGCGTGCACAATGCAGCCGAACACTACCTGCTCACACGGTGACCGCGGGGAATCCATCTGTCTGGGCTTCAACCAGCACTGCACCCACAACACGGCCATGTCCAGAGCAGCGCCTGTGTCCGTTAACCCCCTCCCAGCACCGGTAAAGGTTGTCCACGTGTCTCAAAGCATTTCACCAGGAGTCTGAATGAGTCCAGACCCTCTCAGGACAGGAGGAACCCTCTAAAGACAGGAGGAACTCAGCAGTCATTTTCGGCTCCATCACCTTTCCTCTTTGGCGCCTGCAGGTATAATAACTTCATCATGATCACTCCAGCAGCAGCATTAACGTTGGTGATCCAGAACTTTCCACATGGATTTGACAGGACAAACTGTCACGATATCAAATTTTCTCTTCACGATTATCATGAGCAAAAAATATCACGATAACGATATTATCACGATATCAGCAAAAAATTAACTAATAATGGTACAAACATTCAGATTCATCTTTAATTTTATTTTTGTTTGTTTTCTCTCTTTTCCCAGATGAATTACAGTCAGAATACCTGTCAAATGAGGTGT
Organism: Salarias fasciatus; assembly: GCF_902148845.1. Taxonomy (NCBI): domain Eukaryota; kingdom Metazoa; phylum Chordata; class Actinopteri; order Blenniiformes; family Blenniidae; genus Salarias; species Salarias fasciatus. The sequence goes on from NC_043756.1 coordinate 31,273,788, forward strand.
TGAAACAATATGAGGACAGTAACTGTACAACTGCATACCAAAAGTGGAGTTACACTCAGCTAATTAAAATCTGATGAGCTGATTAACAGAGGATCCACAGCAGAGGCGTCATTTGAATGAATGAATGAATGAATGAATTTATTTATTTTTCGAACCTGTATAAACGTATGTATCTAATTTGTACATACAAGAGAAAAAAATGGAAAAAACCCCAAAAGTTAATGCAAATCAAGACAACAAAGAGAAAAACAACAACATAGTTCGAAAAAAGGAGTAGGAAGAAGTAAAGACTTTTTTTTTAAAGAATCCTACCCCTTTTTAAGTTTTAAAATCATACTTCAAAGAACATCCTATAATATAATGACATAATATGACCTAATATAATATGCATATACCGTGCAGATATCCTTATAAATATCCTTATATAATATACGTCGGGTTGGTGGGTTCTGAAAACCCTCGGGCCCTGATGGGGTGAAATCCTGTCCCACCACCACACTGCCGAGAATGTTTGTTTGTTTGTTTGTTTGTTTGTTTGTTTAAATCGGAGGCGGAATGAGCAGCAGCTGCTTCTCTCCAGCAGAGGCGCCGCTACTGGCTAGGGCCCCGAGCTGAAGGGGGCCCCGAGGGACGGCTGACATCAGTCACTTTCAATGACAAATTTAAGGCGCTACGCTAGACGCTGCAACGACAACGTGTCGAAAATCCCCCGCATGGGGCCCTTTTCCGAGTACTCACCGGTTAGTTGCTAGAAGGGGGCCGGCGGAGAAGACGGCGACACAACTTGAAACCCCCCCCGGACTATGGAAAGCCGAAAGAGTCACAATTCGCCACTAATCCAACGCGTCAGATCCTTAAGACGCCGTAAAAAACGTCCGTTTTTAAATAGAACGCCGTAAAAAACGCGCGTTTAGACAAATTAAACGTATTTTACGCCGCTCTTACCGAAGGCTGTAGAACGCCGTTAAAAAAGCCCGTTTTAAAATAAAACGCCGTAAAAAAAACGCGCGTTTTAAACCAGCAAAACGCGCGTTTTTTACGGCGTTTTATAAGATGTTAATGAGCTCTGCCCTCTGAAAAACACAGCCAGTAAGTTTAATTTTTCTGAAGCCAATCAGCAGAGAGCACAGCGAGGCCACAGCAACAGATCCAAGAGACTTCAGCTCTTCTGCTAAATGACTGAAATTCAGAGGATTAAAATATGGATCTGCACGAATTAAAACATCTATTTTGAGATGCTAATCATTACACTTTCTTCCATGTCCACCAGTAATCAGTATCACTGTCTCTAATGTAATCAGAGGATTAAATAAAAATATCGATCTGCATGGATCACCGTGGCTCCATGAAAGTAGTTACAAAAAATGACCTGCAGAGGTCGCCCTGTAACGATCTCCTCATCACTCCGAATTTATACACTAAATGTCTTAAATAATCAATAGATATGTTGATATGCTGAACAATAAAAACATCTCCTGTGGTTATTTGTAATGAATCCAGCCTCACTGGACTGCAGCCTCTTCATCTGGGATCAGTGGAGGAACACAATGGAGTTAAGCAGATTATTGTCATGTTACTATTTTCATGTTTTTACCATGTAAATATCATAAAACAAGGACAACAGCTCGCTTCAATACACATTTCAAATGGTACTTCTAACAGAGAAGCATCATAATTCATTTCCACAGATGACATGAACTCTGGAACTGGACCATGACAGTCAGAACGGTCTTATTGTTGTTATACAGTTGGAGAGTTTCTATTTTCCAGTGCAGGCACAAGAAATATAACAATATAACAAATATAAAATATAAATATCACAAAGGATTAATATCTTTTTAAAACGTGAAAGAATTTTAAAGCGTTGTTTAAACCACTACTGCCGCCCCGTGGTTAAAATGCACAACATCACCTTATGAGCACGACCTGCTGGCAGATCAGATGTGGCGCTAAACCAGACTGTCTGCGCTAAACCTGCAGTTATTCCATTAGAGACGGTGATAGACAGTGATACCGACTATTGGTGGACATGGGAGAAAGTGTAACGATTAACATCTCAAAATAAGCGTTTTAGCAAGAGATTGTTCGCGTAGTTTTGACAAAACAACAACAAAACGCAAATAAATAAAAAGCAAATATAGTTGGATTTAATACTTTTGGAAATGCGATGATCAAGGTTTTGTTTGTTTATTTTATAAACCACCTACATGTTTTCAGCATAGTGTATTTGGCCACGGTGAGTATACTTAATCCGTGCAGATCGATATTTTAATCCTCTGATTACATTGGAGACAGTGATACTGATTACTGGTGGACATGGGAGAAAGTGTAATGATTAGCATCTCAAAATAGATGTTTTAATTCGTGCAGATCCATATTTCAATCCTCTGAATTTCAGTCATTTCCTCCAGCTGACAAGTCTCTTGGATCCATTGCTGTGGCCTCGCTGTGCTCTCTGCTGATTGGCTTCAGAAAGATTAAACTTACTGGCTGTGTTTTTCAGAGGGCGGAGCTCATTAACATCTTATAAAACGCCGTAAAAAACGCGCGTTTTGCTGGTTTAAAACGCGCGTTTTTTACGGCGTGTAATTTAAAAACGGGCGTTTTTTACAGCATCTTAAGGATCTGACGCGTTGAATTAGTAGCGAATTGTGACTCCTTTGGCTTTCCATACCTAACGGGCCCCACTACTACCCGGCTTGCATCAGCGTGCAGTCAGTGCTGCTAAACACACTTTCTTCGGGTGAGGATGGAGCGTCTCGCTGTCGCTGTCGGCCACCGCCGACATGTTTAGTTCACTCGTGACGCTCGCTAACTGGAGCCACACTAGGAGCCGTGAGGCTACCTCTGCTCTGCTGTGTTTATATGTGAGGGGGGGGGGGCTGCAGGAGGGAGACGAAGCAGGGCGGAAGAACAGCAGCGCATTTTGAAAATACACTTCAACACGTTTCAAGTGGCACTGCATCCTCTTTACGATATTATCATGTGCGCATTTTGAACACGATACTGAAATTTCATTATTTTAATACCACGATTATCGTCAATACCAGTTTACCGCGACAGCCCCAGGTCCAACTGATGATTGTTTCTCAGAAGAACAGTGAATACATGTGCTTCTTTTTGGCAAAATGACAGGATGTTTCAAGGTCTCTGGTGTAGCTCTTAAAGGAATACTCCACCCAAAAAACGATTTGGCCTCATTTTCTACTCACCCTCATGCTGAGAAACACTCTGGAGCACTTTTTTGACGTTTCAAATGCAGTTGGAGATGTTTGGGGATTTTCGTGGTCAACAAACAGGGACCGACAGAAAAAATGGTCCATAAAGTCCACAGAACGTTCCCATTTTCCTTCATACTGCTCGTCCGCTGTAATCCAAGTGTCCTGAGCGCCTAACGTCCATAATTAATTCTTAACGAGGTCATTTAGTACATTTTAAGAGCCCAAACAGGGCACTCTCATACAGCTCCATTGCATGTCTGCACGCAGCCTGAACTACGGAAGCCTCGGCAGACCAAGCAACACGCTTGTGCCCTTTCAGCAGGACACCGAATTCAAAGCTTTAAAACAGTAGCCAGTCACTTTTGTGATTGTCCACAGCTCGGTCACTCACAGCAGAATATAAACAGCGGAACTTCTTCTTCTACGCTTGCAATTTAGAAAAGTAGTCGCTGAAAGCGCGCAAGCGTCTGGCTTGGTCTGCCAAGGCTTCCGTAGGTCAGGGTGCGCGTGCAGACATGCACTGGAGCTGTACGAGAGCGACCTGTTTGGGCTCTTAAAATGTACTAAATGACCTCGTTAAGAATTAATTATGGACGTTACGCGCTCAGGACACTTGGATTACAGCGGACGAGCAGTATGAAGGAAAATGGGAACGTTCTGTGGACTTTATGGACCTTTTTTTCTGTCGGTCCCTGTTTGTTGACAACGAAAATCCCCAAACATCTCCAACTGCATTTGAAACGTCAAAAAAGTGCTCCAGAGTGTTTCTCAGCATGAGGGTGAGTAGAAAATGAGGCCAAATCGTTTTTTGGGTGGAGTATTCCTTTAAACACCTGCCAAATATCAAAAGCCCGTCCCGACACGGTGTCATGGTGGCGCACAGTGGTCCAGGGGCTTCTCCAGCTCTCGGTACTCAGCCTTTTTAAACCAAATAGTTAAATGGTCTTCTCCACTGATTGGCGAGTCACAGCTGTTTCCAGCATCCCTGCATACCTAACAGTTCCAGCGGAGAGCTCTCTCTGTTTTAAATGACGACTCCTGCCCTTTACACAGCGAGTCCCAGCTTCTTCCCTCTGGACGGAGGGTTCCGGTCCCTAAAGGGAGAACCAAACGTTACAGAACCAGCTTTGATCCTGCTGCTATTATAGAACTGAACAAGCTGTAGAGACTCTGCACAATCAGACTGCAGAGGTATTTTTTTGTTTATTTATTTACTTTTTTTATCTTGGTTTTAAACTTGTTTTACCTTGGTTTGTATATTTATTCGTATTTTGATGTATGTATCATGTTAATGTTTCTCTCCCTTTTCATGTCCTGACTGGTGGAGCCTTGGCGTATTTTTGTGTGTGTTCTAGTTGGCGCTTAGAACTGTGTATAAATGTGTGTAAATGTCATCCCTCTGCAGAGCAAATCTACCTTCAGCTATTAATAAAGCAACCTGAACCTGAACCTGGATTTCCTTTGGCTCCTGCTACAGGGTGGGCTTTACTCACAGTGGACATTTGGTCCAAAGTCTATCATTCCCTATTTGGACAGTGAATGTTCTGCTGGAATCTGGGAAGAACAGACCAGGAGTTTGCTTGAATGAAGTCTGCAGCAGCAATGAAGACGGCTTCAGGGTGGGAGACGTGTTTACTAACAGCAGCAGGCAGTAGATCCAGGGCTGGCTTCAAGTCCTGCTGTCGGATGTTCTTTTGTTGTCCTGCTGGGGTGTTTTTTTTCCTGCTGTTTGATGTTTTTTGTTGTTTTTGTTGTCCTGCTGTTGGGGTTTTTTTGTTGTCCTGCTGTCCGCTGGTTTTTTGTCGTCCTGCTGTTGGGGTTTTTTGTTGTCCTGCTGTTGGGGTTTTTTGTTGTCCTGCTGTCGGTTCATGAGGGAGACAGCTCCTGGACTGGAGGACAGACGGTGGTTAGTAACATGTACCAGTTAAACATGTGCAGTGAGAAGGGAGAGAAGACGACCTCCCTAACTGAAACTGGTTCCACATGGCAGGAACCTGAGATTCAGTTTAGGATAGGGGATAATGTTAGGCTTAAAATAAGGATTAAGACTAATTTTAAGATTAGAATTATATCTGGTCGGGATGTGTATTCAGAGAGAGAGAGAGAGAGAGAGAGAGAGAGAGAGAGAGAGAGAGAGAGAGAGAGAGTCAGGGGGAGTCAGAGCCAAGCAGAGGCAGCCTGAACGGGCTTGAACCTCTCCCCCTGCCAGGCCTGGCCTGGAAGCTCCACCCCCCCAGGAGAGGAGCTGAATTACATCATTCAGGTTGTAACCTCAAGAAAATATATCTGTATTATCTGCAAACAAATCAGGTTTTCAAACAGTTGAAACATTACATAAATATTTGTTATATAAATAGTTTGGGACCCAACACTGACCCTTGGGGGACTCCACAATCCAGACAAGATGAGCAGCTGTCTCCCGGTTGGACATGTTTTTATTTTTATTCAAGTCTTTTCATTAATATTCTGTGGTCTATGGTGTTGAATGTTTTTTTTTAAATTAGTGAATAATCCTGCTGCATATTTCTGTTGGTTGATGGTATTTGTGACGTGTTTAATTCAATCTAATATTGCCAGAGATGTTGATCTTCCTCTCCTAAATTCATACTGGTCATCAACAGATGATATCGAAACATTTTTATAATTTGCTATTAAAAAGTTTCACCAGAGTCTCAGAGCATTGTGGAAGTAGAAAGACAGGTCTGTAGTTTGTTAGGAAATGTTTGCTGCCAGCTTTATACGCAGGTGAAGGTCAGGTTCGACATTCACAAAGAACTTATTTGTTATTTGCAGAAACATCCTTACAGTATTCCTCTTCATTGTTTCACAGAAAGGAGTCTTTCCAGACCCATTGTTTATCACACTGTTTATTATGTTTCACATTTAATATCATTTTCAGGATCATCTAACATTTTATGATAGTATTCTTTTACTATTCAAAAAATACTGGTTAAAGGTGCTGTAGGCAGGATTCGGCATCTCCGCCATCTTGCTTAGGGTTACCTAAGCAAGATGGCGATTTGACCCATCTAAGATGGCGATTTGAACCCAGCACAGCCAATCCTGTCCTGTTTTCTCTGACATCACGCCCTTAGGCAAGTTAAGCCCCTCCCACAAGAACGTGCGACGAACGCCCCTCGACCAATCACGGTTAGAGCCTCATGGGCTCTTCTGATTGGTCAAAGATACCTGGAGCTGTGGAGATTCCTTTTCAGCTCAGAACAGAGACAGATGGAAACGCTGCGCCCTCGCGGTAGAGCAATTATACTACACCCCTAAAGGATTATCAATGGATACTCTAACATTTAATCCAAAGAAAACACAGAAAAATTAGCATTGACTAGCAAAATCCTGCCTACAGTACCTTTAATTTAATTTTATATGTTTTGTATTTGTTCTCTACCTCCTTTTCCTTTCTGATGAAACCTCCAAACAAGGCATTTTTATTTCCATATGCATTTAATAGACCTTTGGGGATCAACATTTTGAGTTTTTTTTTTTTTTTTTTTTTTTTACTGCAGCGTACAACAGGACAGTTTTTATTATACAAAGATGTGAATCCATTGATAAATTCCTGGTATGCACTGTTAATGTCACTGTTCGTTCCTGTGTCGTCAGAGTCTTCCTTGCATTCTTCATTTCCTACTCTTCTGTATTCGTTGCTGTCTGTTTTCATGTCATGTGGAGGGTCTGGTGAGTTTTGGACAGAAGCTCCAGCTGTACGCAGTGTTGATGAATTCATCTGTCAGTACGTTCACCAGGGTTTAGTGGATCAATGCTGAAACCTCCACACATGAAAACGGTTTTGTGATCGCTCTTTGAAAATATTCTTCCATCCAGTCCTGAAAGATTTCAATACTTGAGCCTGATGCTCTGTTTATACTACTATTAATTTTTTTCTTTGCATATTGAGAGTGTAACACATTGTAAGACATTGTCGATCGCTGCGGTCATGTGATCCATCACTCTGAATTTCAGGTGTTTGTTTCCACATGAGGCCGCTCCTCTACTGCCTTTGTTTTTTCTGTTCATATATCTAAGTCCATAACCCTCCATCTCAGAGTTCATTCCCTTATCTGTGTTCCATCAAGTTTCAGAAATGGTGTTCACACTAAATGGTTGTGAGAGCAGTTGCAGATATTCCTTCTAGTGATTGAAATTCACCTTCAGTCTTCTGCTACTGAAATGCAGAGTTGTCGGTTTCTAACCTGTGTTAACGCTCCTGCTCAACCGTTCTGCAGTAGAGGAGTTGCAGCTGCCATGATGGATGAGAAGAAGTTATCGTCCAGCTGGGAGTTATTCTGATGAGTCCAGTTCCAATTGAGTATGTTCCATCATATTTTTCAAGAGCAGGAGTCCACCGTCCTCAGTGTCTTCATACGTTTCCACCAGGAGGAGGAAACGTCTCATTCAGTCTCCATCCGTCCACTCTTCTGTTTATATCGCTCCCAGTCTTTCATCGTAACCTTTTTGACCTCGGGCAGACCATTCAGTCGTATCATTATTTTGCAGTTTCTGGTCGATGTTGCTTGAATCTTGTTTTGTTTTTTTAACCTCTGTGCCTCTCTGGCAGTTTCTGCCTTCTTTCTTGTCAGATGCTCATTTAAATCAGCATCATCCATCCATCCATCTTAAATGCGAAAGCATCCAGCATAAAAACAGAAATACAACGAGAGCTGTTCCTTCAGGCTGCTGCTGCATCACAAGCAGTGCAGAACTGGGAAAAACTTACCCACCTTTTTAAATTAAAAGAAATTATTGTCACATCAAAGAAAACTTTCCAAATGTCGATTATAATACGACTTGTCTGATGTGATGTTTGTCTGCAGGATGGTTCTGAAGGTCTTCCTGCTCTTCGGCCTCCTCATCCTCACGGAGGGCTTCAGTAAGTAGAAGATCTCTATGGAAATCTACTTTCTGCAGAACCAGACCCAGAGGAGGAGAATCCGTCTAGAACCAGTCACAGCCTCACTTCTCTCAGCCTCCTGGTGTTTCTTTCAGTAGAATTCAGGTGAGGGTGGAGGTCTGAGTTCCAGCTCAGCTCCACCTTCAGTCCAGCACAGACTGAAAACCAGCAGAACCTTCAGAGAAGTGAGAAGTGTGTAAGAACCTGGATGAGAGTGAAGTTTCTCCTGCTTGGACAGATCTGGCAGAAGACGAGTGGGAGGAGCTCGGTCCTGACGTAGCTGCCCTGCACCGCCTCCGAGGACTGTCCCATCACATGTCCCACCACAGTCTGCAGGGGTTCTCCGCTCAGAGGTAACAGAACGTCACAACACACACTCAGCTCTCAGTTCATGGTCTGGACCAGGCGACTGAAACCTGATCAGAATCATGTTCTCCAGTTTAACTGCTGCTCCTCTTCAGAGCTCTTCCCTCGCTCGTCTCTGACGCCTCCATTATTCCACAACGCTTCAAGACAAAACTCTTCTTTTAGGAAAGGATTTTCACTTACAACGTTTCAGCCACTTCCCTGACCACGGAACCAACACTGAGAACCATGAAGTTCTACTTCTGGTCCACTAGTTGGTGCTGTTGATTGTTTCTGTAATGAAACCATGGAGAACAACACACTCTAAACATTTCAATAGGAGAACATTCCCACGGACAGAACACCAGGCTGGACTGTTGTTACGGTGACGTTCTGTTGGCTGTTTGACAAAATACAGTACATGAGCACGACGACGACTTACTACGGCCATGAAGGGCAGGACCAGGACCAGGACCAGAATCAGGACCACCAGCAGGAGCAGGAGTAGGATAAGGAGCAGAATTTCTTAAAAGTTGCATTTTCTAATTTCCATGGAGACAGAGCCTGATCACAAGTGTTTTCTAAAAGTTCCACCTTGGGCACCATTTTGAAAATGTGTTTTCAGCGGCTCCGACCAGCGTTGTCGTGTCAACGGTTCCTCACTGCTGCTGTTTCCTCTCAGAGTGTCAGGAAGACTCGGACCGGCATTGTGGAGACTGAATCTGGACCATGTTTGTTCCATTAACCATTCCTCTCTGTGTTACGATACTGATGGCGTTCTAGCGGCTGTGCGTTCTCTGTCTGAGTTCATTTGGAGGAGGTTAGTCTGCCGTAGGCTGTGTGGCTCTGGGAGGGGGGAAACCACTGAAATCAGCTGTGCGTTCTTGTGTAGGATGTTTACAGCTTCACGTGTTGTTGACTGAATGTTCCCTGCATGTTGGAAGTTCTTACAGTATGCTTCAGTCCTGTGAACGTCCAGCAGATGTCACTGTTAACTGGCTGTGCATCACTTATTCAGTATTCAATATGTTCTGGCGAATTCAGTTAGTATGAAGTTAAATTCATGTTTAGATTGCAGATTCTGAATGGTTTTTTGCTACACATCTTGATTAATACATATCTGCGGTCGATTAGTTTAATGATCGTTACCTTCTTGTTGTAGCGCCACGAAGACCCGCACCCGCAGATTCAGCTATGAAGACGTCATGAACCCATTGCGGCCTGCCTCCTGGAATCCTCCAGCTTTCCGAAATGAAGACGTGACACATGACTCCCGAGCCTCGTTTGTGTGTCGTGGACGCTGTGCCAAGGCGGGCGTCACCACTTCACCAGGGTCAGTCTCCAGCGGTCCTCAGCGACGCAGAGAAGGGTCTGCGAAAACCCCAAACCAACAAACCAAACCTTCAATCAGTGTGTGTGTGTTCCTTCTGTCTTATTGTGTTGTCCTGTTTCAGAGCTGACGATCCGATGAGTTGGCTGAAGACTCTTCAGAGATGTGATAACTTCATCGCTTGTGTCAGTCGAAGGGAACAGGTGAGTGGATTCTCTCAGGAAGAGCAGGAAGCATCTGACAGTTCAGTGCAGCTGCTGCCGTCCTCCATGTTGACCTGATGTTGCAGAACTTGAACAGAGAGTTTTGATCAGGGATGATCAACAGGTCCAATCACAGCAGTCTGATGCAGAGACACAGCAGCTGCAGACAGCTGATGAACTTCAACAGTGGCGGCTGGTGCACTTTTCTGTAGGGGGGGACGATAACTCCAAAACAGACATATGCCAAAAACAGGGTTTCTGTCGATTTTAATGAATTTAAGAGTTTTTAAAACATTTTGAATTAAATTTAAAGGGGACGTTGATCGGCCGGTTTTGCTCATTCGTATTTAATTTCTAGCCCCCCCTAGAGGGCCTATACAGGATAACCGGCACTGAAAGCTTCTTCGATCTGTGTCTTTTACTGCGCCGCTTCCTTGCTTTTCCTCCTTCCTCCGAAAACGCTCTGTTCAGTTGACTCCATCTGAGTCTCATCCGTGTGTGTGTGTGTGTGTGTGTGTGTGGGGGGGGGGGGGGGGGGGGGGGGGGGGGGGGGGGTGTTTTCGAGCGTTTCCGAGAGTTGCCGAGGAGGGGGGGTAGAGATGCCGAGCAGTGCGCTGCTCACACGGAGCATCAAAGCGGCGCAGAGCGCGCTGCTGCTCTGCGGTGCACAACTGCTAATTAGCCGCAAACTCGGCGCTATTATTATTATTTTTTTTATTTTTTTTTTTCCCTGTCCGTTGTCCGGGCGCTGCAGAACCCTGGACATGCTGCACTATGTTTTTATTTCAACTTGTAGCAATCAAACACTTTGCGTCCCAAAACGCTTCCTGTTATTATTATCATGGTAGAAAACATTCACCCGCTTGCCCCGTCTGGCAGATAACCCTTCTATTTACTCGCCAAACAGAAAATTCGTCTGCCGTTGGCGGCTGTTAATTTCGGACGTTGGTGGTAATTCGAACTTTTTTGTGCTATTCCCCGATCAGCTGATGATTTCACCCAACACCCAACCTTACCATCTACCGTATTGGCCCAAATATAAGACGACTCCGATTATAACACGACCCCTAGTTTTCAAAGATCATTTTGTGAAAAAAAAAATGCTGAAGACAATAAGGTCACTCATAAAACAACTTTTTATTATACAATTATTATAAATTCATAAACTCACAACTGAGATAACATTTCACGAGATATAAAATGAAAAAATATTACTACAGTAAGAAACAATAAGCAACAAATAAGAACCTCAAAGGGTCCAAACTGCATAAACGATGTAAATAACTTCCCAGCTCCTTCAGCTGAATCAGGCTCTGGTGGTGGACATTCCGTCTTTCCGTCTTTCAGAGACGTATTCTCTCATCCTTCTATCAGTCTCTCTGAAGCGTCTCTCAGGACCACAGAAAGCTTTTCTCATAGTGTTAGCATCTGTAGTGTTTTTTCTGTGCTCTCCAATAAGAACGAGGCTCTGCTCCACCAGACCTCCTGCAGCTTGGCAGTAGTTTGATGACTCTGCTGCGTTGATCACCATCAGTTTAAAGTTGGTATCATAACTTCTCCTCTGTTGTTGCTCAGTTGTCCAGCGTTCAGCCCCTTTGTTCCAGATGATCCGCCATTTTTCATCAGATCATTTGATCTCATTTCATCGCTCCACTCGCTCTCTGCTCAGTGATACTTTGGCTCCATCTAGCGGCGCGGATGCGTATTGACCATCTACCGTAAGTCTGCGATTATAACACGACCCCACTTTTGAGGATGCAGTTTCTGGAAAAAAACATCGTCTTATATTCGGGTCAGTACAGTAAAATAGCTTCTATAGCTAACACAAAATAAACACAGGACACTGAAAAGTTCTAACTCACCGCTTGCAAAACAGTGCCGTGCAAAATGCCGTCGGCAGACAAAGACTGGAGGATTTGTCTTCTTCTGACCCGGAAAAAGAAATAATTTCCACTGCTGCCTGCTGATTTCGTCTTCAGGAAAGCCAAATAAAACTGCCTTTCCAGGATATCCAAATAAACATTTTCTGGGAGCCATGTTCTCTGGATCTAACACCAACACACACACACACACACACACACACACCAGGCACAGAGAAGCCTGGGCGAGTCTGAGCATGACCATATAAGGAAGTCCGGATCACATCTACGTCTCAACGGTCCGGCTTGAAAAAACCTCAGTGAACCAGAGCCTTCACAGCCAGGAAGAACTGTCTTCAGGGCTTGCGAGCAAAGACATGAACCGCATTACTGGACACTTTGGCATCGTTTCACATTGGTATCAGACAATTTAATAGTGTTTACAGGTTTAAAAAAGAGGTCCACTGATCAACGTCCCCTTTAAGATAGATGCAAAGTCAGAAGGAAAATTGTAGTCACAGAATTTCTTTCAAACAAATCTAATTTATGGCCAGAAAACAACCCTGAACAGCCAAGATAAAAAAGCAAGCAAACGTGTACTTAATAATTAAACCATTGTATCTACATACGCTACAAGTGCAAAAAGCAACAATACTTTTGTATTACTACTTTTTGTACATAAATTTTGCCCTTCTGTCCTTGAGAGAAGCAAATTTCTCAATGATGATAAACTATTTATTTTATGATTTAAATGTTTTAATTTTATGTCAAAAATGCAAATTAACATAGAACCTCTATAAAAGCAGACTATTACCTATTTTCTGGAGGGCCTATATTAAGATGTGTGTCTCACAATATAGCAGTATTAAAAACATTGTGTGTACAGCATTTACACTATTTAGCTTACCTCTGTAGCTCCTCTGAAGATCAACTGGATCCAGTGTGTGGCGTTTCTCTACCAGCTGAGATACACTGCCTCTGTGTTTTTATCTTTGTCTCCAATTTATCGTCTCCAACTTCTGCCTTGATCTGTCTGTCGGCTACATGTCAGCGCCTCCCATGGCGGGAGGGTGGTGGTACGAAAATAATCCCTTTGTATTCAGCTGTGAGCGCATGAAATGTGCGCCCCCAAATCGCCCTGTCTCTTGTCCTGAAGAGGAGCGACTGCGCATGTCCAACTTTCAACCAGAGTCCGTGGCCAAAGATTTTTGCGCCCCAGAGCGAAAACCGGATATACGTTACTAATCAGACAACACGGATGAATGAAACAGCCTAATTCATCATCATTCTCTATATAGCTTTCATTATGCTCATAGAAAAATAGGTAAACATTCACTCCATATTTAGGGACCGAGCCCACCGGGCATGGTCTCTATTGTTATTCGTTCGTTTCTCGTTAGGGACCGAGCCCGAGGGCGAGGTCTCTTTTGTTCTTCGTCTGTTTGTTTTTGTTTCTTCTTCATTATTTTACTCATGCGGCTTTCGACCCCAATTGACCCCTCAAACATGCATGAAAACTCACCAAATTTGGCACGCACATCATGACCGGCAAAACATTTGATGAAATGGAAAAATTAACCCGATCTGCTCTCTAGCGCCACCTAGAAACAGTAAAATAATCGCTACGGCCCACAGGAATGGCGTAGAGAGATCAACGTTCACGCGTTCATCTCATCTAGATCTAAAATTCACGCACTGACAACCCTGACCTAAATCCAACAGGAAGTCCGCTATTTCCCTTTCAAAGTAAAATTTTGACCAAAATCACTCCTCACGAAAAAATGATCTCCTGTGAGACCGTTTGTTGTACAGACATCAAACTAACGTGACATGATAGAGGACAAATTTCTCTACAAAAGATGTGAACAACTTTGTAAAAAGTCTCACGGTGTGGATTTTATTAGAGTTCAAATTTGGAAGTCTGAAATCCTGCCTTGCTCTGGCCCTCATCCGTTATAATGGGAGAAATAGACAAAATTCGCCTTTTTTCAGCACCTCGAACAAGTGGCTACTGTGGCTAAACCGTGATGTCTATCAACAAACCGAGCACACGAAAAGCGTCATTAGGTTCTCCCGAACAAGATGATGTAATATAAGTAGGGAAAATATCATGATATATGTATGTTTTCATACGTATGAAAAGGTGTGCGCTCTGCATTTTTTTTGCTCTCAGTTATAATGGAGCCGGATGGGGAAAAATCTCGCGCTTCTCCCAAACTGAGGCCTCTGCGGTCCAAACCAAAAGTCTGACTGCTCTGAAAGCCTCACCAACTGAAAGGTGGGCAGCTGCCCAAGTGGGCCAGTTCTCCCGGGAGGGTCATGGCCCTCCGCCTGTGTGGGGCGTTGGCCCTTGGGCTCTCGGTTCTGCCCGCCTGGGGTGGACCGGCTCCTGCTGGTCGTGGCTCCGCGGGGCCCGGGCCCCGGGGCCACCTGGGTCCCCGGCCGGGGCTTTCCTCTGCCCCGTTTCTGGACCGGAGCGGGGGCGTCTGCCTGTGGAGCGGCTCGGATCCGGGCTCTGTGATGACCGCCGGCTGTCTAGACACTGAGGGCCTCTCTGGCCTGCTTCTTGCCTTCTCAGGGGTCAGAGGTCATATATGCATGATCACTATCACCATCATATTTGCATGATCACGCAGATTTTTAATCACTCTTCACACACTCGGTTACCTTGTCTTCTTGTGGTGGTTAGAATAATGGTGATCTGTAGTAGCCCTCTCTTGATGCATGCCCTGAGTTTACTACTAGTTACTACTAGTTACTACTAGTTACTACTAGTTACTACTAGCTATATTCTCAAAAAAAAAAAAAAAAAAAAGGTTTGTGGTGTCCTTGCATTTCCTTCCTTCCCTACACCTCCTTTTATTGTTGTGGCCTGGTCTGTTCACTGCTATGGTTCGTCGGGGGAAAAAAAATTTGTATATGTGTGTGTGTATGTGGGTTTGTATACATGTGTATATACGTAGATGTATATGTGTATATGTATTTGTGTGTGTGTGTGTGTGTGTGTGTGTGTGTATATATATATATATGTGTGTGTGTGTGTGTGTATATATGTCCATCCATCCATCCATCTTCAACCGCTTATCCGGGGCCGGGTCTCGGGGGCAGCAGTCTCAGCAGGGATGCCCAGACTTCCCTGTCCCCAGACTCTTCCTCCAGCTCTTCCGGGAGGATCCCAAGGTGTTCCCAGGCCAGCCGAGAGACATAGTCTCTCCAGCGTGTCCTGGGTCTTCCCCGGGGTCTCCTCCCAGTGGGACATGCCCGGAAAACCTCCCCAGGGAGGCGTCCAGGAGGCATCCTAAACAGATGCCCGAGCCTCTTCAGCTGGTTCCTCTCGATGTGGAGGAGTAGCGGCTCTACTCCGAGCTCCTCCCTGGTGACGGAGCTCCTCCCCCTGACTCTAAGGGAGCGCCCAGCCCCCCTACGGAGGAAGCTTATTTTGGCCGCTTTTATCCGGGATCTTGTCCTTTTGGTCATGACACAAAGCTCATGACCATAGGTGAGGGTGGGAATGTAGATTGACCGGTAAATTGAGAGCTTCGCCTTTCGGCTCAGCTCCTCTTCACCACAACGGACCGATACAACGACTGATCACTGCAGCCGCTGCACCGATCCGCCTGTCAATCTCACGCTCCATCCGTCCCCCAATCATGTACAAGACCCCAAGATACTTAAACTCCTCCACCTGGGCCAGAGTCTCTCCACCTACCTGGAGGGGGCAAGCCACCTTGTTCCGGTCGAGGACCATGGCCTCAGATCTGGAGGTGCTGATCCTCATCCCTTTCGCTTCACACTCGGCTGCGAACCGCCCCAGTGCATGATGGTCGAGGTTCGATGAAGCCAACAGGACGACATCATCTGCAAAAAGCAGAAATGAAATCCTGTAGTCCCCGAACCGGACCCCCTCTGGCCCCTGGCTGCACCTAGAAATTCTGTCCATAAAAATGATGAACAGAACCGGTGATTCACTACGCTGTGAAATATTAATGCAAAACTACGAGATTGAGTGGTTTTTGCGAAGATTGCTGAGACGGAACTACTTACTAAACATGGCGTCTGGGTGTAGTGATTTCAAAGGAAAAAGTAGTTCCCAGTATTTGCTTCAAAGTCGTAACGCTACAATATTATTTGTCGGTGTTTCACAGCGTAGTGAATGTGCGGATTATAACGTGTCCACCAAAGTGTTTTGGGGTTGTTGGATTGTGTATTTGATGAGTTTGACGAGGGAAGCAACTGTACCATCCACTTCCATTATGTCCGCCGTGAAGCTCTCCTCAGACCCACCGCTGAATAAACAACAGCTCGCCCTCACAAAAAAAGTAAGTAGGCTGTTCTAAATGACTAGGGAATTGCGCTAAATGGGCCAATTTGCCAAAATGTTGAAGTATCGCTTTAAAATACAATCCCAATGAAAAAAACTAAGGTATAAAAAATAGATTAAAAAAAATTAATACAAAATAAAATAAATACATATAATTTATATAAATAAATAATAATATATAAATATAAATAAATGCAATAATGATAAATTTAAATAAAAAGTGGCCCCCGAACAATCATTTCTGGTCGACCTGATGATTTTAAGAATCTGAGACACCTGCTTCACAGAGGCAGTAATGCCATCGATTAACCTGTCAGAACCAGCTCCTCCTAAACCGCCTTCATTACCTGTGAAACACCTGAAACCCTCTCATTCAGTGAACTACCTGCGGCGCTGTGCAGCACTGTGCTGCGTTCAGGGACACTTCGAAAAAGCGTCCTGCTGCGAAACGTTGCAGTCAGAGGTTAGCTTAGCTGTTAGCCACTGACAAACGAGCTGGATCTGAACGATTCTTTAATGCTTCAACATCAGTCGACGGGACGCATCTCAACTTCTGAGACGGTGGAAAGAAGATTTAAACTCGAGACAGAACAGGAAAGGTGTTGTTGACGGACAGTTCAGTTCTGAGAGGAAGTATGTGAGCGGCGTAGCGGCGGCTTGGAGAGAACGAGGGAAACATTGTTCTGGTAGGTTTAATTTTGGGGTTTAGTGTGGCTGTTTACTGTTCTGCTTGTTGTTTTATCTGCGTCTTGTTGTGCAGTGATCATCGTGTTGCTCTTGGATGCAGCAGGTGACGGTCGCTCAGCTGTGAGGTGTTCAGGTTCCAAAGTCACAATCAGGCTCTTTTCAGATCAGAGATAAAGCAGTAACATGGCGGCGACGTGAGACGCCGTTATGCGCCGGAGGCAGCGTTTATGTATACATACTGTCCACAACATGTACTTGAATTTAAAAAACCGATGCGCGGGCATAAATCCGGGCCATCGGACCGTTCTTAATGCATCTGAACCGAACTCCATGGTCCGATATATACATATATATATATATATATATATATATATATATATATATATATATATGTATGTATATATGTATCGCTATAATATCGCTTCTGTTCTGTCAGTTTTTGTGTTGGTTGTCGGCTCTGTTTTGGTGTTGTCTAGATTGGGGTTTGGGATTGTTCTCGGTTACGTGTGGTGTGTCGACAACACTGTTGTGTATTGTGAATTTGTATATAGTTTGCCCCCCCCCCCCCCCACCTCCCGTCCCGGTCCTGTCCAGCAGCCATGCCGAATGCCAGTTTTAAATAAAGGCAGCAGCAGGAGGAGATTCAGTCTCGTTCTGCTGCTGACAGTAAAATCTGGTCGGATAGTAAAAGGCTACAATCATACAATATTGCACGCCCCAGCTGCTGAACAGGACAAGGGAAAAAAAAAAAAAAAGAATCTTTATGGACAGAATTTCGAGGTGCAGCCAGGGGCCGGAGGGGGTCCAGTTTGGGGACCACAGGATTTCATCTCTGCTTTTTGCAGATGATGTAGTCCTGTTGACTTTTTTTTTTTTTTTTTAATTGCAAACACGAACAAACAATACAGACAGACAGAGACATGCAACACGACAAGCCATACAACAGAAAACAGAGTGGAAGCAAAACAAAACAAAACAAAAAGACAAAAAAAAAACAAAACAAAAAAACAAAAAACAAAAAGAAACTAAACAACTAATGAGTAAGCTATTTGGTGTGTATGATATGTGTGTGTTTGTGTGTGTGTGTGTGTGTGTGCGTGTGTGTGTGTGTGCGTGCGTGCGTGCGTGCGTGCGTGCGTAACCTGAAAAATATACAGTCCACCCCTTTTTTTTCACATATAAATATACATAAAGATATACATACACATTCATACCTGCATACATACATACATTCACACATGTGCACAATACATACATATACAAACAATTGTAAGGAAAACAACAGCCAAATAATCAAAACAATAATAACAGCAACAGAACTCTGCCACCACGGAAACCAACAAACAAAAACAAAGAAAAATAATAAATAATAACAATACAAAAAGTTAATAATACAATACAATACAAATCAACAAGTAAATTATGCAAAGCAAAAACAAATGAATAGCACATGCAAGGATATCAACAGTGGCGGTGGAGGCAACAAACTCAAGCATCATGACCATCAGTGACAGCTGGAGCAAAAATAAATAAATAAATAAATAAATAAACCTCAATATAACAACAACAATCACAACAATAACAACAATGATAACAACAATAGGAACAACAATAACAGTAACAACAATAACAACAATAATGACAACAACAATCACTCACCATCACTGCTACCACAACACCGACACCACTGCACCCTCTGCCACCCCCAATAATAATGATGACAACAACAACAAAAACAACAATAACAATAACAAAAACAACAATAAGTATGTTATGTGAGAGTGGTTTGCTGTGGGTCATGATTGCAGAAAGTTAATGAATGTTTGCCAGACGGGGTTGTGGGGGGTATCAGAGGAGTTTGAATTTTCTAGAGAGATGTAGTCGATGAGGAGGTTTTTCCAGTGTGTAATATGTATGGAGTTCCATGATTTCCAGTTCATGAGGATAGTTTTCTTGGCAACAGCTGGCGCCATGAGAAGTAAACGGTTTTGTGTAAGATCAAGTTTTGATGTGGATAGGTCTCCTAATAAACAGAGGGTGGGGGAAAGTGGGATGTGGCAGCCCATGATTTGTGACAGGATGTCTGTAATGTTTTTCCAGAAGTGGTGGACAGGTGTGCAGTGCCAGGTTGCATGAATGTAGGTATCTGTGCAGTCCTGTTGACTTAATGGGACCTGGACCATCATGCACTGGGGTGGTTTGCAGGAAGGTGTGAAGCGACAGGGGTGAGGATCAGCACCTCCAAATCCGAGGCCATGGTCCTTGACAGGGAGAAGGTGGTCTGTCCTCTCCAGGTCGGTGGAGAGACTCTGGTCCAAGTCGAGGAGTTTAAGTATCTTTGGTTCTTGTTCACATTCTTGTCCCCTTGGGGGATGGATGGAGTAGAGACTGACAGACGGCTCGGTGCTGTGTCTGCAGTGATGCGGTCATATCGGTCCGTCGTGGTGAAGAAGAAGCTGAGCCGAAAGGCAAAGCTCTCGAATTACAGGTCAGTCTATGTTCCCACCCTCATCTATTGTCATGAGCTTTGGGTCATGACCGAAAGGACAAGATCCCGGATACAAGCGGCTGAAATGAGCTTCCTCCATAGGGGGGCTGGACTCCATTTGAGACAGGGGGAGGAGCTCATTCACCAGGGAGGAGCTTGGAGTAGAGCCGCTACTCCTCCCCATCCAGAGGTGCAGCTGAGGTGGCTCAGCACCTCTTCAGGATGCCTCCTGGACACCTCCCTGGGGAGGTGTTCTGGGCATGTCCCACCGGGAGGAGACCCCGGGGAAGACCGAGGACACTCTGGAGAGACTATGTCTCTGGGCTGGCCTGGGAACGCCTTGGGATCCCCCCAGAGGAACTGGAGGAAGAGTCCGGGGACAGGAAGTCTGGGCATCTCTGTTTAGACTGCTGCCCCCGCGACCCGGTCCCGGATAAATGGCAGAAATGGATGGATGGATGGATGGATATTATTAAATTATTTTACGAGTATCTTATTTTCTTGTGCTTCCTGGAATGTGCCATTCTTGCTCACTGAATTGCCCCTTGGAGATGAATCAAATTTTCTGATTGTGATTCTACCCTGACCTATGGTTAGGGGATGAGCTCCACGTCATGACTGAAAGGACAAAGTCCTGGATACTAGCGGCCAAAATGAGCTTCCTCCATGGGGAGACTGGGTGCTCCCTTTGAGACAGGTGGAGGAGCCACATCACCGGGTGGGGGGGTTTGGAGTAGAGCTACTCCTCCACATCCAGAGGAGACGGCTGTGTTGGTGTGGGCATTTGTTTCGGTTGCCGAGTGGACGCCTCCCTGGTCAGGGGTTGCAGGCATGTCCTGCTGGAAGGACGACGCACCCTGTTTCTTGTCTCCTGCTCTGCCACGTAAAAGGGAAAAACAGGGATCTACAATTTAAAAAATAAATCCCAAATATCCCCAATCATTGAGGTGAAAATTTGAACAGGTGTAACACCCCTGCTCTCTTGATTAGTAGCTGGGGTGGTCAGGTTCACGTTAATTAAGTTATATAATAATTCCCGATAAAATGAAATAACTGGACCCAGACAAGTGATTTGGGGTTTTCTCAAAAAAAAAAAAATCAAGAAATATATTTAAAGAAAAAATGTAAACACGCCTTACAAATTATTGATTCCAGGGGTCAGAACTCAGAGTCCAACAGCGCTTAAAAAAACAAAAGAAAAAATGGAACTATTCAATGAATGCAACCGTCCAAACTCAGATTGTTCCACAAGATCAACTTAAAGAGATGACTCTCCGTTAGCGTTGCAGATCGTTAGCACGTGGGCCCACCACACACACAGTCACACAAAACAAAAAAGGTTGTAGGCCTGTTCTTCTTCTTGACAAGTTCACAGCGCTCATCCACACATGAGACGGTTCGATCTCACCACTGGATGATGCAGCAATCCGGGGTAAAACGCCGGTAAATCCCACAGGTGGCAGAAGATGATCTCATGGAGGAGTACAAGTCCACGGCCGGCCAAGCGTGATGTGTTCAGTCCTCAGCTGTGCGTCTGCATCGGGGAACGGTGGTTTCCCGACTCCGTGCTCCTCGGCCGTCACCAGCACCCAACAGTCCACCAGCAGCCAACTGCTGCTGCTCACTCTCAGTGTGACTGTTGTCGATCTGTCTCCAACAGACCTGTTTCCGCGGTTAATTGGACTCATCAAGTCTCTCCTCACATCATTCTGCTGCTCCTCCGGTGCGCAGACTTCTCCATCCATATAGCCAATCACCTTAACTCATGATAGACACACCTCCAAAACAATGAAAATTACGGATTTGAAAAAAAAACGCAAGCATAGACATTAAAACATAGAGTACAACATAGATACAGCAACATAGATCCATTTTCAAACTTCTATGATCTCCATATAATCCCTTATATTTCCAACGGGCGACACCGGATTAATTTGATCAGAGGACAACGGTGTCGGCAAGTCACGGACTGTGGAATTATTACTCCACAAGTTACCAACATGGGACGGAAAACACAGACATTACCTGCAATTACAAATCACCAGAGGGCCCTTGGTAATTCCAGTCCTGTGTGTATAAGGGCTTAATTCTAAAAATGATCACAGTGGTTACAGAGGCAGCTGGCCAAGGCAGGGTGCTCAGGCTTCCTTCACAGGAAATGAGGAGCTGTAAATATCAGAGTGTGTGACCATCTTGAAAATGATGTTCATGACAAATCATATGAGGAAGTTTTACAATATGCTGATATTTTTTACATATTCTCAATGTTTTCTTTTTCTGTGTTTTGTAGGATTTTGACAACTTCTTAGCAAAGATTGAGGAGCAGAAGGTTGAAGACTGGCTGATCAGCGCTTCAGAGATCTCACACAGCTACAGCCAAAAGCTTCTGGTCATGACTGATGAAGAGAAGTCCACCAAAGCCAGAGCCCAACAGGAGTACTACACTGATCCTCATTACTCAGCCATCATCAGCAAAGGGTGCCTGCTCAATGACTCCTGCCTACCAGAGGTGGACAGCTCCACTGTGGTCAAGGTATTTGGACGTGTTTCAGAAGACGGACTCACTGTGTCGGACCTTTCTGGCTCAGCTCTTGCCGATCTGCTCTTGACAACACCACTGAGAGCAGCTCCAGTTTTCTCTCTGGATGGAAACACCACCACGGACTTCCAACACAGCTTAATTCATGTTTCCATGGCCCGGGCCCTCCAAGCAGTCCTGGAAATAAACCATGGCAATCATCACATTTACCAGGTGATGGATCAGCCCAACTCAGTCTCCTCCTACCAGATTCCACAAAGAGCAGTTGATCACAGCACACAGTACGAACACCAGCAGATCATCATACTGGAAGATGACCCTGTGGTCAGACAAGCTGCAACTTCTCTATATGAGAAGCATCCATCAGTCAGCTCAGTCTACCAGCTGGATCAGAGCCACAGACTCAAACTGATTCATGGTGAATCCACTCCTTTGTCTGCGGACAGCAGGCTGGTGCTGGTCGGCCACGGGGTCCGAGATGGCTCTGGAGAGATGAGACTGGCGGGGTTCACACCCGAAGACGTGAGTAGAATCGTTCAGAGGACCTCCAGGGTCAGCGACACCATCAAAACTACCAGTGTGGTGGGATGTGAGGTCGGATCAGATCCAAACTTTATCAAAACTCTGCTGAAGGAGCTCCAGACCGCCGGCATCAAAACCAAGCTGCATGCGAGGAATGCTGTGGTCCAAGTCCGACACACCGGAGAGAAAATCACCCAAGAACTCTCTCCAGATGGAGTGCAGTGGAAACATAAAGATGACAGCAAGAAAGTGGTCGCAACTCTGGATCGGAATGGAGAGGTCGTCATCAGAAATGAGGCTGGTAGTAAAGGAGAAGCAGTTTTTACTAATGAACGGAACTTTCTTGTTAAACCAAAGAAAGGCAGACAAAACAAAAACCAAGGAGCCCAAGCCAACGTCGACACAAACATCTGGCCAGAACAACCAAGAAGATTTGTTAACCCGGACATTTTTGAGGGGGGCAACAAGCATGAAGTGTACCAAAGAAAGAATTACATGGAGGAACTGGAGGGACTGACCTGGGCTCTTTTTCATCCTGATCAACCACCTCCAAGGAAAATCACACTCGACAACAACCAACCTCTGAGAGAACAATTCACGATAGCAGAAAGAGACGGGAACAATATAAGATGGATGGACAACGAGAAACAAATAAGACCAGTCCTTGAAGAATGTTATGAGGTCAGATCAGGAGAAGATGTTCGAAATGTTGTTGGTCACTATGCAAAGAACAGAGAAAATAAAGTCACCTACGTGATGGTCGATGACTGGATCCTGAAGATTGATCCTAACAGTCTTTATGCATTTCCAGTTGGAAAGAAACTTGACAACAATCAAATGGGAAACAACAACAGAATTAAGGAGGTGAGAGGGTATATAGAAAGACAGGTTGGAAAAGAAAGCTACACCGCCATGAGAAGAGCAATTACGAACAGAGGAGAGTATGTTAAATTTGTAAGATCTATCTTTCAGGGAGAGCCACTTGGCCTCCCAGCAGCCACTAAGGCCTGGTACGCCACATATTTCACTGCATCCATCATTTCTGAATCTGCCAGAAACTTCCGGACACTCCCTCTAACTCTTATGGCTCTTGAATTGGCTGGAAACTTTGATCCGAAAGGTACTAAGTTCTTTTTTGAGGACCATCCAATGGCAAGAGGAGGAAGCTGGGTGAACGGAGACAAACGAGGATTCAGTGGTGCAGCAGATCCTGGAGATTCAAGTAAACTGAACAACCTGAAAGAAGTTGCAAACCTGGAAATGGACTTTTTCACCAAGTGGATGCAAACTGTTGATCAGAATGAAGTCCTCGGTTCAATGAGAGAACTCGCACAAAAATACAAGGTCTTCACAGATGATGCTCCTGCTCAGTCCTTCACAGAGGATTATAAAAAATTCAGAGAAATGATTGAGGCACAACAGCCAAAAGCATCTGGATCACTGGGTGGTCATGGGGATGGCTATGTGACACTACGAGATTTAAACTCCGCTTCAGAATTAGAGAGTTCCGTCAAACATGAGTCCTATTTCTCCAGAGCCTCTGCATCGATAACCGAGGAGATTCGCGTTAAGCTGACAGAAAAATATGGTGAAAATCTGGCAAAGTGGCGTGTGAAAGAAGGAACAGCCAAAATAGAAAACGGAGAGTTTGTGTGTCAGCTTGTGCCTGAGGGAGCTGATGCTCAACCAATAGAATTCAGGACGGAGTTATCTGCAGAGAGCAGACAGTACAATGAGGAGATGCTGAAGAGCATCAACACAGCAGTTGGAGACATGGAGACTCACAGCTCCAAACCTTCCCACCAAGTCAACAAGATGGTGGAGCACATTGGAGACGCTGTTGGAGTTCTGGGTCTCATGCTGGGGTTGAAGGGAGCCGTCACTGCCTTTGAACATGGAGACATCCAAGCCGGCGTGGTGGGAACTTTACAAACAGCATATGGAGTAGCGGCCATGACCACAGCTGTTGTTGCAAAACAAGCTTTGTCCACAGAGACGAGAATCGGCAAAGCTGCAGCCGCCATCATGAAGAGCCCTGCGATGAGGAGAGCAATGATAGTTCTACCCATCGTGGGCATTGGATTTGGGGTTTACAGTTTAGTTGAAGACTTTAGGAGAGGTGACACTCTGGGATACATTGACGCTGCATTAGATGCTACCATGATTGCTTTAGATATCGTAACCCTTGTCCAGCCTGAGCTCGCACCTATTTTAATCCCGATCAGTCTGGCTCTGTCCGTCGTCCGGATCGCCATTGACGATGTTTATGTGGCCATCAAGAGCGAACTGGACAGACTCCCGGCTAACGCTGGAATCCTGCAAAGAATTGGTGCCGCATTTGTCGGTTTCGACAGAGGTTTGCTGAATTTTGAAATTCGTGTGGTAAGTCTGTTTTATGATTGGGGTTATGAAGAAATTGAGAATGGACGAAGACTTGTAGCACAGATTTCAGATCATCAAGACTATTACCAAATCACAACGCAGGATGGAAGGACTGCCATTGACTTCACCAGTGGTTCTGCCTCCTGGAATGGAGGAGGTATTGACTTCTGCCTTGCTGACCAGGATCCATCCAAACTCTGCATGGACTATTTTGTTTCCAGTGAAAACAGTTTTGGGAAGAATTGCTGGGACATCTATACCAGTGGAAGTAAAGACATTGTTCTTGGTCTGGGACAACCACATATCTTAGAGTACAAAACTGTAAAGAAAAAAATGTTCATTGTTATACCAGTGGGCTCTGTGAGAGTGGTTTCAGGTTATGGAACTTTATCTAATACAAGGTATGGGACCTACAGGGGAAACAGGGATTCAAATCATTTCTTTACAGTTCAGAAATCATCAGACCAACAAACCATGGAAGTCTTGCTGAGTTACTACTACAAACTTTATGGAGAACCAGGTGATGACATTTTCTTCCTTGGTCCACAGAAAAGTTATGTTGAAGGTTCTGCTGGGAAAGACACGTATATTATTCCTGCAAACGGAGGAAAAACCGTCATTAACAACTACGACCCCGCCAAAGAATCAGACACGCTTCATTTCAGTGTGGACTACAGCCATATCTCTGTGTCCAAATCTGGAAACCATGTAGTGCTGACATATGAGGGCAGCCACACAGTGATGATCCAGAACTGGTTTTCAGGGGAGCTGTATCGTCACATGACCATGCTGTCAGGAGACGGAGTCTTGTTTGAGGTCTCCTCCGCCGTCGTTTCCAGAGTCCGGCTGGTGGCCAGAGGAATCAACAAGATGTTCTCCAAAAGCGGTCAGACCGTCAAAGCTTCACAGCCTCTTTTACAAACAGTCACAAACATCCTGGGATCTCCGTTTGATGACGTACTCATTGGAAATAAAGAGAACAACCTGATAGATGGAGGAGGAGGGAGAGACCTGTTGATTGGCGGTGAAGGAGAAGACATATACATGGTGACGGGCCGACAGCAGTCCACAGTGGTTGTTGAAAATTACTCCACAGACAATAAAACAGACCTGCTGATTATAGAAGCTGCTCTTCATGCTGTCACAGTGACTGTACGAGGGGCCGATGCTGTTCTGTCAGCTGTCCAGGACAACGTGGTCTTCAGCGTGACCATAAAGAACTGGTTCAGGTCTTCAGCAGACAGACACTTGCTCATTGTCACCAAGGATCTGATCACTTCCTCAATCTCAGAAAACAAGGCCGACTGCCAGCAGAGGGACGTCTTCAGCAGATGCCTGAAGAGTCACAGCATGGACTACAGCCGCTCCACCTCCGCTCTGAAGGTGGACCTTCAGGAGGACGAGGCTTTAAACAGCGTGACGGAGGTCCGCGGGTCAAACTTAGACGACGTCATCAAAGGAAACAAGGAACACAACGTCATCTACCCAGGAAGTGGAAATGATTTCATGGAGGGTCGAGGAGGAGAGGACTGGTACATCGTCACACCAAGTCCAGGTTCAGGAGGAAAAACCATCAACAACCTGTCACCAGATCTGGACGTGGACGTTCTCTTCTTGAAGGAGGAATACAAGAATATCAGATGTCACTGTCAGGGACGCAGCATCGTCTTAGAGGTAAGAGGCTCAAAAGCTGTTACTTTGCTAAACTGGTTTGTTTCAAAGAATCATCAGCACCTGCAGATCAAAACCAGCGACGGCGTCACAGCTGGACTGAAGACCGACATGAGCAGCTGTGGAGAGGAGTTACTGTTACCTTCAACCGTTGATTACAGAAACCAGCAACCCGAGACACTTCCATCACCCCACACTCATCTGCTGCAACTGTATGGTGTTGTCAGACTACATGCCCCCTGCTACAGATACAGAAGCTCTCACTCACAGGACAAAATGCTCTGTGGCAAAGCTGGCAAAGTGATGAGGATGGAGGAGGTGGAGTCAGTCCGAGAAATGTACGGCTCCTCAGGTTTTGACATCATGGTGGGAAACAACAAGGAGAATGTGCTGGATCCGTACACAGGGGGAGCACTGATGTGTGGGGGGGAAGGAAAAGACACTTACATCATCAAACATGGGTATGGAAAGGACATCATGATCGATAACTTTGCTCAAGATGAAAGTATTGACACTGTGCTGGTGGACATGGATTACCTTGATGGTGGACAAGTCCTGTTGGACTCAACGGATCAGGATCTGAATGTAGCAATCGTAGCAAAAGAAGAAACCTTAACTTTCAGTCTGCTCAACTTTCACAGGAGCTCCAAACACCAGCACCTGCAGTTCCAGAGCTCTGACGGGGTGCATTTCAAACTCAAAGCACTCAACGCCACACTTCCTCTCTTTGAGACAGAGGCCTTCAAAGTCACCCTGAAACAGTCTCAGGTGGACTGCCACTTGGACCTCGGCTCTCAGAGAAACCTGTCCAAGGTCCACACCGTGCACAGCTGTCCTTCCCAGTCCAACCTGATAGTCGGGAACCGTCAGGACAACGCTCTGATTGGTGGATGGCAGGATGATATACTGGATGGAGGGGACGGAGACGACTCTCTGATCGGAGGACGAGGAAGAGACTTGTTGATTGGTGGGCTGGGGGACGACACCCTTTATGGAGGCGATGGAGAGGACACACTGATGGGGAACTCTGGCTGGGATGTCTTCATTCCTGGAGCAGGGGCGGATGTGATGGACGGAGGTCCTGGCAGAGACACGGTGGTGTACCACGGTGACCATCAGAAGAGGGAAGGGGTTTACGTCAACCTGCTGACCGGACAGGGCCGCCACGCCGACGCCGAGGGCGACGTGTTGAAGGACGTGGAGACCGTCATCGGCACCATCTACTCCGACCTTCTGGTGTCCGGTTACGAAAGTTCCCTTCTGAAAGGCTCCGACGGAAACGACGTGTTGGTGTCCACTGGGGAAGACTACCTGGCTGGAGGCAACGGAAACGACGTTTACATGCTGGCTTTCAAAGACGCTTCAGTCACGATTGACAACTGTGCTAAAGACGGCGCTGTGGATATCCTGTACCTGAGCTCACACTCAGAACTCATGTTTGACTGCCGACTCCTGCCGGACGGAGTCCTCCTGGACTTCTCCGGCCCGAACCAAAGAGCCAGAGTTACTGTGAAAGGCTGGAGCAGCGACCATCATGAATGTGGTCATTTGGTGGTGGTGTTCAGAGGAGTGGAGGCGTCGGTGGACACTCTACTGCAGCTGTGTTTGTTCAGGACAGAAGTCTGTAATGACCTTAGCCTCTCTGACCGGAGCTCAAAGACAGCTCTGACGAGGAGTCACGTCCTGAAGGAGAAGATCTTCAGAAGCTATCTTTTGAGCATTTTTCCTTTTTCAGAATTCTTAACTCTTGGATGCTTGACCCAGCAATGCCTGCACTCTTCCATGAGTGGGGTCAAAAATCACCCCAGTTAGAATCAATGCAGTGTTGAAATAAACCAGAAATTTCTTTCACCTTTTTTCAGATGGTGATTTGTTTTTGTTTTTTTTAAATATTTAATTTCATTTGTTGACATTGCCATTTGTCACAATGTAACATTTTATCACAAAATACAAAGTCAAAATTTATTGCGAGAGTTGGTCCATCTCAGTTCTTCTCACTTCTTACAAAAATGGTCAATCCAGTGAAGGTCATGAGCTCATGTGTGCTTCCATTTTTTTTTTTGACTCTTTCAACAAGTCCTCCAGCTGAAACGAGCAGTCGTCGTTAATTGCCTTGATGAGTGATCCACAAATGGTAGCTGAGTGGGTTACAAACAATAAGTTAGTTCTAAATTTAGGCAAAACAAAGTGTATTGTATTTGGTACAAGGAATATGCCGATGAATGAACCCAAACTGAGTCTGGTCAGTCGAGATGTCAATGTTGAGCAGGTAGAAGAGACCAAACTTCTTGGAATAATTAGAAATGACAAACTATCATGGTCTAAACATATTCAGACAGTAGTATATAAGATTGACAGGAGTCTTTCAATAGTTCGTAGATGTTCTCGTCTGTTACCGCTCAACATGATCTCTGATGTGATTAAAACACTTGTACTATCGCAATTAGATTACTGTTCTGAAGTCTGGTCTTGTGCTGCTGATTCCAATCTGAGGGCCTTACAAATAGTGCAAAACAGAGCAGCACGCTGTGCTCTTCAATGTCAACTCAGAACTAATGTGAACTGGTTGCATAATGCTCTGTCTTGTGTAACCATTGTCTTGGGTGGTGATGAAGGACAGACACAGGACTGCTCTTGAATGTTTTTACTGGCACACAAAAAACACACACAAATCTCCTCAGTGTGTTGATCAACTGCATGCAGAGTCTCCACCAGTATGTCATGTTATTCTGCTTTGTTTTTACATTTGATCGTATAGTGCTTTCACATTTTTAACAAGTATTTATATTTTTAACAATAAACAAATAATAAAGCACATTAATAACGGCTGTCTGCCACTGGCAGATAGCAATGTGACGAGTGGCTACGTTGCCAACGGCAACCAAACAGATCAATTCACAGAAAATTAATTACAAAAGAAAAACATTTTAATATTTAATCTATAATGGAGCTTACCTGGCACACAAAAAACACACACAAATCTCCTCAGTGTGTTGATCAACTGCATGCAGAGAGTCTGTTCAGGTTGAAAAGATAACGATTAATGAAAACGTCCGTGGAATGGCGGAACGTTAGCTCCCGTTAGCCTAGCATGCTAACTAATGCTCATATTGCTGATAAAATGGTGATCCACAGGACAACGAGCAGGATATTTACAGGATAGACTACAAATGGGCCAACAAGCATGTACGGGGCCAGAAACACTGCTATCTCATTGTACAAATAATACCAAAAGTAAAGCCAAGTCAGAGCGAGCTCTGTAGCAACCTACCTCCACCAGTATATCATGTTATTCTGCTGGGGAGGCCAGAGAGCGCCTGAAGGACCCAGTGAGTAAGGTAAGGTAAGGTAAGATAAGGTACTTTATTGGTCATTATACAGTGAATGTACAACGAAAGTTTGTTCTCTGCATTTAACCCATCCATCGATGCCACTGAAGCATTCCGTATGGAGCAGTGGGCAGCTGCGGGGAGCGCCCGGGGGCCCATCTCCAGATGTGGGGTCAGGTTAATGGTCAGAATCACCTGACTGGAGGATTGACCTATGGTGCATGTTATCGGTTGACGGGGGAAACCGGAGATCCCGGAGGAAACCCATCCAGACACGGGGAGGAACATGCAAACTCCACACAGAAAGGCCCGCACGGTCCAGGGATTGAACCCGGGACCTTCTTGCTGTGAGGCAAGAGTGCTAACCACTCAGCCACCGTGCTGCCAGTAGGTGGCTCCAAAGGATAAGATATTACCAAAAGATCATTTCTGGACAAATTCAACACCATTTTTATCTCTGTTACACTTGGCTAAAGATTAGGGAAAGATTTACAGCCTCACTGCTTAATCTGACTAGAAATATCATTACAACAGAATTGCCAACTGTACTTTATCAAACATTACACTTTAGTTCTGGAGTACACCATCATGAAACTAGACATGCTGCAGAAGGTAGATTTGAACTGCCCACAGTGAAAACAAATCATGGGAAAAACACTGTTATGAGCCATGGCAGCTTGGAACAGTTTGCCAAGACATATCATAATGCAAACAGTAAATGTCAGTTTAAAATCTTTTTGAAAAGGCATCTTCTTACAATGTAATGTCATAAATATCTGCAATTGTTGTAATATTGATACATGAGTTAGGTATCCGTTGTACCACAGGAGTAGTAGTAGAGTAGGATCTGGGTTCCATTTTTCAGGTATGGAGGGTGTGCCTCACATCAACGTGTTGTGAATGTGTATAACTGCATGTGCATTCCCTTTTTTCATTTTTCATTTGCTCGAGTGTGTGTGAATGGGTGTGAATGCGGGGAGGGAGGGAGGGAAAGGGGAATTGTTATCTATTACATTGGTTATTTTGGTTAAACTGGTGTAATACTGTATGTGAGGAGCATGCTGTATTGTCGCGTGGAGATGACTCCAGGAAGATTAGCTGTACCACATAATGGAGATCATAATAAATACAAATACAAATACAAATTCATGCCTGAAATTAGACCATAGGGTACGTTTTAAAATCAAGCGCCCCCTAGTGACCATGTAAATAATGTCACGGACATCACACACTGACAGAGGTTTTTATTTTTGTTTTTTTTTTTTGTTTTTGTTTTTTGAGCGGATTGAGTTGCAATTAATAGTTATATTTAACCAGAAATACAATTCTCTGCATTGAATGACGTCACTTTGATTTTCAGACAGCAGCACAATGGACTTCTGTTTAATCTGTGTGTGTGTGTGTGTGTGTGTGTGTGTGTGTGTGTGTGTGTGTGTCACACAACGAACAAACTGTATGAAGTTGATACTTCAGCACTATGGGCAGTTCTAAGTTTAATCTCCAGCTGTGTGTGTGTTTGTGACTGGTGTTTCACAAGAAGTACCTTGTCACTTTATGAAGATCATTTTTCAGCACCATGGACAGCTCTATGTCAAATCTGAGTGTGTGTGTGTGTGTGTGTGTGTGTGTGTGTGTGTGCGTGCGTGCGTGCGTGCGTGCATGCGTGCGTGTGTGTGTTTCACACAATGCACTGAGCAACTGTATGATGTTGATACTTTATCAACGTAATGTGTGTGTTATACGTGACAGTGTCTATTTCACACAAATAGTGCAGGGTCACTGGTCGCAGGGTTGCTGATAGTCACTGTCTGCAGTTGATGGTTCAGCACCATGGACAGCTCTGTTTAATCTCTGAGGCTGGATTCTCCCTGAAGAATTTGATTGTTAATAACATGTTACGCC
Organism: Salarias fasciatus; assembly: GCF_902148845.1. Lineage (NCBI taxonomy): Eukaryota > Metazoa > Chordata > Actinopteri > Blenniiformes > Blenniidae > Salarias > Salarias fasciatus. Next base: position 31,305,493 of record NC_043756.1, read on the forward strand.
TTGAAATATTCATAGTTCTGAAGCCACGCCCACTGAGGTCAAACACGGAAAAGGAGCGATTTTGGTGAAAAAAGAAACTTTGGGAGCTGGAAATGGATCCTCTCAGGTCTGAGGTGGAGGTAAATCAGGAGGAGCTCTTTGGAAGAATAAAAACTGAAATTAAAGGAGAATAGAAAAACGCTGTCTGGAGGAAGCCGTTCACAGCGGCGGTGAGCAGCGTCGCCTGGACGAACGGACACCGGCTGAGGTCTGAAGAGATTATAGGTCCGTTAATTTAACACTGATGTTACAAATAATGAGGCTGATTCATGTTGTACAGCTCAGAGTTTTATTGTTTTGTTTAATTATGTCTCAAACTCAGACAGCGGCACCGCGGCCCGGTCTCCTCCACACAGCGGGGACGGTCCCACCGAGACACACCCAGCACCGGACCCGGTGCCGAGCAGGACCCCGGACCGAGCGGGACACAGGACCGAATAGGACACGGGACTCAGGCCACTGATGGCGGCGCGTGCCACCCGCTGCCGGATCTGCTTAAAGCTTAGGTCGACGATCTTGGAAAACTAGCATGTAGCACGAATGTAGCATCTCCCAAGGCTCCGCCCAGCTCCCACCCTATTGGAGGAGCTCCGGTTGGGAGCGAACGCACTGGACGCGGACGCTTTAAATGAAAGACAATTTATAGAAGTCTTAATAAAATGTTTGACTAAACGTCCTCTGTCTGTATTTTATCTCCCTTTAATTCATATGTTATTTTCTAGGTTACTGGTATCACATCACTGATTAAAGCTCGGGTAGACGATGTCCAAAAGCACTTTTAGTCATACTGAGTGAAATGCTCCTTGCTCTCTGGGAGAAGTCAATACATTATGTGCACGGAAAAGGGTGAGGAAAAAATATGACAACAGCAGCGGCCAAAGGACAGTAAAAACTCCGACCAATCATATCGCGCGAACCGCTCTTCAGGAACCAATCAAATCCCTTCGCTGTTCAACCAGCCCCCTGCGCGTACATTTCAATGGCGTGCACTGGCCCTGGTTCAGTGCGCGCGCTCGTTGCCAAGGCGCTCTCGCCGCTCGCGGCTCGCGTGAAAAATAGAAGGAAGCGGAGCGGCGCGCTGCGCTCCCATGCGCGTTGTGTGCGGCAGTCAGAAAGGTTAATGACATTGGAGGCGATCACAAACTCTGTGCGCGTGGCGCTCGTCCAGTACGTTCGCTGCCAACGGGAGCTCCTCCAATGGGGTGAGAGCTGGGCGGAGCCTTGGGGAGATGCTACATTCGTGCTACATGCTAGTTTTCCAAGATCGTCGACCCTAGCTTTAAATAAATCATTTGCTAAACTTTAGAGTTTTTTACATTTCAGTCGCGGTTCTTCAGGTTCTGTCTCCTCCGTCCAGACCCAGTGGAGGCTCTGCTGGCTCCCACATCAGCTCCTCTCGTGGCGCAAGCACATCAAAAATAACTCTATCGGCCAGTGCAATATTGTGTAAAACTGCCTAAATAAAGTCACACACATTTTCGGGGATGAACAGGAACAGCAGCGTTTCCCCCGCTGGATCTGAGCGTCTGAAGCAGCTCCGCAGCAGCGTGTGCGTCTTTGCGCACTGTTAAACTGCTCCTCTCCGTGGCAGGATGGACCAGTAGAGTTATTGAAAGTTAAAAATCCTTTATTAATTTGTTTGTTTGTTTGTTTGTTTTGTTTCAAGCTGAATTTCATTCTCAGTGCTCAGAAGTAAGCAAAAATTACATTACAGTAAACAAAAATTACATTACAATCAATACAACACAATACATTAACAAAACACATTTATATTAGCTCGAAAAGGAGTGGGATGAAGTAACACTTATTATCTCCCGCCCCTCTTTACTTTAACTCTTTAACTCAAGATATTACAACCTTCATTATTACACAATTATATTCACAGTACAGTTTATAACACTTTCTTTTTTATAAACAAAAATCATTCCCCTTCATATATTTTTCAAAAGTTATTTCTTTAAGTTTCTTTTTAAATAACTTCATATTTGGACATTCCTTGAGCAACCTTCCCAGGTTGTTCCACAATTTTACCCCTTGAACTGAAGGACAAAGTCTTTTCCGTTTATTATTCGCCAATAACTTTAAAATTCTGTGTATGTCGTAAATTGTACCCTACTCCTACTCTTTTAGAAAATAAAAGTTGGATGTTTTTTGGAAGATTGTCCTTACTTGCTCCAAATACAATTTGTACAGTCAATAAATCAACAATATCTTGGAATTTTAATAATTTAGAATTTGTATGTTCTTAAGTTTGTATGTTCTCTGTAACCGACACCAAGTATTATTCTTATTGCTTTCTTCTGTAAAATGACAAGAGGGTGTAATGCTATTTTATAGTTATTTCCCCATACTTCTGCACAGTAAGTAAAATATGGCAAAACTAATGAACAATAAAATATACGCAATTAATTTTTATTTAAATCATGTTTTGCCTTATTTATTACTGAAATACTTCTTGAAACTTTTCTTTGAACATGGCTTATATGTGATTTCCAATTAATTTTATCATCTATTAATACTCCTAAGAATTTTATTTCATTTACTTTTTCAATAATTTTATCATCCAACTTATTTTCAACATCATTTGTTCCCATGTTTCCAAACACCATTAACTTGGTTTTCCCCAAGTTTAACGACAATTTGTTTCTATCTAACCACAATTTAATTTTTTTCAATTCTGTATTAATTTCGTGCTCTAATGCCTGGAGATCATTTCCAGTATAAAAAATAGTCGTATCATCAGCAAACAAAACTAACTTGAGAACATCTGAAACTTTACAGATATAATTTATATAAAGAATAAATAAAATGGGGCCCAATACTGCCCCCTGTGGGACACCACAAGAAACATCCAACAGAAAAGAACAGAAATCTCCAAGTTGTACAAATTGTTTACGGTCAGTCAGATAGCTCTTTACCCAGTCCAATACTCTCCCTCGGATCCCATATCTCTCTAACTTATCTATTAAAATGTCATGGTTAATAGTATCAAAAGCCTTCTGGAGGTCAAGGAATATTCTGATTGGGTCCAAAAAGGTTCATTGGTGTTCCAAGTTATAATCCAAAACAAAGGTTCTTTTCCAAAGACCAGAGAGGTATTCGGCAGCCGAAACCATCAGGTAAATAACAAAATACCTCTCTGGTCTTTGGAAAAGAACCTTTGTTTTGGAATATTCCGATTGTATACATTTTTTTCTCCAACGAATTTGCTATCTCCTCAACAGAATCTAGAAGTGCTAATGCAGTTGACCTATTTGACCTAAACCGTACTGACTTTCATTAAGTATTTTATTCTTTTCCAGAAATGTATTCAAACGGGCAACAAAAAGCTTTTCTAATATTTTGGAGAATTGAGAAAGTAATGAGACTGGTCTATAATTTGTAAAATAATGTTTGTCCCCAGCTTTATACAGTGGAATGACTTTGGCTACTTTCATTTGATTCAGAAATGTACCAGTTTGAAAAGATAAATTAAATAGGTGAGCGGCTTTGAAATACATTCAATAACATTTTTGACAAGAATCATGTCAGTATCATTGCAATCACGTGATGTTTTGTTTTTGCATGCAGAAACTACCTGAATTACTTCTTTTTCTTCAACATTGCTCAGGAACATTGAACTTAGATCACGATTAATACAATTATGATTGCCGGTGTCTCTCCCCACATCTGGAATCTTTTCAGTTAGGTCACTTCCAATATTAACAAAAAAACTTATTAAAACAATTGGCAACATCCATCATATTATCATTTTCTTTTCCTTCCACAGCGAAATGCTGGGGGTAACATACCTTTCCTTTGGATTTATATATTACATTGTTCAGTATTTTCCATAGTTCTCTTATATTATCTTTATTGTTATCAATATTAATCCCACAAAGAAGAATTTTATTAGCTATTCCGTAAGGGCATCATTTTATTTTTTATTTATTTATTTTTAATCTGTCCTGAATGCGTGCTGCTTGAGCTTTATGGCGTGTTTGAGATGTGCTTTATAATTATTTTCATGCTCCGCCAGGTTTTTCTGCGCTGCACCGCAAGTCCGCACTGACTGAAACTTGCTACACGATGTCAGAGCTGTCGTGAGATTTCATCTTTCCGAACGATCACGATCAAATTGATAAATAACTAACCTGTCTTTCATATGGACGTACGACGGGTGTACGCCCGTATACCGCCGTACGACCAGTTGATAAACGAGGGCCCATTGTACCTGTTTTTATTACATGATGTGTTTGTTTGCTCCCCTTTGAACTATTTATTTTGTGTTTATTTTAGAAGGTGTAGAAAGGTGAGGGTACAGGATGAAAACATTCCAAAGCGCACTGAACGTGACTTCCTCAAAGTGTCTCCCCTCATGTGCTCATCACCCACTCAGTGTCTGTCTTAAATGTATATTTAAATTATATCGAACTTCTGTCTGTTATTTATTTCATTATATCTGTCTTGGATCTTGGTGTAAATTATGTTTGATTTATATCTGTCGAATTCTATCTATTATTTAATTATATGTGTCTTCGATTTGTATTTCCGTTATATTTAATTTAACTTGAATAATTAGTTGTGTTGGTCAGTATATTCCTGTTATGCAATTACATCTAATTTTACATACAAATTATATTTAACTTTTCCTTGTATGGTTAGGCTTTGTATTTTTCTACTTTTCTTTCTGTGTTTCTTGCCGCTGCAACCCTGCATTTTCCCCGGACAAATAACGGACTTTCAATTCCGTTTCCTTCTGCTTTGACGTCTCCACGGAGTTTTCCTGAATTGTGCGGTCCTGTACGGCAGCTATTTTGTTGGCGGTGTGGACCGCGAAGTCACGCGCATTATTTCCCTTCGCAAAATGTGTATAGGTACCTGCTTTGGCGCAGAGGAGCCGCTGCGCAAAGTTTGGGGCTCGTTTTGTGCGCCGCAAGCTTTGTAGGTGAGGCCCCTGATATGGATCACTTGTGACCAAAATATCTGAGTTGAGTCACATTTTCCTGCAGTGAGAATCCAGCCTCAGAGAGTAAACTTAGAGCTGTCCATGGTGCTGAACTATCAACTGCACACAGTGACTATCAGCATTGTGTGAAATAGACACAGTCACGTACAACACATACCTATTTCTGCAGTACCAACATCATACAGTTACTCAGTACATTGTTTGAAACACACACTCTCTCAGATTCGACATAGAGCTGTCCATGGTGCTGAAAAATGATCTTCATACTGTGACGAGGTACTTCCTGTGAAACACCAATCACAAACACACACAGCTGGAGGTCAAACACAGAGCTGTCCATAGTGCTGAAGTGTCAACTTCATGCAGTTCTTATGTTGTGTGAAACACACACACACACACACACACACACACACACACACACACACACACACACACACACACACACACACACACACAGATTCAACAGAAGTCCATTGTGCTGCAGTATCAACTTTATGCAGTTCCTCTATACCTTGTTTGAAGAGTCCACACATGCTCAGAGATTTAACATAGAGCTGTCCATCATGCTCAAGTATCACCTTCATGCAGTGACTAATTACGCTGTCAGAAACCCACCTACACACACACACACACACACACACAGATTAAACGTAGAGGTGTCCACGGCCCCATTCACTCTTGGCTTTAACTCGCGTCTCGGTAATACGAGCACAGCTGGTGGTCAAGACACAACACCCGTCTTAACATTGCATTAATGTGTGTGGGGCAACCTGGTTCAGATCTGAATACAGTGTCTCGTTTATGAACACACTGTTAGTTAACGCTGAGAATATTGGCTAAGTTTGAAGAATGATGAAGCCCCCACCTAAGAAACTCCACCAGCTCCACTGGAGAGGATGTATTTTCCAGCTGCGCCGCTGTCTGCGACCAATTCAAGACACGTGAAGTTCCCACCACTAAACCTGTGCGAGCAGTCGCGTGCCAGACCACCTCAGGAATTGGTCTGAGGGAAGACTCATGAAGACGTATTGGTGCCTGCTCTCACCTGTATTCAGTACTTGACACCTCACCGGCGCCGAAAGTTAATGCCAAGTATGACCAGAGACTGTAAAATGCTGTAAGTGCAGCTTTGTGTAATACTATTGTTCCTGGTTTTACCAGCAGAGGTCGCACTCTTATTTTGATGTTCTGCTGCATTAGTTCATTGACTTCGTGTTTCCTTCACTTTCCACCTGATCATTATTGCCAGAAGTTCAGAAGATGATGGATTGTGGATACGTTTGTTTTTCACTTTATTAAGTTAAATAAGATGTTTTTAGATCACACCACACCAGTGGCGGCTGGTCAATAGGGGGCGCTGGGGCGCTGCCCTCATCAGCTTATTGTCAGTCAGTACAATCAGTCTACACAATTTTCAGAAAATATAAAACTTTGAATATATAATTTTTATTTGTAATATATGTAAAATATTGTATTTTCAGCCTTGTTGTGCATACAGAAGGGCATACTTTGTTTCTTTTTAATAATTTTTCACGGTATTTCTGTATGAATAACACTTCCTGGTTTTGACGGCGCCGGGACACATTCACCAAGAAATACAGCAGGGGGCGGTATGCACCTCAGTTGTTGGTCGCCAGCCGCCATTATTCCAAAGAAGAAGAGGAATGGGGGCGCCGGACAAATGGATCCCTGTGGAGAGCCTCAAACTTTTTACTGAAACCTGACTTAAGGCTGCATTTTAATTGGTTCCTTACAAATCGGGTTTGTGGCGCAGCTCTGTGCGCCACACACACTCCCACTTTGTATTATCAACCAATTAGAATCGTTTTATTTCTGTTGTTTCGTTGTGTTTGGACACTGCTGTTGTCTCTCATCTGCACTCCTGCATTTTCGGCTCTAGAACGTCCACAGTGGCAGAGGAGAGAGAGTCTTATGAGAAGGATGGTTTGTGAAAGTGGAACTGGAATAATGAAAATTAGTTCAGTAAAGTCTCTACAAGTGCACGGTAAGAATAAATGAGTGTAATAAGTGACGGCTGCAATAAGTTTCATTTGTTCGTTCTCCCAGACTGAAGGAACATATAACAAAAACAAAGTTATTTTTTTCTGTTTATCTGGTTCTATAATCAATGTGTAATTGTTGCAAAGACCAATACAGTGAACAGTGGAGCTGTGGATGTGGCAGACACACCATTTCTTCAAAATAAAACAGATGACAATGTTTGATTATATACAGTTTTTCTTTCTTCCTAACTCTGTAACTGCATGGACATTAAAGTGGCTCAGTTTGCAGCATCAACTTTCCTCCAAGGTAATTTGCGCCCCCCCTAAAAAAATTGTCACCAGCCGCCAGTGCACCACACCCTCCCACTCTGAGATACAAGCTGGCAAAGTGGTCAGTAGAGTTTAATTCTATACTTTATTTAATCAGCACTTCAATAAAGATACCATCTGCAGTTGGCCCCTCCAGGTCCTGGGCCCTCGGCCCTTCCTGCTCCTGCTCCACCTCTGCATGGTTCTGTTTTCCTCTCCTTCAGCCTGGATATTCTCTTCCTCTGGTTTCCTCGCTTTAGCAGGGCAGCTGCACACTAAGTGACGTTCGTCCTCAGAACCAAAACACTTCATGACACCTGAGGAAGGAAACCCAGTGTTGTAAAAACCCTCAATATTAACCTTCAGCACAATGTTCAGCTTCTCATTCCCATCTCTCAGTATCATGTACACTTGTCTCCTGAAAGACACCACATGCTTCAGTTTGGGGGGTTTACAGCCTGTAACAATTTGCCTGTCAATTCCCAGGCGAACTTGCCTCACGCATAATAAGGTAACGGGTGGAAAACACCAAACAGCAGGGGCGATTATTAGGCAGAAGACCAATTTAAGATTGACAACAAAACCCGCATTTATTCCAGAAAAACCCCTCCCAAACAGAAAACAAGCAAACTCGTCGCTCGAGCGCTCCTCGTTAAAGATAAACACAAAACGCCGCACAACGCAGGAGGTTCACAACAAACTCAAAGTCTCCACCAAAGTCCTGTCTTTTTCCTCCCCAATGTTCCCCAAAGTTTGAGGCGCACGTCCCTGCACGGGGACGGCTGAGAGGCCGGCGGCCGAAAATTGCTCACGCCCCGGCCAAATCCTCAGTCCTCTCGTCCCCGATGCTCCTCCTCTCCTGCCCGGCGGCTCCGTGGCAAACAGCCTGTAAATCCAGAGGGTCTACAAAACACAGAGAATTATAATCCCACTGGGGCAGATCCACCCTGGCAAACGCTACTGCGGTCAAGCCCGCCCTCATTTCAGAAAGCACGGTCAACCAAGCACTCAATTGATTTTATGGTGTGCGCATACTCTGTGCATTATGGGAACAGCGTTTTCACAGTGACTTCACAATAAAAGTTGGGTTAAGTTGAATGAGATCTTTCTTTTGATTTGGTTTACCAAGTTAGTTTTCTTAAATTTTCATGACCTGGAGTGACAGGCACAGTGAAATAGATATTCTCCTGCTACAATGTCAGAACTAACTCTATCAAAATTAAACACGAACAGACACCAAACATGAACAGACACCAAAAACACCCATGCGCGTTGTGGGCGGCAGTCAGAAAGGTTAATAACATTGGAGGCGATCACAAACTCTGTGCGAGTGGTGCTCCCGCACGCACTCGGCGCTTCCGCGTCCAGTGCGTTCGCTGCCAACGGGAGCTCTTCCAATGGGGTGGGAGATGGGCGGAGCCTTGGGAGATGCTACATTCGTGCTACATGCTAGTTTGCTAGCTAGGGTAAAACTAACCTGTCTCACGACGGTCTAGACCCAGCTCACGTTCCCTATTAGTGGGTGAACAACCCAATGCTTGATGAATTCTGCTTCACAATGATAGGAAGAGCCGACATCGAAGGAAACACACACTCTCAGATTTGACATAGAGCTGTCCATGGTGCTGAAAAATGAATTTCATACAGTGATGAGGTACTTCCTGTGAAACACCAATCACAAACGCACACACAGCTGGAGATTTTTTTTTTTTTCCCTTGTCCTGTTCGGCAGCTGGGGCGTGCAATATTGTATGATTGTAGCCTTTTACTGTCCGAACAGATTTTACTGTTAGCAGCAGGAGGAGACTGAGTCTCCTCCTGCTGCTGCCTTTATTTAAAGCTGGCATCCGGCATGGCTGCCGGACAGGACCGGGACGGAAATGCTCAGAGAGCAGGAACAGAAAGAGAGAAAGATAAAGAGAGGGAGAACGGGGGGGGGGGGGGGGGGGGGCAACCTATATACAAAGTCACAATACAAAACAGTGTTGTCGACGCACCACACGCAACCTAGAACAATCCCAAACCCCCAATCTAGACAACACCAAAACAGAGCCGACAACCAACACAGAAAACTACAGAACCAGACATACTTTTTTTTTTTCCTTTTTTTTTTTTTTTCCCCGAACCATATTAGTGAACAGACCAGGCCACAAAAATAAAAGGAGGTGTAGGGGAGGAAGGAAATGCAAGGACACCACAAACCCCTTTTTTTTTTTTTTTTTTTTTTTTTTTGAATATAGCTAGTCGTAACTAGTAGTAAACTCGGGGCGTGCATCAAGAGAGGTCTGCTACAGATCACCATTATTCTAACCACCACAAGAAGACAAGGTATGTGAAGAGTGATTAAAGATCAACGTGATCATGTAAATATGATGGTGACAGTGATGGTGATAGTGATCATGCATATATGACCTCTGACCTCTGAGAAGGCCAGAAGCAGGCCAGAGAGGCCCTCAGAGCCCAGACAGCCGGCGGACATCACAGAGCCCGGATCCAAGCCGCCCCCCCAGGCAGACGCCCACGCTCCGGTCCAGAAACGGGGCAGAGGAAAGCCCCGGCCGGGGACCCCGGCAGTCCCGGGGCCCGGGCCCCGCGGAGCCACGACCGGCAGGAGCCGGTCCACCCCGGGCGCCGGACGCCCGGGGCGGGCAGGGCCGAGAGCCCGAGGCCCAAGAGCCCAGGAGCCAACCCCCCACCCAGGCGGAGGGCTATGACCCACCTGGGAGAACCAGCCCACACGGGCGCCTACCCACCCCAGGCCAGTACACCCCCCAGCGCTCCGGCCACGCACCCCGAGATCCAGGGCATCCCCCCCATCCCCCCCACCCCCACCTCACGACCCCCACCCGGAACCCACCCCCCGTCCACCGCCCGGCCCACCCCTCCCACCCCCTGTCCTCTCCCGCCTCACTCCCCCCCGCCCCAACCCAACACTCATACCCACTCACTCATACTGACACACACACATGCACACAACCACTCATCCCTAAACCAAACGCACACACACACACTCACATTCCAACACACTCACACACTCTCACGCACACGCTAACAAGCACGCACACACGCACACACACACACACACACATACACACACACACACACACACACACAGTCCATCCTACCCCAAACACACTCACATTCCCACGTCATCCAACTGTCACATCCTGTGGGAGACCCCCCCGGAAGGCAAGGGAACACCGAACCCCACATCCAGGCCCCCCACCACCCACAACTGCCGCCTCCACCCCCCCACCCCAACGCCGCAGACAGGTATGCACCCCCCAGAGCCAGCAGCCCCCCAAACCAAACAGCTGGAGATTAAACACAGAGCTGTCCGTAGTACTGACGTATCAACTTCATGCAGTTCTTACATTATGTGAAACACACACACACACACACACACACACACACACACACACACACACACACACACACACACACACACACACACACACACACACAGGGTTACTCCTCCCACATCTACTGACAGAGTTCATCACTGCAGAAAATTGGCATCAATTTATCAACAAAAACATCAGACGTGAACGTCGGCTTGACAACGATTGCTCTGAGCAGAAGGATTTATCTGAACTCAAAAGTGAATTTAAACAGTGACTCATTAGCAAACCACCGAGAAATTATCTTGAGAAAGTGTATTTCACTGTATATCAACACTGAACATCTTTTTTTTTCATATTTTCTGATCCACATTCAGGTGAGCTGCAACTTCAGAGGCTCGGATGCAGTTTTATGCTTCATGTCTCAAAACGGAATGTTTGTAAAGTGACGTCAATTTATTGTCACAAATGCGAATCTTTTTTGCATCCATGCTTTTCAGCACATTCATGATGTTGAGTACAGTCTAAACTGTGACTGAGGAGCAGACAGAATTCATCCTATGAAGCATTATTCTACTGTTCTCCTTCTCCAGACAGAATCATTAATAAGACACATTTAGACACTTGTTTATTTCTCGCTGAAATTTTCCTCTTTATTTCAAGGTTATAAGAATTTCCACAACACATGGAAGCTATTTATCAATGACAATATTGATATTTTGATATTGCTATGGTTGAAAATGTGCGGACATGCACAAACATGGCGGAATGAAGATGAGCAACAATCAGAGGAAAAGACTGGAAAACAATGGAAGCACACATGGAGATCATGACTTTCACTGGATTGACCATTCTTGTAGGAAGTGAGAAAAGCTGGGATGGACCAACCCACACAATAAATGTTGACACTTTTTTTTTGTTTCTTGTGATAAAATGTTACTTTTTGACTAACTGGCAATGTCAACAAATGAAATTACGGATAAAATGCAATACAAATCATCATCTGAAACCAAGATTAAAGACATTCCTGGTTTATTTCAACACTGCATTGATTCTAATTGGGGTGACTTTTGACCCCACTCATGGAAGAGTGCAGGCATTGCTGGGTCATGCATCCAAGTGGTAAGACTTTTGAAAAAGGAAAAACACTGAAAAGATGACCTCTGAAGATCTTCTCCTTCAGGACGTGACTCCTCGTCAGAGCTGTCTTTGAGCTCCGGTCAGAGAGGCTAAGGTCATTACAGACTTCTGTCCTGAACAAACACAGCTGCAGCAGAGTGTTCACCGACGCCTCCACTCCTCTGAACACCACCACCAAATGACCACATTCATGATGGTCGCTGCTCCAGCCTTTCACAGTAACTCTGGCTCTTTGGTTCGGTCCGGAGAAGTCCAGGAGGACTCCGTCCGGCAGGAGTCGGCAGTCAAACATGAGTTCTGAGTGTGAGCTCAGGTACAGGATATCCACAGCGCCGTCTTTAGCACAGTTGTCAATCGTGACTGAAGCGTCTTTGAAAGCCAGCATGTAAACGTCGTTTCCGTCGCCTCCAGCCAGGTAGTCTTCCCCAGTGGACACCAACACGTCGTTTCCGTCGGAGCCTTTCAGAAGGGAACTTTCGTAACCGGACACCAGAAGGTCGGAGTAGATGGTGCCGATGACGGTCTCCACGTCCTTCAACACGTCGCCCTCGGCGTCGGCGTGGCGGCCCTGTCCGGTCAGCAGGTTGACGTAAACCCCTTCCCTCTTCTGATGGTCACCGTGGTACACCACCGTGTCTCTGCCAGGACCTCCGTCCATCACATCCGCCCCTGCTCCAGGAATGAAGACATCCCAGCCAGAGTTCCCCATCAGTGTGTCGTCTCCATCGCCTCCATAAAGGGTGTCGTCCCCCAGCCCACCAATCAACAAGTCTCTTCCTCGTCCCCCGATCAGAGAGTCATCTCCATCCCCTCCATCCAGTATATCATCCTGCCATCCACCAATCAGAGCGTTGTCCTCACGGTTCCCGACTATCAGATTGGACTGGGAGGGACAGCCGTGCACGGTGTGGACCTTGGACAGGTTTCTCTGAGAGCCGAGGTCCAAGTAGCAGTCCACCTGAGACTGTTTCAGGGTGACTTTGAAGGCTTCTGTCTCAAAGACAGGAAGTGTGGCGTTGAGTGCTTCGAGTTTGAAATGCACCCCGTCAGAGCTCTGGAACTGCAGGTGCTGGTGTTTGGAGTTCCTGTGAAAGTTGAGCAGACTGAAAGTTAAGGTTTCTTCTTTTGCTACGATTGCTACATTCAGATCCTCATCGGTTGAGTCCAACAGGACTTGTCCACCATCAAGGTAATCCATGTCCACCAGCACAGTGTCAATACTTTCATCTTGAGCAAAGTTATCGATCATGATGTCCTTTCCATACCCATGTTTGATGATGTAAGTGTCTTTTCCTTCCCCCCCACACATCAGTGCTCCCCCTGTGTACGGATCCAGCACATTCTCCTTGTTGTTTCCCACCATGATGTCAAAACCTGAGGAGCCGTACATTTCTCGGACTGACTCCACCTCCTCCATCCTCATCACTTTGCCAGCTTTGCCACAGAGCATTTTGTCCTGTGAGTGAGAGCTTCTGTATCTGTAGCAGGGGGGACGAGTGTGGGGTGGTGGAAGTGTCTCGGGTTGCTGGTTTCTGTAATCAACGGTTGAAGGCAACAGTAACTCCTCTCCACAGCTGCTCATGTCGGTCTTCAGTCCAGCTGTGATGCCGTCGCTGGTTTTGATCTGCAGGTGCTGATGATTCTTTGAAACAAACCAGTTTAGCAAAGTAACAGCTTTTGAGCCTCTTACCTCTAAGATGATGCTCCGTCCCTGACAGCGACATCTGATATTCTTGTATTCCTCCTTCAAGAAGAGAATGTCCACGTCTAGATCTGGTGACAGGTTGTTGATGGTTTTTCCTCCTGAACCTGGACTTGGTGTGACGATGTACCAGTCCTCTCCTCCTCGACCCTCCATGAAATCGTTTCCACTTCCTGGGTAGATGACGTTGTGTTCCTTGTTTCCTTTGATGACGTCGTCTAAGTTTGACCCGCGGACCTCCGTCACGCTGTGTAAAGCCTCGTCCTCCTGAAGGTCCACCTTCAGAGCGGACGTGGAGCGGCTGTAGTCCATGCTGTGACTCTTCAGGCATCTGCTGAAGACGTCCCTCTGCTGGCAGTCAGCCTTGTTTTCTGAGATTGAGGAAGTGATCAGATCCTTGGTGACGATGAGCAAGTGTCTGTCTGCTGAAGACCTGAACCAGTTCTTTATGGTCACGCTGAAGACCACGTTGTCCTGGACAGCTGACAGAACAGCATCGGCCCCTCGTACAGTCACTGTGACAGCATGAAGAGCAGCCTCTATTATCAGCAGGTCTGTTTTATTGTCTGTGGAGTAATTTTCAACAACCACTGTGGACTGCTGTCGGCCCGTCACCATGTATATGTCTTCTCCTTCACCACCAATCAACAGGTCTCTTCCTCCTCCTCCATCTATCAGGTTGTTCTCTTTATTTCCAATGAGTACGTCATCAAACGGAGATCCCAGGATGTTTGTGACTGTTTGTAAAAGAGGCTGTGAAGCTTTGACGGTCTGACCGCTTTTGGAGAACATCTTGTTGATTCCTCTGGCCACCAGCCGGACTCTGGAAACGACGGCGGAGGAGACCTCAAACAAGACTCCGTCTCCTGACAGCATGGTCATGTGACGATACAGCTCCCCTGAAAACCAGTTCTGGATCATCACTGTATGGCTGCCCTCATATGTCAGCACTACATGGTTTCCAGATTTGGACACAGAGATATGGCTGTAGTCCACACTGAAATGAATCGTGTCTGGTTCTTTGGCAGGGTCGTAGTTGTTAATGACGGTTTTTCCTCCGTTTGCAGGAATAATATACGTGTCTTTCCCAGCAGAACCTTCAACATAACTTTTCTGTGGACCAAGGAAGAAAATGTCATCACCTGGTTCTCCATAAAGATTGTAGTAGTAACTCAGCATGACTTCCATGGTTTGTTGGTCTGATGATTTCTGAACTGCAAAGAAATGATTTGAATCCCTGTTTCCCCTGTAGGTCCCATACCTTGTATTAGATAAAGTTCCATAACCTGAAACCACTCTCACAGAGCCCACTGGTATAACAATGGCCAATTTTTTCTTGATAGTTTTGTACTGTAAACTATGTGATTGTCCCAGACCAAGAACAATGTCTTTACTTCCACTGGTATAGATGTCCCAGCAATTCTTCCCAAAACTGTTTTCACTGGAAACAAAATAGTCCATGCAGAATTTGGATGGATCCTGGTCTGCAAGACAGAAGTCAATACCTCCTCCATTCCAGGAGGCAGAACCACTGGTGAAGTCAATGGCAGTCCCTCCATCCTGCGTTGTGATTTGGTAATAGTCATGATGATCTGAAATCTGTGCTACAAGTCTTCGTCCATTCTCAATTTCTTCATAACCCCAATTATAAAGTAGACTTGCCACACGAATTTCAAAATGCAACAAACCTCTGTCGAAACCGACAAGTGCGGCACCAATTCTTTGCAGGATTCCGGCGTTAGCTGGGAGTCTGTCCAGTTCGCTCTTGATGGCCACATAAACATCGTCAATGGCGATCCGGACGACGGACAGAGCCAGACTGATCGGGATTAAAATAGGTTCGAGCTCAGGTTCGACAAGGGCTACGATATCTAAAGCAATCATGGTAGCATCTAATGCAGCATCGATGTATCCCAGAGTGTCACCTCTCCTAAAGTCATCAACTAGACTGTAAACCCCAAATCCAATGCCCACGATGGGTACAGCTATCATTGCTCTCCTCATTGCAGGGCTCTTCATGATGGCGGCTGCAGCTTTGCCGATTCTTGTCTCTGTGGACAAAGCTTGTTTTGCAACAACAGCTGTGGTCATGGCCGTTACTCCATGTGCTGTTTGTAAAGTTCCCACCACGCCGGCTTGGATGTCTCCATGTTCAAAGGCAGTGACGGCTCCCTTCATCCCCAGCATGAGACCCAGAACTCCAACAGCGTCTCCAATGTGCTCCACCTTCTTGTTGACTTGGTGGGAAGGTTTGGAGCTGTGAGTCTCCATGTCTCCAACTGCTGTGTTGATGCTCTTCAGCATCTTCTCATTGTACTGTCTGCTCTCTGCAGATAACTCCGTCCTGAATTCTATTGGTTGAGCATCAGCTCCCTCAGGCACAAGCTGACACACAAACTCTCCGTTTTCTAGTTTGGCTGTTCCTTCTTTCACACGCCACTTGGCCAGATTTTCACCATATTTTTCTGTCAGCTTAACTTGAATCTCCTCGGTTATTGACGCAGAGGCTCTGGAGAAATAGGACTCGTGTTTGAAGGAACTCTCTAATTCTGAAGCGGAGTTTAAATCTCGTAGTGTCACATAGCCATCCCCATGACCGCCCAGTGATCCTGATGCTTTTGGCTGTTGTGCCTCAGTCATTTCTCTGAATTTGTTATAATTCTCTGTGAAGGACTGAGCAGGAGCATCATCTGTGAAGACCTTGTATTTTTGTGCGAGTTCTCTCATTGAACCGAGGACTTTATTCTGATCAACAGTTTGCCTCCACTTTGTGAAAAAGTCCATTTCCAGGTTTGCGACTTCTTTCAGGTTGTTCAGTTTACTTGAATCTTCAGGATCTGCTGCACCACTGAATCCTCGTTTATCAACATTAATCCAGCTTGATCCTCTTGCCATTGGATGGTCCTCAAAAAAGAAGCTCCTCCCTGTTTCATCAAAGTTTTCGGTCAATTCAAGAGCCATAAGAGTTAGAGGGAGTGTCCGGAAGTTTCTGGCAGATTCAGAAATGATGGATGCAGTGAAATATGTGGCATACCAGGCCTTAGTGGCTGCTGGGAGTCTAAATGGCTCTCCCTGAAAGATAGATCTTACAAATTCGGGGTACCTAGCTTGCTGTTCAAGTCCACTTCTTATCTGGTCATAGCGTTCTACACCTTCCAGTCTCTTTATGTACCCTCTCACGTCATCAATTCTGTTGTTGTTTCCCATTTCATTGTTGTCAAGTTTCTTTCCAACTAGAAATGCATAAAGACTTTCAGGATCAATCTTCAGGATCCAGTCATCGACCATCACGTAGGTGACTTTATTTTCTTTGTTCTTTGCGTAGTGACGAACAACATTTCGAATATCTTCTCCTGATTTGATCTCATAGCATTCTTCAAGGATTCGTCTCATTCGTTCCTCCTTGTTCCCGATTTTTTCTATCGTGAATTGTTCTCTCAGTGGTTGGTTGTTGTTGAGTGTGATTTTCCTTGGAGGTGGTTGATCAGGATGAAAAAGAGCCCAGGTCAGTCCCTCCAGTTCTTCCATGTAATTCTTTCTTTGATCGACTTCATCCTTGTTGCCGCCCTCAAAAATGTCCGGGTTAACAAATCTTCTTGGTTCTTCTGGCCAGATGTTTGTTTTGACATTGGCTTGGGTTCCTTGGTTTTTGTTTTGTGTGGTTTTTATTTTGTTTTGTTTTTTGTTTTGTCCTTTTTTTGATTTTGCAAGAAAGTTCCGTTCGTTAGTAAAAACTGCTTCTCCTTTACTACCAGCCTCATTTCTGATGACGACCTCTCCATTCCGATCCAGAGTTGCGACCACTTTCTTGCTGTCATCTTTATGTTTCCACTGCACTCCATCTGGAGAGAGTTCTTGGGTGATTTTCTCTCCGGTGTGTCGGACTTGGACCACAGCATTCCTCGCGTGCAGCTGGGTTTTGATGCCGGCGGTCTGGAGCTCCTTCAGCAGAGTTTTGATAAAGTTTGGATCTGATCCGACCTCACATCCCACCACACTGGTAGTTTTGATGGTGTCGCTGACCCTGGAGGTCGTCTCAACGATTCTACTCACGTCTTCGGGTGTTAACCCCGCCAGTCTCATCTCTCCAGAGCCATCTCGGGCCCCGTGGCCGACCAGCACCAGCCTGCTGTCCGCAGACAAAGGAGTGGATTCACCATGAATCAGTTTGAGTCTGTGGTTCTGATCCAGATGGTAGACTGAGCTGACTGATGGATGCTTCTCATATAGAGAAGTTGCAGCTTCTCGGACCACAGGGTGATCTTCCAGTATGATGATCTGCTGGTGGTCGTACAGTGTGCTGTGATCAACTGCTCTTTGTGGAATCTGGTAGGAGGAGACTGAGTTGGGCTGATCCATCACCTGGTAAATGTGATGAT
Source organism: Salarias fasciatus (assembly GCF_902148845.1). NCBI lineage: Eukaryota > Metazoa > Chordata > Actinopteri > Blenniiformes > Blenniidae > Salarias > Salarias fasciatus. Next base: position 31,323,354 of record NC_043756.1, read on the forward strand.
TGCCATGGTTTATTTCCAGGACTGCTTGGAGGGCCCGGGCCATGGAAACACGAATGAAGCTGTGTTGGAAGTCCGTGGTGGTGTTTCCATCCAGAGAGAAAACTGGAGCTGCTCTCAGTGGTGTTGTCAAGAGCAGATCGGCAAGAGCTGAGCCAGAAAGGTCCGACACAGTGAGTCCGTCTTCTGAAACACGTCCAAATACCTTGACCACAGTGGAGCTGTCCACCTCTGGTATGCAGGAGTCATTGAGCAGGCACCCTTTGCTGATGATGGCTGAGTAATGAGGATCGGTGTAGTACTCCTGTTGGGCTCTGGCTTTGGTGGACTTCTCTTCATCAGTCATGACCAGAAGCTTCTGGCTGTAGCTGTGTGAGATCTCTGAAGCGCTGATCAGCCAGTCTTCAACCTTCTGCTCCTCAATCTTTGCCAGGAAGTTGTCCAAGTCCTACAAAACACAGAAACAGAAAACACTGATCATAAGTAAAACATATCAACACATTGTAAAACTTCCTCATATGATTTGTCAAATGTCAATTTCAAGATGGTCACACACACTGTGATATTCATGGCTCCTCATTTCCTGTAAAGGAAGCCTGAGCACCCTGCCTTGGCCAGCCACCTCTGGAACCAATGTGATAATCTTTAGAATAAAGCCCTATTCACACAGGACTGGAATTACCAAGGGACCTCTGGTGATTAATAATAATTTCAGGGGACGTCTGTGTTTTTCGTCCCATCTGAATGCACCATGTCTGTAACTTGTGGAGTAATCCAAGTAAAATAACCACTGAGGCGTCTCGCTCGTAAGCACAGTTGGCAAAGCCTCTGCCTGTGTCATCCTCAACAGACTACAACTACTGGCTGAACATGTGTCCAGAGGCCCAGTGTGGATTCAGAGCGGCCAGGTCAACTATGTCTTGTCTGTGAGGCAGCTGCAAGAGATGTGTCGGGAGCAGAGACAACCCCTCTCTTTGGCCTTCATCCACCTGACCAAGGCTTTTGACTTGGTCAGCAGGGATGGACCGTTTGCCCTCCTCCAGTGAACTGGATCCCCCCCAAGTTTTTGAGCATGATCAAGTCATCTGTCGGGTCATCCTCAGACCCTTTTCCAATCAAGAATGGTGTGAAGCAGGGCTGTGTCCTTTCTCCAACCATTTTTGCCATCTTTTTCTCCATGCTCCTGCGCTACACCTTCCGGGACTCTGAAGACGGCGTCTTCCTCCACACCAGGGGCGACGGAGGCCTCCTTAACCTGGCACGCCTCAGAGCAAAAACCAAGGTGAGAGCATTCTCCTCAGGGAGCGGCTCTGTGCTGATGATATTGGTCTTGTTGCCCACACTGAGGAAGCGCTCCAGCGTCTCATTTTATTTATTTAACCAGGAAGGTCCCATTGAGATTAAAAACCTCTTTTTCAAGGTAGTCCTGGGAGTTACAAAGTTACAATTCCAAATACATAACATGAAAAAAACATGTACATTATAAATTACAAGTAAAATGAGGAAAAACAGTTGCACATAAAAGATGCTGTCTCGAGTTCTCTCAATCTTGTTTTAAAAGAGCTGAGGGGAACGAGTTTGGTCAGTTTGCAGTCCTTTTGCAGCTTGTTCTAAGTATATGGGGCAGAGTACGCAAAAGCTCTTTTACCGTGCTCTGTGTGGGGAAACGGAGCAGAAAGCAATGCATAATCCTTTGAGTGCAGACATTGAGAATCAACACTTCTCTGTGTGATTAGGTTGCAGACGTCGGAGGACAACAGACCAAGCATGGCCTTGTAGATGAAAGTAGACCAATGTCCAAGTCTCCCAGTGGTCAAGCACAGCCATCCCACATGAGAATACAAATCACAGTGATGGTCTCAGCTTTACAGTTTGTTGAAAATCTTAGAGAAGCGTGATAAAGACTGTCTATCTTGCGAAGACATTGAGCAGAAGCATCCATATAAAACAAATCTCCATAATCTAAAACTGATATTAAAAAAAAAAGTTTCCGTGACAAGCCTTTTTGTTGCATTTAAAGAAAAGCAGAACTTATTCCTGAAAAGATAAAGCCCAATTTTAGTTTGAGTTTCTTTGCCATGTTAACTATGTGAGGTTTAAAAGTGAGAGAGTCATCAAGCCAGACACTAAGATATTTGTACGCGTGAACCACCTCTATAACACTTCCTTCATGAGTGGACACTGGTGGAACAGTATAAGAGGCCTCCATCTTAGCTTTTGAAAACAACATTAACATAACATAATAATCTTTATTTCAGACTCAAAAATAGATCCATAAAAAGTAACATAAAAATGACAAACAAGAGAGAGACACGTTATACTGCAATTACAGTCCATATAAGCACTCTCTCCAATGCCTCCAGAGCACAGAGGTGTACCTTACACTGCTCTGCTCTGGTCTTATAAAAGAACATATTAACTCATTCTGTGAGTCCATCAGTCTCATTTCAAATTTGCACATCAAATTTCTTATGACAGCATTTAATGTGGTCACATTGTTCTGCACAAACAGCAAACTAGCACTTGACCAACGAGGAACCTTCAGCAGGAGCCGGAGAGCATCATTGTAAGCGACCTGCAACTTCCTGAATTTAGACTTTGTGTAGCAGCACCACAGGTGGGCAGTATAGAGCAGGGTGCAGTAGGATTTAAACAGAGCTATTTTCACATTTTCTGAGCACATTCCAAATTTTCGTGCCAGCATGTTAGCTTGTGCATACAACTTACAACACTGCCTCTGTACATCATCATTGTCACTGAGATCATCTCTGATGATGTGACCGAGATATTTCACTTTTTCCACCACAGAAAGCTCCTCTCCAGACAAGTAAAACACAGGAAATATTAACTTACGCTGCTCTTTGGGTCTAACAACCATCACTACACTCTTTTTAGAGTTAAACTTAATGTCAAATTGCTCACCATATTCAGAACAGACTTTGAGCAGTTGCTGTAGGCCTGCAGAATAGGGCGACATGATGACCAGATCATCTGCATAAAGCAGGTGGTTTATTATTCTTTCCCCAATCATACAGCCTGTCTTGCACTTTTTTAAACTCAAAGACAGATCATCTAGGTACAGATTAAAAAGCATGGGTGACAAAACTCCACCCTGCCTCACACCATTGGTAACTTGAAAAGGATCAGATAGCACAGTTCCCCATTTAACCTGCATTGTTTGATGCGTGTACCAAAACTGCAGAGCACGAATTAAGTAGGAGGGAACCCCTCGTTGTTGTAATTTTGTGAAAAGCTTGCCATGATTAATGCGATCAAACGCTTTAGAGGCATCTAAGAAGCACAGGAACACAGTGGAGTCCTGTCCTCTGTACTTACTCACTGCCTCCTTCAGGGCATAGATACACATATCAGTTCCGTGCTTCTTTTTAAAACCGAACTGCTCATCAGTGTGTAACCCCAGTCCCATGTAGCTAATGAATTTGAACTTAATAGGGGTGTTGTAGTACAGTGGGACGGGGCCTAGGTTCGTCTGGCGCAACCTGTAATAACTTAAAGGTCGAATACACGATTTTCTCGAAAAGACGAAGCCCCACGTCTGTTACTCACTTTTTGAACAACGCCATGCGCCAGACCATCCGCCCGGCTCTCCTGCTTCTCCCAGGAAACGCGGAAGTGTACGAGCGCGATCTCCTCTTCTCCGGCGTGCACGGCTCTGTTTACAGTTTCTGCGATCCGCCTCACTCATAAATAAAGCTTTTTTTTCCGAAACAGTTCCAGTTTCATTATGTCAGACTCGTCATCGGTCAGTACTAGCTCAGAAGCTCACGGCTACATAAACACTCTGAATGCGCAAAAGGGAGAAGCTGATTGGGCGCGAGCACGTAGAACCGCCTTACGAAAGCAGCTCGTCAGAATGATTGACAAACGGACCCACCAGTTATTTAGGTGATCCACCCGGAAATCAAAATGTTGTACTACACCTTTAAATTAACTTGACGGTGCCTCCAATAAATCTTAAGAAGTAACCAAAGTTGATACTTCCCCTTCAAAATAAAACTCACTGTAATCAGATTAATACTTATCCCAAAGTATACTTTTGTAATTACTACACAGAATTTAATCAAACAATAATCTTTTATTACAAAACTAAGAATTGCAAAAAATTAAATTCACTGTTGACCTTTAGTTTCACAAATAATGCTCACAAAAAAAACAACCTCAATTAATACTCTGGTTAATTAGACCCACAAATGATCTCTGGTGATCTGAATACAAAGTCCAGCAATTCAAAATGATCAGAAAACTTAAATGTTCACAGCCCACATTCACACACACATTCACACTGGGCTAAAATAAAAAAACGTTGTAGGCCCAGTCGATGCTTGTGAGCGGGGAGGCCAGAAACAAATGGCCGCTTCACTGACAGAAATCAGCAGAAACAAAAAGGCATGTGCAAAGTGTTTAGAGTACTCACGAATCCGCAGTCAGAGAAGTAGAAGGGGAAAGAAGGGGCAAATGGCGAGTTGCAGTTGCAGTGGCAAGGGGATGCAGCGTGTAGCAGCCCGTAGCAGCAAACCAGCCTCAAGTACAGCAGCTACAATCTCTCTACGGTCCAGGGCCCTCTCGGTCCTCGCTCTCTCCAGTGTATGGCCACAGTCCAGTCCTGAATCACACAATTCCTCTTAATAAACAGGCTACAGGCTAATTCATGGTGAATAATCTCCTACAGGTTTACACAGAGTAGCATCTGCTAACAGCAATGCAGAACAAGCAGGATGAGGGCCTACCACGAGGCTAAGCTAACGGCTAGCGGCAGTTAGCATTTCAGCTCATTTCCTACATGTTAAGAGTTAAACAGCAGCTCCAAACTCATCAAAACGCCTGTATTTACCTCTGGTAGCTTCACAAGAGTTCACCAACATCCACCACAGGACGACTCTTTGTCAGCCTTGGACGTTAGGAGGGCTTTCACAACGTGTTTAATCCTTACAGCTGTCCTGCTCGGACGCTGACAAACAGCCTCTGCTATTACCAACTTGTTGCGCACGTAGGCCATGCTAAGCCCCGCCTACCCGGAAAAGTGCGATCAGGATTGGTTCAGAAGAGACGCATACAAAGATCAGAGGATAACAAGATGCTTCACTTCCCCGCAATAAACGTGGTCTCACATCTTTTTTGCAAAAAAAAAAAAAAAAACACATATGAATGGATTATAAAACAAAACCTTTTCTTTGACATCTTAACTGTAAATGAAATGACTGATTTTAACTCTTTTAAATTTTATGAGCCAACATTTTAACACTTCATGAACTATTATTTACAAACATTTTATTATTTACACAAATGAAAGAAAATAATAGCCACAGGGCTACAAGTGGTAACAACATGTCTTTGAAACCTCTCCAGGAGAATAATTTCCAAAACCTTAGATAAAACACTGGCCAGTGCAATAGGCCTATAGTTGTCAATACTGGAGATTTCCCCTGTTTTATCCTTGACTACTGGTATGAGCAGAACAGACAGCATAGAGCTGGGTAAAGTACCATGCATTAACATTGCAGTAAAACCTAAGGCCAGCAATATCACAACTCTGTGACTGGCAAATTTTAGATGTTCTGCTGTGATTTGGTCCAGACCAGAAGATTTTCCAAATGACAATTTCCCAATAGCATCGGTTACCTCTTCAATTGTGACAACAACATTGTCAGGGGAAACATTACCAATATGGAGACTTTCAGTTCTTACACAATTAAATAAATCATTATAATGCTTTCTCCACAACTCTGCAATACTGTCAGGCACAGAAACTCCTTCAATACTGGAGGGCAAAAGAACTTTAGAGGCGTTCATAACCTGGACTTCTTTCCAGAAGTTTTGCATGTCACTTTGCAGCAGTTTTTGGGCTAAAGAGTCAGCCCTTATACTGTTTTCAGTTCTTTTAATGTGTCGCACAGCATATTTAAACTGCTTGTCACTCTGTTTCTAGCTCATATACAGGGCCAGTCCTTGGTTTTCCTGCAGCAACCCAGTTCTTAAAGGCCTCTCTAGCTTGCTGATGATGTTTCCTCACATGCATATTCCATCCAGGACGAACATGTCGATTTTTAAGTCTTTTTCTACAGAATGGTATGCTAGAGTCCTTTAGCCCAGCCACAACAAGATCATACATCTTGCACAGATCTTCATTATGCTTTGGGTTATCACAGTTAATATTGCCACACATTAAAGCATCATATGGAAGAAAGATATTCCTGAGGCTCATTTCTGTTAGATATTGGTAGTACTGTAGATCACACTCTGTAAGTTTAGCCCATTCCACTCTGCCATCACTAATATGATTGTCATTATATGTTACAGTAGGAATATTATCCACATTTAGTGTAACAGAGACTGGGATATGATCCGTTGTTGCCATCCCATACAGGATCTCAATTTGTTCTATAGCCTCATGAGCATCTGCAGAGCATAAACAGTGATCTAACCACGAAGTAGTACCCCATGCTTCCCTGACATATGTGTAGCTGTCAGTAGGTAGAAAAGCCTTACATGACAAGTGTAACTTATTGCCCTGACAAAATTGAATCAAATGCCGACCAAACATGGACTTCACATAAGAAACATCTGCATTAAAATCACCCATTACATAAATACAAGTACATTCACTTTCCTCAATAAGAGCCAATAAAAGCAAGTCTTTGTAAATATTCAGCTTCATTATCACAACATTCAAACGGTGTGTAAACATTCAAAATAATAAACACATTGTTATTGTAGGCAACTTAACTTGGTCTTGTCAGCATTTATGAGTTTTACATTTTAACTGGCACTAATTTTAATAAAGCTTTTAAGGAGCCAACAGACGCTCTCTGCGAAGACTTTGCAGACCACTTCAGAACTAAAATCATGGACATCAGGTCTCGTCTTTTACCCCAACAGGTTTTATCAGTGAACACAGCTGAACCGTTGTCCATGCCTGAGGACACACTGGACAGTTTTGACCTGGTTGATGAAGGACTCTTGGTCGAGTTTTCTCCCAAGTAAAATCAACAACCTGCCTTTTAGATCCCATCCCCACCACTGTTTAAATCACTTTATGGATTCCTTGAGGAACAGATTTTAAATATCATGAACAGCTCTCTTCAGACGGGTGTCTTCCCCACTGCCTTTAAAACGGCGGTGGTGAAGCCCCTTCTGAAGAAGAGCAATCTGGACCCCAATGTTCTTAATAACTACAGACCAAGATCCAACTGACCGTTTTTAAGTAAAGTTTTAGAAAGACTGGTTTTTAACCAAGTCAATGACTTTTTAATAGGGATGGGACGAGATCTCGTGTCACGAGATCCCGCGAGATCGCAATGCCGCGAGATTAAGTACGTTTATATCAAGGCAAAAACTCTTTATTAACTGGAATATTGACGGAATGATACATTACAAGGCGCACAGCCATATAAACACGTGCAAACCCCTGAATATGCTCATATTCATATTTAAAAATCCGGTCGAAAAGGACATGAAATACTGTTCTGCGCATGTTCTATCTGCAAGGAATCTTGGTCTTTTGAGTCCACAAACTACTTGTGATACAGTTTAATTGATACGACGTAAAGAAAATGTGCGGAAACGATCGTTCAGTTCTTCTCTTTTATTGAAAAAACGGTGCATCGCATCAATGAACATTTTACCACGTCTTACCGGCTCACACTCTGTTTCTAACAACATGCAGAGAGAGGCTGCAGCGGCTGCGGCGCCTTTCTTCCTCTGTGGTGTCTGTGTAAAATAAGGTTGAACATGCAAACAGCGCACCTAGTGGCATGAAGTGCAAATGCAGTCATGGCGTCGTCTGTGCGCCGCGGTTTGAATGGGAATAGGGGAACTAGGCGGCCGCCTCGGGCGCAGTGTAGAGCGGAGGGCAACGTGGCCGTACAAGGGGCACTCCGACCCGACACGCCATGTTCCGACGCTGCATGTGAGTACCGCGCTGCCCCCCCCCCCCCCCCCCCCCCGCCCCGGTCTCGTGTCGTCTCGATCTCGTGGACTCAATCTCGCGAGACATCTCGTCCCGTGAAATTTGTGTCTCGTCCCACCCCTACTTTTTAATGATCAATAACATTTTAGAAAGACATCAGTCTGGTTTTAGAGTGAACCACAGTACCGAGACGCCCTTTAAAGATTTTAAATGACATCAGGTGGAATTTAGATAATAAAAAACTCACAGTGTTGGTTCTACTGGACCTGAGTGCTGCATTTGATACAGTAGACCACCACATTTTAATAAATAGATTGAGCCACCTGGTGGGCCTCTCTGGTACTGTTCTTACCTGGTTCAGGTCTTATCTCACAGATCGATGTTTTTATGTAAGTTTGGATACTTGTTCCTCAGGAATCCATGAAATTAGGTGTGGGGTTCCCCAAGGTTCAATTTTAGGTCCCATACTTTTTAATCTCTACATGCTTCCACTTGGGGATGTCATCAGGAGACACGGCATCAGTTTCCATGGTTACGCTGACGACACTCAGCTGTACATCGCCGTGTCTCCTGGTGACTCCGGGCCAATAGAAACCCTTTTTAACTGTATTTCAGACATCAAGTCATGGATGCAGTGAATTTCCTACAGCTCAACCAGGACAAGACTGAGGTTTTAGTTTTCGGTCCCGAAGGTCGGAGAGAGAAAATTTTACCTAAATTATCAGATTTTAAACCAGAACAATCAGTTAAGAACCTGGGCGTGATTTTTGACTCTGAGCTAAGTTTTATTCCACACATTAAAACATAACCAAGATTGGATTTTATCATCTTAAGAATAAAGCCAGAGTCGCCCGTTTCTCTCTCAGGCCAGCAGGAGGCGCTAATGCAGCTTTTATCTCCTGTAGATTAGATTACTGTAATGCCTTGCTCTCTGGTCTTCCCAAAAAGAACATTTCAAACCTACAGTTATTACAAAACTCAGCCGCTCGCATGCTGACGAGGACCAGGGGGCGGAGCCACATTACAGCGGTTTTACAGTCGCTGCATTGGCTCCCTGTCCGCTTCAGGATGGATTTTAAGGTTCTCTTATTAGTTTTTAAATGTCTTAACGGCCTTGCACCTTCTTATTTAGCTGACCTGTTTTAACCCTATCGACCCTCGCGGCCCTGAGGTCCTCTGGCAGCGGCCTATTGTGTGTTCCTAAAGCCAGAACCAAAACCCATGGTGAGGCGGCTTTTAGCCACTGCGGCCCCCGCCTGTGGAGCAGCCTGATGGAGAACCTCAGGACCGTAGAGACTGTTGATATTTTTAAAGGGAGGTTGAAAACACACCTTTTTCATCAGGCTTTTAATTGACCTTTTATACTTCTTATCTCCATCATTTTTATTTTTGGTCATTTTAATTTTTAATATACTTATCCTATTTATTCATTCTATTTTTACTATGTACTTTTAATTTATTTTATTTTCTATTTTATAATCTTATCTTACTTTTTCATTTTTTTTTTTTTTTTATTAGCTTTGTATCATGTCTTTTTAACATCTGTTTAACTCCAGTGTTTCCTCAGGGGGGTCCTTCACACCGGGAGTTGGTCCTGGTCCTCTGCTGGGGTCGCTGCGCTCTGGTCCTCTGGTCCTGGCTGGCCTGGGGGGCTCCACACCTTGGTGTGCGGGATCCTGTTGGTCTGACGGGGTCGGGGGTCGAGCGCTGAGGCCCCAGTACTAATGACCTTCGCCTTCTCCTGGTGTGAACGGCCCCACTGGTAGTGTTTTCCCATGATGCTTAGTGCCATGCCATGTCTCCTCTGCCTTGCTATGGGCATAAATTGGGTGTATGTGCGTGTGTGTGTGTGTGTTTGTGTGTATGTGTGTGTGCGTGTGGTGTACACTTATTGATGGTGCGGCTTTTATTTTTTTTTACTGTTAAGCACTTTGCGTTGTTTTTATTATCATGAAAAGTGCTGTACAAATAAATAAAGTTTGAAGTTTGAAGTTTGAAGTATTAGTGACAGAAGTGTGTGCTGAACCACATCAAAAGCTTTCTGCAGGGACCCAATCGCTTTGGCAGCTGTTGATCCACAACAGTAAATAACAGTGTCATCAGTATAATGATGAATATTGGCATCAGATACATTTTGTCCCAGATCATTGATTTACATAATAAACAGGGGTCCCAATATTGACCCCTGAGGCACCCCCTTGTGGACATTCTCAGGGTCAGAGCAAAGGCCATCATACTTGATACACTGAGTCCGGCCATCCAGATAGTTTGTGAACCAGGGAACAGCGTCTTTTGACAAACCCAGATGTAACCCCCGGTTTAAATAAAGTTTTAGAATTGAAGAAAAAGAAACAGCTTTTAATTTGAATAAATATTTTATTTAATTCATTGACTTGAACCTTAAAAAACAATTCATTTTTTATTTTTGCAATTTGAAGAATTTAAATAATTGATTTAATATATTTTTTTTGGGGTTATGATGCAACTTCCGTTTGAAAAAAGACGCTGAAACTCCGTGCTGCTTAACGAGCGAGGAGAGCTGCAGGATTGCGCAGCGAGAAAAGGAAAAAATAGCGTTAAAAGAGATAAAAACACACTTTGTGAAACGGGGATCGTTTCACATGCCTCTGGATCACCGGTTTTGGTGAGTTTGTGATGTTTTCTGTTGTGTTTAAGTCCTCATGTTTGTGCATGCGTGCTGAGCAGAGATGCTGCAGCGCCATTTCTTTTCATTTTATTTACTTCATGATGCAACTTAAAGAACTGCTCAATTTAAGATTTAGTTTAAAAGACTTTATTTTGTGTACGGCCTGTCGTGCAGGCCAGGTTTTTTTGTCCCGCCCGGGAGAACTTGGGAGCGTGGTGAAGCTGCAGACGATCTGTGCTGTGTGCACAGCAGCACCACGAGGAAGCGGCGCATGCACGTGGATGACGTCCGGAATGGCGAGCCTGACCCAGGATTCAGCACCTACGAGGATTTGAACTGTCGTCTCCGTGCAACACCATCACTGCATCAGTCCAACTCAGCTCGGTTGAGCTGAGCTTCTGCGGTAGGATCTGGAACGTTCTCTCACTCACTGAGTGAAGACTCAGACTGAGACAGCACTTGGACTCAGGATAAACTTGGAACTGTGAATTTGACACTGATCAATTTGATATTTGTTTTTTGTATTGTGATGTCAATTGGTGACATATTTTGTGTTCTGTAAAGGAAGCAAAAGTGAAAAAAGGGGAAACTAAATTAACTTGAAAAGGAGGTGGTTTATAAGATTCCATTTACTTGCAATACAAAGATCTAAAATAAGAGTTAACTCAAAGAAAATCGAATTAAGTAGGCATTATTTATTTCATTTGAGACAAAATAGAATAATTTATTTTGACCGGTCCAAAAGATAGAAAAAAAAAATAGGAATTAACATTGTTTCTATTAGAAACCAAATTAGAATTCAAGAATCTTTTCAAATAATACTGAGTTAAAACTTTGCTCATTCTTAAAAAGGAAAAAAAGACGTGTTTATTTCATGATTGTGTGATTGTTGATTTGTTTTGTGAAAGCTTAAGTAAAGTTGCCGGCTTTAGTCATCAGTGATTCCTGGTGTGTTATTTCCATTTTTCCCACTCAATTCGAACCTAGAACTGGTCCAGTGATCGTGGTTACTTGGGAATTAGTGACACGAGTGCTACATAAACCTTGGCGAGCCAGCCAGGAGTGGGTTCCTAAAGGAACAGACACCAGAAATCCTTGTGACATTGAAATGGAAGTCATTCAAAGAAAGAATGTTCAAGTCCCTAACTCGGTCATTGTGGGCGGGTTAGCTGGCACTGAAACAGACGAAGAACTATTTGACTTTTTGAAACAGTATGGCTCTATTCAGAGGATCATCCCAGTAGATCCATCAGAAGGACAGGAAGATGAGCAGGTTATTGTGGAGTTTACATATGGTACAGCTATGCAGACTCTCTCACCTCTCTTACCATACAAACTTCCCTCCAAGACTGAGACTGACACAATCTATCACATAAGAGCTCTGATGACTGTCTACACACCTGTAGCCAGTAAGACTGCTACACGGACTTACCTCTCAGAGTTAAAGGAGATTGCAAAACAGACTGGTAAAGATTTTGCAGTCGTTCTCAAAGAACAACTTTCTGCCATCAGCGAGACTATTGATCAGGGTGAATCGGAAGCTCAACATGACAATGTGGGACCAAACTCACCTGATGTTCAAAAGCAGCATGCTCCAGAAGCTGTTGCACAGGTTAGTCCTTCCAACAACAGCACCCCCGAACATCTCCAACCAGAGTCAAACTGGTCTCCACGTCAGACACAATATCAGGAAAGAGCACAACCAGCTCTTCAATTCCCAGATATTAACCCACCAGGAATACAAAAAGTGATCGTTGAGCACATTGTCAGGAATGAGGAGTCCATGATGCAGTCTCACTTAACCATGAGACTCCGCCCATTTTCTGGTCGTTGTCCTCACCCCAACAGTGAGGTTGATTATGAGACATGGCGCTCTAATGTAGAATTCCTCATTCAGGACTCAAAGCAGTCAGACCTGTATAAGTCCAGGAAACTTCTCGAAAGCCTTTTGTCTCCAGCCCTCGACATTGTGAAGCACTTACCTCTTGAATCTCCTCCAAAGTTGTACTTAGAAATCTTGGATTCTGCATACAGTACTGTAGAGGATGGAGATGACCTCTTTGCAAAATATCTCAACACAATGCAGAACAGTGGTGAAAGTCCTTCAGCTTACCTGCAAAGACTACAAGTGATTTTGAACACCACCCTCAGGAGGGGAGGTGTAAGTGCAGGCGAACTTGATCACCAGCTGCTAAGGCAGTTTGTCAGAGGATGCTGGGACAATCTCCTTATATCTGAACTACAACTTGAACATAAAAAGAAAACCCCACCCACCTTTGCGGAGCTTCTTTTGTTAATCAGAACAGCAGAAGACAAGAGAGCCTCTAAGGCAACACGAATGAAACAGCACCTCGGTGTTTTAAAACCAAAAGTGTCCTCCCATTACCAAGGTGTTTGTGTTCAGTGTGATGAAAAACACACATTGCCACAACCAACCACAGACTCCAACAAAGAAATCCAAGACTTAAAAACACAGATCGCTGATTTACAGTCCCAGCTCACAAGAATTTCACAAACCCAAAGCAAGAAGGCTCAAACCAAACCAGTGCAAACAAAGACAACAGCACAAGCTTCCAGAGTCCCATCTGCTAATGCTGCCATGCCCAAAACTTTGCAGTTTAGCAAATCAAGGCGCCACTAGTGGGAGCAACAACAGACCAAATCCTTGGTATTGTTTCAGATGTGGAGAAGATGGCCACATTAAACCTCAATGTGAGAATGAGCCAAATTCACCTTTGGTGGCACTGAAAAGAAAGCAGCTGAAACAAAAACAGCAGGAATGGGACACTAAGAATGGCATCACCAAGCCTACTAATTTAAACTAGAATTGGTTCCAGTTGAGGGACAGACAGGGACTAAAGAACGAGAAGTGCGTCTCAAAAGAAAGAAGCACACCCCTAAAATGCGATTCAATCAGAAAACTCATTCAGTAACCCTGCCAAAAGGATTAATTGGAGCAAAGTGCACTGCACAGGTGTCCATAAATGGAAAAGACTGCAGTTGCTTGTTGGACTCAGGCTCTCAAGTAACAACAATCCCAAATTCTTTTTACAAAGAAAATCTGTCTCACATACAGATAAAGTCCTTAAATGACTTGCTGGAAATAGAGGGTGCTAATGGTCAGGATGTTCCATACCTTGGCTACATTGAAACCACCATCAAATTCCCAAGAAATTCATTTGGATTTGACATTGAAATACCAACATTGGTTTTGATTGTGCCGGACTTGCGTTCAACACTGTCCTCAGTGTTAATTGGCACAAATGTTCTTGACATTCTTTATCAGCAGTATGAGAACACTGCATCTCAGAACTATCACTCACTCCCTCGTGGCTACCAGGTAGTGTTAAAAACCCTTGAACTCAGGAAAAATCAATCACTGGACTCCAGGATTGGAGAAGTGAAATTACTCAGTGAAAACTCAGAAACCGGGGACTTCCGGTTTGTCGATGAGGGAGTAGGCAGCAGTAAGGAGGAGCTCCCGGCCGAATAATCCAAGAATATTAAAGAAAACCCTTTGAACCTCAATCCGAGGGTGGAACAATTCCAACAATGGATAAAACACAAACTACAAAGATAAAAGAAAAGAGGACGAGGTCCGAAATGCCAGAAAAGGTGCAGATCGGGAGCGCAGCTAGCGAAGAGCTAGCTAGCACAAACGAGCATCCCCGCTGGGTGACAGAGCTACAAGCTAAAGTGGCTAAAATAGAAACGGGACAGAACAAAGCGGATGCTAAACTGGATAAAATCAGCAAACAAACGGAGGACATTTGGAGAGGAGCGCGTGAAGATCTGGGACAACTGAAAGAGTTAATGGACAAACTTGCCGAAGAGATGAAACGAGGGCTGGACAACTACAGAGAGGAAACCAACAAAAGGTTTGATGTTGTGGATGAAGAAATGCGGGCGCAGAGTAAAGATATTGAATTTCTGGAAGAGCGCGTGGCTGAGGGGGAGGAGTGGCGCACCGATGTCCATGATATCATTAAGATGTCGCTGGAACAACAGAAAAAGCTACAAGACAAACTGACGGACCTGGAAGGGAGAACGAGAAGGAATAATGTTCGCATCTGGGGGCTAAAGGAGGGAGTAGAGGGAGACTCCATGCTGGAATATGTTGACAAACTTATTCACACCGAGCTGGGAGTGCCTGAGGACGTCAAACTGGAGATTCAAAGAGCACACAGAGCAATAGCGCCGAAACCGCAATCAAACAAGCCCCCGAGAGCGATCATTGTGAACTTTCTGAAGTACGAGATCAAAGAGAGCATTCTCAGGACGGCCTGGAAGAAGGAGGTAAAAGTAGAAGGTCAGAGAGTGACTTTTGATCAGGATTACGCAGCTGAAGTGGCGGCCAAACGTCGAAAATACGTGGGACTCAAGAGAATTCTGAAAGAGCACGGGATCCGGTTCCAGTCCCCGATGGATACCTTGAGGGTCCACTGGCCTGAGGGAGCCCAAGTGTACCACAACGCCCGGGATGCAGCGGAGGCGATGCGGCAGAAAGGATGGCAGGTACCGGATCCGGGAGATGAGGAGATGACACCGATGCAGAGACTGGAGGCAGCGCTTCAGTGGACCAGAGTGGACAAATGAGGACGAGAGGACCAGAGACGGCGGAGAGGGACATGGACCGGTACAGGATGGAAGACAAGAAAATAACAAACAAGCACCGGCCTCATTCTAGAACGGAATTGTTTTTCCCCCCTTTTTTTTTTTTTTTTTTTTTTTTTTCCTCTCTCTTCTTCTTTTCAAGATGAACTTTGAACATCAGGCGGGTGAGTAACTTAAAGAAAATAAAGGTCAACGGATACGGCATTATTCACAGCTATATAGATTTTTGAGTTGTATATAGTGCCCCCTCCCCCCCCTTTTTTTTTTTTTTTTTTTTTTTTTTTTAGTAAAGAAAAACATGTGAAGGGTTTGTTGGATTATGTAACATACATATATAATGAATAAATAGTATTAGTTGTCACAAATGGAGAAGGCTTCGACCGGGAGCCCTGGATATGGATTGAAATGCTGGACACTTTTAGTGAGCTTGGGAGACCACCGATAGAGGAGATCTTCGCCACTAAGGGGGGCCCTCTTGTTAGGAGAGGACTTTCCCCTCACCCACCAGCAGGGAACAGGGGGATAGGTTTGAAATTCCCCGATACCTTGGAAGACCAATTTTGGATTTATTTTTTTTGCATGTTGAATTTAGTGTTTGCTGATTTTGTATTATTTTTGTTTTGTGACATAGGAGGGAAAGAAAGTGATGACGAAGGAAAATGTGATGCAACATAGAGGTATAAAAATGGTGTCACTAAATGTCAATGGTATGAACAATCCTATTAAAAGAGGGAAAGTGTTAACAAAATTTAGAAAGGAAGAGATACAGGTTATGTTTTTCCAAGAAACTCACTTGACATCACAAGAACATGAAAAACTGAGAAGATATGGCTTCAGTAACACATTCTATAGTTCATTTAAGCAAAGCCATAGGAGGGGGGTGGCCATATTGATAAGGGACTCTGTCAAATTTGAAGTAATCAAAGAAATATATGACAAAGAGGGAAGATATGCTATGGTGAAGGGGAAAATGGAGGGACAAATGGTCACACTAATTAGCGTGTATGCACCACCAGAAAGTGAGAAGAAATTTTTTCAGGATTTGTTTGACATCATAGTGACGGAAATGGAGGGGATTCTGATTTGTGGGGGGGACTTTAATGTGGTGTTGAACTATGATTTGGACACAACAAGTACTAGGAAGGCTCGGACTCATATCTCGAGGTACATTAATTTTGAACTGAAAGAGCTGGGAATCACAGATATTTGGAGGGACATGCATGCATTAGACAGAGACTACACACATTTCTCACATCCACATTCAACTTACTCAAGGATAGACTATTATTTATTGACTAAACGAGACACACACAGAGTGGAGGACTGTAGGATAGGTGTGACTGACCTGTCTGACCATAGTGCAATATACCTAACAGTAAATCTAACTGGCAGAAAGAGGAACACAACCTGGAGGCTAAATGTTGGCATATTGAATAACACAAATATAGTGGAAGAAATAAAGAGAGATATAATTAGATATAGAGAAGAAAATGATAATGGAGAAGTGGACCCCACCGTTCTGTGGGATGCATTGAAGGCAGTGATTAGAGGGAAGTTAATAGCACAAACAACATTCATGAAGAAAAATAGACTGGAACAATACCACAAATCAAACAGGAAACTGAAGGAGCTGGAAAGACAACATCAGAATATGAATGACCCAGAGATACTTAAAGAGATTAAAGAAATCAGAGGAGAGATTGACAAGATATTGTTAACAGAGGTGGAAAAGAAAGCCAGATTTGTGAAGCAGGCATACTACGAAGGGGGGTCAAAAGCTAGCAGAATATTGGCTAGACGGATCAGGACGCAACAAACAGTGAACATTATCCACAAAATTAGAAATCCCCAAAACAATGAACTATTAAGTGAACCAGATGCGATAGAGAGGGTATTCGAACAATATTATAAGACACTATACACTCAACCAGATGCATCAGATGAAGAACATATACAAACTTTTTTAGGGGAGCTGGATCTACCATCAGTCGGGGAACATCAGAATAAAATATTAAACTCAGATATCACAGAAGAAGAGATGGGAAATGCAATAAACAGAATGAAGAATAACAAATCACCAGGAAGTGATGGGTTCCCCTCTGAATTCTACAAGATATTTAAGAAGGAGCTTAGTCCTGTAATGTTGGCATCATTCCGGTATACCATGAAAAAGGGAAAAATTCCACCATCTTGGAAAGAAGCAATAATCTCCATAATACTAAAAGAAGGTAAAGATAGGGAACTGTGTGGTAGCTATCGTCCAATATCAGTACTGAATGTAGATTATAAAATTTATACATCTATAATCTCCAAAAGATTTGAGATATTCATCCCAGAAATTATAGAGGAAGATCAGACAGGCTTTATAAGAGGAAGACAGGCACAGGATAACATAAGAAAAACATTACATATAGTAGAGGAGGCTAAGAAGAAGGGAGAAAGTGTGCTATTAGTAAGTATGGATGCTGAAAAGGCGTTTGACAGTGTGAGGTGGACGTATTTATATAATGTCCTGAGAAAATTCGGTTTTAATGAAGACTCTGTTAAATGTATTAAAACATTGTACCAAGAGCCAACAGCAAGAGTGAAAGTTAATGGGAGTCTGACTGGTCGAATTAAGTTAGAGAGGTCAACCAGACAGGGGTGCTGTTTATCCCCGACGCTTTTCGCTATATTTATAGAACCGCTTGCACAGGCAGTTAGACAGAATCAGAATATTAAAGGGGTGGAGGTCGGTGGAGCAGAGCACAAACTGGGTCTATTTGCGGACGATATAATAGCATACATAGGACAACCAGACATCAGTTTCCCCAGACTAATGGACTTACTGGAGAAATTTGGACACTATTCAGGATACAAACTTAATGTGACTAAAACACAGACACTTGCCTTAAACTATACACCAACAACCAGTATCAAAGATAAATACAAACTCAAATGGGACATGGACAAAATAAAATACCTAGGGGTGAATATTACAAAAGGGGTTGAGAAATTGTACAATGCAAATTACAAACAGACAAATACCAGCATCAAGAGGGACTTAGGAAAATGGACGACACAGATTCTGGACTTTAGTTCAAGAATTGAAATAGTCAAAATGAACATATTGCCAAGGCTCTTGTATCTTTATCACTCCTTACCTATACCTGTACCACAAAGTCAATTTATAGAGTGGGATAAAGAGATATCAAGGTTTATTTGGGGAGGCAAGAAATGCAGGATCAAACTGGTGACACTACAACTGCCCAAGGAGAAAGGTGGAATGGCAGTCCCAGATTTAAAAAATTACTATTATGCAGCTCAAATTAAGTCAGTAGTATCTTGGTGTAATGATGACTACGTAGCCAAATGGAAAGATATTGAAACTAAGGCAGGGACATATCAGATTCAAAAACTATTAGGAGACAGGGAATTATATAAGACAGAGGAGAATCAGTTAGACCAGATCACTAAATTCACCCTAAATATTTGGAATACAGTAATAAAGAAATTCAAGCTAGAAAAAGAGACAAAAATATTAAGATGGCTAATATATGATACAAAATTTCAACCAGGAAAAGAAGACACTGGTTTTCAGAGATGGGCAAGAGAAGGCATCACAGCAATATGTAAAATTATAGAAAAAGGGGAAATAATGAGTTTTCAACATTTAAAAGACAATTTTGGTTTAGGAAAAAATGACTTTTTTAGATATTTGCAGACAAGAGATTATTATGCAAGGGCAATAAAAACAGATATGTCCACAGAGCAAAATGGAGTAATTAAGGTATTAACGGATGCATATAAAGGAAAGATGGGAAGGGTGATTTCAACACTGTATCAAGGTCTGGTTAAGAGTAGGCGGAACTCAACATTATATATAAAAGAAAAGTGGGAACAAGAACTTGAAGTTGAGATGACAGAAGAAGAATGGTATAATGTCTGTAAGATGCAACATTCAACCACTGCCTCAAGATTGTGGCGGGAGTTCAGCTGGAAAAACATCATCAGATTCTTCATAACCCCAAAGATAAAAGGGAGGTATCTCCCAGAACAGAAGAAGTGTTGGAGGTTATGTGGACAGGAGGAGGCAGACCATACTCACATATTTTGGAAGTGCTCAAAACTAGAAGGTTTTTGGGAAGGAGTGTGGGGAGTATTAAAGGAGATTTTAGGCTATAACATATCCAAGATGGGCTCAGTACTATACTTAGGGAATCTAACTGAAGGAAATATTCAGGGTCAGGATATCTATCTTGTAAAGGCACTGCTTGCTGCTAGTAGGAAGAGTATAACACGGGAATGGTGCAAAATTGAACCACCTACAAAGGAGCAGTGGATGAGAATAGTGGAGGAAATATTTGACATAGATAGGCTTACACACATATTGAGGTTACAGGAGGGGAAGTTTCAATCCAAGTGGGAAAAATGGATTGAATATAAACGGAAAGGGGACGACACCATAGTTTAGGATACTTCATTTCAAGAGCAGGGTGATGCTGCACACATTAGTAACAGAGGGAACTTCTATGCCACTGTCGTTTGTTCTGCCGTGTTTTTTTTTTTTTTTTCCTTTTTTGTCTTGGTTTTTTTTTTTTTTTTTTTTTCTCTCTTTTTCGTCTATGGGTGTTTTTGTTTGCATGTGTGTGGAGTGTTCATCTTTTGTAAAAAATGTTTCAATAAAAATTTAAGTTAAAAAAAAAAAGAAAACTCAGAAACCGTAACTGCTGGGCAAACCAGAGTTTTTGAAGGTTATGTGAGTTGCAGAGTACCAAATACTGAGAAATGGGTCATGGTGGAGGCACCAAAGTCAGCTTCTTTACCGGGAGGCATACTAGTGACTGATGCTATAGCAAGTCTATCAACCAAAACAACACATAGCATACCAGTCATCCTAAAAAACGAGTCAGACCATGACATTACTCTCACTCCAAAAGCCGTGATAGCAGAAATACATGCCATCACGAGCATCAAGTCCATCGAAACCAACAACTCTGATCTACCTACCAAACCTAATTTCAAAATAAATCTTGATTTTGGGGAATCTCCAGTACCAAATGAATGGAAAGAAAGGATATCAGAAAAACTGGGGTCTATCCCAGAGGTCTTTGCACAGCATGATCTTGATTTTGGGCGGACTGACAAAATTAAACATCAGATAAATCTCAGTGATCAGACTCCCTTCAAACACAGGCCGAGGCCCATTCACCCAAATGACATAGAAGCTGTGCGGAGCCACCTTCAACAGCTTCTTGGTGCAGGAGTCATACGTGAATCTCAGTCACCTTTCTCCTCACCGATCGTTGTTGTTAAGAAAAAGAATGGTGACATCAGACTCTGTATCGATTACAGAAAACTAAACCTCCAGACAGTCAAAGATTCCTATGCTTTACCTAATTTGGAAGAAACCTTTTCAGCATTGACAGGATCAAAATGGTTCTCTGTACTGGATCTGAAATCGGGGTTCTACCAAATTGAAATGGAAGAAACAGACAAGCATAAAACAGCATTTGTCTGCCCACTTGGATTCTTTGAATTTAATCGGATGCCCCAGGGAATAACAAATGCCCCCAGTACATTTCAAAGGCTCATGGAACGATGTCTCGGAGACTTAAACTTGAAACAAGCTTTAGTTTTCTTAGATGATCTTATCATTTTTTCTTCAACACTGGAGGAGCATGAGGAAAGACTGTGGCGTGTACTCAATCGGCTGAAAGAGTACGGTCTCAAGCTCTCACCTAAAAAATGCAGATTCTTTCAAACCTCTGTAAAATACCTTGGTCACATTGTATCTGAGAAAGGTGTCGAGACAGATCCTGGGAAAATAGCAGCCCTTAAAACCTGGCCGAAACCCAAAAACCTGAAAGAGATGAGAACCTTTTTAGGATTTTGTGGTTATTACCGCAGATTTATCAAAGATTATTCAAAGATCGTTAAACCTCTTAATGAACTTACTTCCGGATACCCTCCCTTGAGGAAAAATTCCAACAACCAAGCAAGCTTTGGAAGGTACCATCACCCAAAGGAAGATTTTGGTGATAGATGGACTCATGCTTGCCAGGAAGCCTTTGACACTGTGATAGAAAAACTAACCACAGCTCCTGTTCTTGGTTTTTCAGATCCCAAATTGCCCTACATTCTACACACTGACGCAAGCACCACAGGTCTTGGTGCTGCCCTTTATCAGGAGCAGGAAGGGCATAAGCGAGTCATAGCTTATGCAAGTCGGGGCTTGTCAAAGTGTGAATCCAGGTATCCAGCCCATAAATTGGAGTTCCTTGCACTTAAATGGGCAGTCACTGAAAAGTTTCAAGACTACCTGTATGGAACCCAATTTCTTGTCATCACAGACAGCAACCCTTTAACATACGTTCTGACATCTGCAAAACTTGACGCTACGAGTTACAGGTGGCTAGCTGCTCTGTCAACATTTGATTTCCAGCTGCAGTACAGAGCTGGAAAACTAAACCAGGATGCAGACGGACTGTCTAGACGTCCACACAGCAAGTTACCTGATGACTCAACATCACAGAAAGAAGTTGAAAGAATAGAACAATTCACAAAAAGACACCTTTTGGAGTCCGAACAGGCTAACCTTTCTGACGACATCATTAAAGCAGTGTGTGAGAAACATTTGGTGCAGGAAGTCACGAGCGATTCTACTGAGGAAACACCCTCGGGTGCTGCCTTGGTTGTTTCTCTTGCCCATCATTCAGATGCTATCCCAGATAGCTTCACAGAGGAAGAGCAGTTTGGTGGTTTGCCTGTAATCCCTTCAATCACATCAGCTGAATTGAGAGAAAAACAGAGAACTGATACATGCATTCGAGAAATCCTTAACCAGATAGAGACAGGGGTCACACCTTCTCCATCTTTGAGAAAAGAACTTCCTGAGCTCACTCTTTTACTGAGAGAGTCAAACAGACTTGAAGTTCTTGACGGTATCCTTTATCGGAAAAGACACGAGGGTACACAGATTCATCACCAGCTTGTGTTGCCCTCAGAGTTCCGACCCATGATTTTAAAGAGCCTCCATGATGATATGGGCCACATGGGTGTGGAACGAACACTGGATCTTATCAGAAAGCGATTCTATTGGCCCAAAATGGCAAGTGAAATTGAGGCAAAAATCAAAAGTTGTGACCGCTGTATCAGACGCAAATCCACTCAAGAAAAAGCCGCGCCTCTGGTGAACATCACAGCTACTCGACCTCTTGAACTCTTATGCATGGATTTTCTAACTCTCGAACCAGACTCGAGCAACACAAAAGACATTTTAGTGATCACTGATCACTTCACAAAGTATGCTGTTGCGATACCTACCCCAAACCAAAAAGCACGCACAGTTGCGAAATGTCTATGGGACCATTTCATCGTCCATTATGGTATTCCTGAGAGACTTCACAGCGACCAAGGGCCAGACTTTGAGTCGCATACCATAAAAGAACTATGTGAGCTGGCAGGCATCAAAAAGATCAGGACCACCCCGTATCACCCGAGAGGAAATCCAGTTGAGCGGTTCAACAGGACGTTGTTGAATATGCTTGGTACACTGGAAAACCAAAAGAAATGTCACTGGCGTGAGCATGTGAAACCCTTGGTACATGCTTACAACTGTACTAAAAGCGACGTCACAGGTTTCACTCCTTATGAATTAATGTTTGGCCGACAACCAAGATTGCCAGTTGACTTAGCTTTTGGCTTACCGGTCAACCATCAGTCAAGCTCACATTCTCAATATGTTAAAAACCTCAAATCACAACTTTCAGAAAGCTACAGAGTAGCAGTGGAGAATGCAAAGAAAATTGCAGATCGCAATAAAACACGATTTGATAAACGTGTTGTCGATTCCACTCTGAGAGAAGGCGACAGAGTTTTGGTGAGAAATGTCCGCCTCAGAGGTAAACATAAATTGGCAGACAAGTGGGAATCAGACATTTATGTTGTAGTAAAGCAGTCTGAAAATGTCCCAGTTTATGTTGTCAAACCTGAAACAAAAGAAGGTCCTTTACGAACTCTTCATAGGGATCTGTTGTTGCCATGTGGGTTTCTCCCTGCAACTCCAGTTGAAGTTGAAATCCAAAAGAAACCTAGACGCCCAAAAACTCGTCAGAACTCGAGAGATGGGGGTTTTGATGAAGCTGAAGAGAGAGACTCTGATTCTGATGATTTCATGTTCACAAATGTGGTTGTTGAAACCCTAAATTCTGATCATGCTGGCAAAGAAGTGACATTGAGAGCAAACAACTCACAATTTCAGATCCCACCAGTGTCCACTGCTGAGCAAAACTACTCCAACTTATCAAAAGATTCTTTGGATGATGTTCCGGTGGTACCTGTTGACTCCGTTTTACTGGATGGAAGTAACTTACCTGTTGAAAATCCTTCTAAAGATGACTTACCTGATCAAGACCCTGTGGAAAGTACTTCACCTACTGTTCACAATGACGAGAATGACCAACCCACAATACATGTTGATCTTCCGAACACTGACGAAGACTCAGCTGACAGACCTGGCCTCGTTCCTGATGTTTCACTGACAGAGCGCAGTACAGATATTAGTGACCATGATAGTGGCGAGGCTGACGGACAAACAAGGAAATCAACCAGACAAAAGCAACCTTCAAAGAGACTGACCTATCCTGAGCTGGGTAACCCGTTGGTAACCATTGTTCAGTCATTATTTCAAAGTTTGAGTACTGTTATTACAGACTCATTGAATGAATCCAGTGTACAAAACTACGATCTGTATTTCAATTCTATGGTATAAAGATGTACAGGGACGTACATCAGGAAAGGAGGGGAGGATGTAACCCCCGGTTTAAATAAAGTTTTAGAATTGAAGAAAAAGAAACAGCTTTTAATTTGAATAAATATTTTATTTAATTCATTGACTTGAACCTTAAAAAACAATTCATTTTTTATTTTTGCAATTTGAAGAATTTAAATAATTGATTTAATATATTTTTTTTGGGGTTATGATGCAACTTCCGTTTGAAAAAAGACGCTGAAACTCCGTGCTGCTTAACGAGCGAGGAGAGCTGCAGGATTGCGCAGCGAGAAAAGGAAAAAATAGCGTTAAAAGAGATAAAAACACACTTTGTGAAACGGGGATCGTTTCACATGCCTCTGGATCACCGGTTTTGGTGAGTTTGTGATGTTTTCTGTTGTGTTTAAGTCCTCATGTTTGTGCATGCGTGCTGAGCAGAGATGCTGCAGCGCCATTTCTTTTCATTTTATTTACTTCATGATGCAACTTAAAGAACTGCTCAAGTTAAGATTTGGTTTAAAAGACTTTATTTTGTGTACGGCCTGTCGTGCAGGCCAGGTTTTTTTGTCCCGCCCGGGAGAACTTGGGAGCGTGGTGAAGCTGCAGACGATCTGTGCTGTGTGCACAGCAGCACCACGAGGAAGCGGCGCATGCACGTGGATGACGTCCGGAATGGCGAGCCTGACCCAGGATTCAGCACCTACGAGGATTTGAACTGTCGTCTCCGTGCAACACCATCACTGCATCAGTCCAACTCAGCTCGGTTGAGCTGAGCTTCTGCGGTAGGATCTGGAACGTTCTCTCACTCACTGAGTGAAGACTCAGACTGAGACAGCACTTGGACTCAGGATAAACTTGGAACTGTGAATTTGACACTGATCAATTTGATATTTGTTTTTTGTATTGTGATGTCAATTGGTGACATATTTTGTGTTCTGTAAAGGAAGCAAAAGTGAAAAAAGGGGAAACTAAATTAACTTGAAAAGGAGGTGGTTTATAAGATTCCATTTACTTGCAATACAAAGATCTAAAATAAGAGTTAACTCAAAGAAAATCGAATTAAGTAGGCATTATTTATTTCATTTGAGACAAAATAGAATAATTTATTTTGACCGGTCCAAAAGATAGAAAAAAAAAAATAGGAATTAACATTGTTTCTATTAGAAACCAAATTAGAATTCAAGAATCTTTTCAAATAATACTGAGTTAAAACTTTGCTCATTCTTAAAAAGGAAAAAAAGACGTGTTTATTTCATGATTGTGTGATTGTTGATTTGTTTTGTGAAAGCTTAAGTAAAGTTGCCGGCTTTAGTCATCAGTGATTCCTGGTGTGTTATTTCCATTTTTCCCACTCAATTCGAACCTAGAACTGGTCCAGTGATCGTGGTTACTTGGGAATTAGTGACACGAGTGCTACACAATGTGTGGGTTTTAGGAAATGTTTTAGGAAAGCATGGTCCACAGTGTCAAAAGCTTTTGACAGATCAATAGAAAGTGAAGCACAGTGCAGCTTTTTGTCAAGAGCAACTAGGGGTGGGACGAGACACAAATTCCACGAGACGAGATGTCGCACAAGATTGAGTCCACAAGATCGAGATGAGACGAGATTTTAATGTCTACATGATCAGCAACATCCCCATTCAAACCGCGGCGCACAGACGATGCCATGGCTGCATTTGCACTTCATGCCACTAGGTGTGCTGTGTGCATGTTCAACCTTATTTTACACAGACACCACAGAGGAAGAAGGGCGCTGCAGGCGCTGCAGGCTCTCTCTGCATGTTGTTAGAAAAAGAGTGAGAGCTGGCAAGACGTGGTAATATGTTCAATGATGCGATGCACCGTTTTTTCAATAAAAGAGAAGAACTGAACGATCGTTTCTGCACATTTTATTTACCTCGTAGCAATTAAACTGTATCACAAGTAGTTTGTGGACTCAAAAGACCAAGATTCCTTGTGGATAGAACATGCGCCGAACTATTTCATGTCCCTTTAGACCGGGTTTTTAAATATGAATATGAGCATATTCGGGTTTTTGCACGTGTTTACATGGCTGTGTGCCATGTAATGTATTAATCCATCAATATTCCAGTTAAGAAGGGGTTATTGCCTGCATGTAAACATACTCAATATCATTCAACGCATGGATGAGAAATCTTGCGGCATTTTGATCTCGTGAGATCTCGTGACACGAGACGTGCCCTCGGGACAGTTAACCGGGATGAGGAGGCCTTTCTGCTTTCACACACCTGCGATGCTGTTCTGTAGAAGTCGGACGACAGATGGCGCTGTTCTCCCGCTTCTAGTAGTGGGAGAACAGCGCCAAAACCTGTATAAACGAGCTGACAAGATACGTCACAACAACATCACGTGACAACACTCTGAGGAAGATGGCTGACAGCCTTCGAAACCGTCAGTAAGGTAAACAAACAAACACACTGGTCTGTGGAAAAGAACCTTCGATTTGGGCCACAGTCCTGCTGCCCGTCCACACTGCTCAGATGGGGAGCAGGATATAGAAAGAGATAACACTTTCAATGAATGCGCAATACATTTTCAGTAAAATGTTAAACTAACAGAAAAGGAGTTCAGTTTAGTGAGCAGGTACATCCTCTGGTGACACTTTCTCAGGATCACCTCAGGAGTCAGTTGATTGTCAAGGACGATACCCAGGTGTTTATCATAACGGCACACTGCTTGCATCCCAATCACCCCATCCAGGTCTCCCTGTCGGACAAGTTAATGCCACATATACTCTTAATTGGTGCCCTGCTCGCTCCCCATTGTGACCCCCTTAAACACCTCATGGTCTCTGTCCTGGTTATGTTCTCCCTCCATGTCAGCCTTTCATCAAATCACACCCCTACAAACTTAAATACCTGAACTCTTTCGATTGCCGGCCTGTTCAAGGTCAGCTGCCCTTCAACAACTTTTACCTGAAGAACCGTAGTACTTCGGTTTTCTTGATCGGAAATCTAAACCCCCATGACCAGAACCATTTTTCAAACAAATGCACTGCTTCCTGCCGTTTCTTCACCACATGCTTAATATTCCTCTCCTTCTCCACAGAGCGAGATCGTCAGCATAAAGAGATTTACCAGGATCTCCGTTAACTAGTGAGAACACAGAAGTTATCATCATAGAGAACAGCACAGGACTAATGACACTCCCCTGAGGAGTTCCATGTTCCACCATATATCCCTCTGAAAAATCTGCTCCTACATATAAAATATACTTATCTGCTCCTTGTCTCCATGGCAACCAGAGGAACACCTGCAGACTCTGATCAACAGTGATTCAGCACTTCTGAGTTTGAATCTGGACACAGTTGAAGTTCATCAGCTGTCTGCAGCTGCTGTGTCTCTGCATCAGACTGCTGTGATTGGACCTGTTGATCATTCCTGATCAAAACTCTCTGTTCAAGTTCTGCAACATCAGGTCAACATGGAGGACGGCAGCAGCTGCACTGAACTGTCAGATGCTTCCTGCTCTTCCTGAGAGAATCCACTCACCTGTTCCCTTCGACTGACACAAGCGATGAAGTTATCACATCTCTGAAGAGTCTTCAGCCAACTCATCGGATCGTCAGCTCTGAAACAGGACAACACAATAAGACAGAAGGAACACACACACACTGATTGAAGGTTTGGTTTGTTGGTTTGGGGTTTTCGCAGACCCTTATCTGCGTCGCTGAGGACCGCTGGAGACTGACCCTGGTGAAGTGGTGACGCCCGCCTTGGCACAGCGTCCACGACACACAAACGAGGCTCGGGAATCATGTGTCACGTCTTCATTTCGGAAAGCTGGAGGATTCCAGGAGGCAGGCCGCAATGGGTTCATGACGTCTTCATAGCTGAATCTGCGGGTGCGGGTCTTCGTGGCGCTACAACAAGAAGGTAACGATCATTAAACTAATCGACCGCAGATACGTATTAATCAAGATGTGTAGCAAAAAACAATTCAGAATCTGCAATCTAAACATGAATTTAACTTCATACTAACTGAATTCTCCAGAACATATTGAATACTGAATAAGTGATGCACAGCTAGTTAACAGTGACATCTGCTGGACGTTCACAGGACTGAAGCATACTGTAAGAACTTCCAACATGCAGGGAACATTCAGTCAACAACACGTGAAGCTGTAAACATCCTACACAAGAATGCACAGCTGATTTCAGTGGTTTGCCCCCTCCCAGAGCCACACAGCCTACGGCAGACTAACCTCCTCCAAATGAACTCAGACAGAGAACGCACAGCCGCTAGAACGCCATCAGTATCGTAACACAGAAAGGAATGGTTAATGGAACAAACATGGTCCAGATTCAGTCTCCACAATGCCGGTCCGAGTCTTCCTGACACTCTGAGAGGAAACAGCAGCAGTGAGGAACCGTCGACACGACAACGCTGGTCGGAGCCGCTGAAAACACATTTTCAAAATGGTGGCCAAGGTGGAACTTTTCGAAAACACTTGTGATCAGGCTCTGTCTCCAAGGAAATGAGAAAATGCAACTTTTAAGAATTCTGCTCCTCATCCTCTCCTGGTCCTGCTCCTGCTCCTGGTCCTGCTGGTGGTCCAGATTCTGCTGGTGGTCCAGATTCTGCTGGTGGTCCAGATTCTGGTCCTGGTTCTGGTCCTGCCCTTCATGGCCGTAGTAAGTCGTCGTCGTGCTCATGTACTGTATTTTGTCAAACAGCCAACAGAACGTCACTGTAACACCAGTCCAGCCTGGTGTTCTGTCCGTGGGAATGTTCTCCTATTGAAATGTTTAGAGTGTGTTGTTCTCCATGGTTTCATTACAGAAACAATCAACAGCACCAACTAGTGGACCAGAAGTAGAACTTCATGGTTCTCAGTGTTGGTTCCGTGGTCAGGGAAGTGGCTGAAACGTTCTAAATGAAAATCCTTTCCTAAAAGAAGAGTTTTGTCTTCAAATCAAATCAAATCAAATCAAACTTTATTTGTAGAGCACTTTTCATGATAATAAAAACAACGGAAAGTGCTGAACAATAAAAAACAGTAATAAAAACAAAAGAATAAAAACCGCACCATCAATACGTATACACCACACACACACACCCACACACACACCCACACACACACACACACACACACACACACACACACACACACACACACACACACACAAACCAACAGACATACGCCCAATTTTTTTTGCCCATAGCAAAGCAGAGGAGACATGGCATGGCACTAAGCATCATGGGAGAACACTGCCAGTGGGGCCGTCCACACCAGGAGAAGGCGAAGGTCATTAATACTGAGGCCCCAGCACCTGACCCCCGACCCCGCCAGACCAAGGGGAACCCGCACACCGAGGTGTGGAGCCCCCCAGGCCAGCCAGGACCAGAGGACTGGAGTGCAGTGACCCCAGCAGAGGACCAGGACCAACTCCCGGTCTGAAGGACCCCCTCAGAGTGAAGGACCCCCCCCCCCCCCCCCCCCCCCACAGTGAAGGACCCCCCCCTCAGAGTGAAGGACCCCCCCCCTCAGGAAACACTGGAGGTAAGCAGCTAAAAACATAAAAAGACATGATACAAAGCTAATAGAAAATAAGTAAAATGAGATTATGAAGCAGAAAAATAAAATAAGTTAAAAGTACATAATAACAATAGAGTGAATAAATAGAATAAGGAGATTAAAAATAAGAATGACAAAAAATAAAAATGATGGAGATAAGAACTACAGAAGGTCAGTTAAAAGCCAGATTAAAAAGGTGTGTTTTCAACCTCCCTTTAAAACGACCAACAGTCTCTGCGGTCCTGAGGTTCTCCAGCAGGCTGTTCCACAGGCGGGGGCCGCAGTGGCTAAAAGCCGCCTCACCATGGGTTTTGGTTCTGGCTTTAGGAACACACAGTAAGCCGCTGCCAGAGGACCTCAGGGCCGCGAGGGTCGATAGGGTAAAAACAGATCAGCTAAATAAGAAGGTGCAAGGCCATTAAGACATTTAAAAACTAATAAGAGAACCTTAAATCCATCCTGAAGCAGACAGGGAGCCAATGCAGCGACTGTAAAACCGCTGTAATGTGGCTCCGCCCCCTGGTCCTCGTCAGCACGGCGGCTGAGTTCTGTAACAGTTGTAAGTTTGAAATATTCTTTTTGCTTCAGACCAGAGAGCAAGGCATTACAGTAATCTAATCTACAGGAGATAAAAGCTGCATTAGCGCCTCCTGCTGGCCTGAGAGAGAAACGGGCGACTCTGGCTTTATTCTTAAGATGATAAAATCCAATCTTAGTTATGTTTTTAATGTGTGGAATGAAATTTAGCTTAGACTCAAAAATCACGCCCAGGTTTTGAACTGATTGTTCTGGTTTAAAAAATAATAATTTTGGTAAAATTTTCTCTCTCTGACCTTCGTGACCAATAACTAAAACCTCAGTCTTGTCCTGGTTGAGCTGTAGGAAATTCACTGCATCCATGACTTGATGTCTGAAATACAGTTAAAAAGGGTTTCTATTGGCCCGGAGTCTTGAAGCGTTGTGGAATAATGGAGGCGTCAGAGACGAGCGAGGGAAGAGCTCTGAAGAGGAGCAGCAGTTAAACTGGAGAACATGATTCTGATCAGGTTTCAGTCGCCTGGTCCAGACCATGAACTGAGAGCTGAGTGTGTGTTGTGACGTTCTGTTACCTCTGAGCGGAGAACCCCTGCAGACTGTGGTGGGACATGTGATGGGACAGTCCTCGGAGGCGGTGCAGGGCAGCTACGTCAGGACCGAGCTCCTCCCACTCGTCTTCTGCCAGATCTGTCCAAGCAGAAGAAACTTCACTCTCATCCAGGTTCTTACACACTTCTCACTTCTCTGAAGGTTCTGCTGGTTTTCAGTCTGTGCTGGACTGAAGGTGGAGCTGAGCTGGAACTCAGACCTCCACCCTCACCTGAATTCTACTGAAAGAAACACCAGGAGGCTGAGAGAAGTGAGGCTGTGACTGGTTCTAGACAGATTCTCCTCCTCTGGGTCTGGTTCTGCAGAAAGTAGATTTCCATAGAGATCTTCTACTTACTGAAGCCCTCCGTGAGGATGAGGAGGCCAAAGAGCAGGAAGACCTTCAGAACCATCCTGCAGACAAACATCACATCAGACAAGTCGTATTATAATCGACATTTGGAAAGTTTTCTTTGATGTTACAGAATTGCGTTTCATGTTAAAAAGGTGGGGAAGGTTTTCCCAGTTCTACACTGCTTGTCGCAGCAGCAGCCTGAAGGAACAGCTCTCATCGTAATTCACGCCTGTATTCATGCTGGATGTGCTCGCTTTCAAAATACATACAAAACAACACCTGAAAGCAGGACGAAACACCCGCACAAAAAACACCCAACCTCAGGACAAAACAGGCCCTGACAGCCCTGCTCCTGTCACGCCGCACCCAGGAGCTGGCACCTCCACAGTCCAAGGCGCCGTCAGCACCGACATGTTCGTCTCCTCAGGAGTGAAGGGAAGTCCACCTTCCTGGACTTTGCTCTGGACCTTTGGTTCTGGCTGGTTCGGGTTCCAGGGGTGTTGGTCTGATCTGACTTCAGTTCCCTGCAGCTTCAGTTCATCCAGCCTCCGTCCTGTTTCGGTGTGACGTGGCCCAGCATCGTTACTCACGCAGCACGTTGTTCGGGACCAGAATATTTCAGACTGGATCCAGTATTGTTATCTTTTCTAGTCCAAGAGGAAGAGCAGAAGAAAAGGCAATACCACCAAAAAAAGCCAACTCTGGGGTGGTCATCAGTGGATTGAAGACATCCCTCTGAAACAGGCAACGAAGGTCAAACGGACTGACGCCGATTTAAATGAGCCTCTGACAAGAAAGAAGGCAGAAGCTGCCTGACAGGCACGTAGTTTAACAAAACAAAACAAGATACAAGCAGCGTCGACCAGAAACTGCAAAATAATGATACGACTCAACGGTCTGCCCGAGGTCAGAAAGGTTACGATGAAAGACTGGGAGCGATATAAACAGAAGAGTGAAATTGTTTATATATACATATATATGTATGTGTATATATATATATATATATATATATGTACACACACACACACACACACACACATATATATATATATATATATATATATGTGTGTGTGTGTGTGTGTGTGTGTACATATATATATATATATATATATATATATATATATATATATATATATATATATGTGTGTGTGTGTGTGTGTGTGTGTGTACATATATATATATATATATATATATATATATATATATATGTATTGTCCTGAGGTTCGGGGTAACAGCTTCAAGAGTTCTCTTCAATCACTGTTCATACTTCAAAAAAGAGCATTTGGGGTTGTTAACAGACTGGCAGATAGAGAAAACACACACACACACACACACACACACACACACACACACACACACACACACACACACACACACACACACATCCATGGTTTCTGCAGGCAAGACTGTTAAAGTTTCCGGTCAAATAAAAAGTCAAACGGCACAAATCAGGTTCAAAGCAAAGAATAATCAACTCCCAGGAAGCATTCAGGACATGTTTAAACAAATAGAAGGAAAATATAATTTAAGCTGATTGTTTTATTCTGAAAACATAACAAAATTAACCAACAGCAGGACAACAACAAACATCCGAAAGCAGAACAACAAAAAACAAAACAGCCGTCAGCAGAACAACAAAAAAATCCAGAAAGCAGGACTTGAAGCCAGCCCTGGATCTAGCCTTGGATCTGGTCCTGAAGCCAGCCCTGGATCTAGCCTTGGATCTGGTCCTGAAGCCAGCCCTGGATCTAGCCTTGGATCTGGTCCTGAAGCCAGCCCTGGATCTAGCCTTGGATCTGGTCCTGAAGCCAGCCCTGGATCTAGCCTTGGATCTGGTCCTGAAGCCAGCCCTGGATCTACTGCCTGCTGCTGTTAGTAAACACGTCTCCCACCCTGAAGCCGTCTTCATTGCTGCTGCAGACTTCATTCAAGCAAACTCCTGGTCTGTTCTTCACAACTTCCAGCAGAACATTCACTGTCCAAATAGGGAATGATAGACTTTGGACCAAATGTCCACTGTGAGTAAAGCCCACCCTGTAGCAGGAGCCTGCTGTCACCTCAGTCTCAGCATTGCTCTGTTCATGTTGCCTCTCATTAGCAGGAGAAGCCAGTAGGGAGATCAGGGTCTGGTCCGAGACCAGACAGCTCAGATCTGGACCACCACACAGTCTCAGTCATGTTCTACATTAGTTTCTGCACAGATCCTGAAACATTCAGGAAAACAATCCATGTGTTCCCAATCCAGAACCCCTGGTTTAACAACAAGGTGAGGAACCTCAGGAACCACAAACAGGGCCAGAGACACTGCAGCTTCCAGCCTGGAGTGTGGCATCAAAGCTGCAAAGAGGGAACCCAGGCTGAAGACTGAGGGGGATTTTAACAGCAGTAACAGACGTACATGACAGAGCCTGCAGTTAATCAGTGACTGTAAAACAAACCGCACTCTGCCAACATGCTGAGGACCTCGACCTGTCCTCTGCCCGTTTTGAAAGCACTGACTCCAGATGGAGTTTTTGTAATTCAGTAAACTATATCAGTGATCAAGGCGTGCACAATGCAGCCGAACACTACCTGCTCACACGATGACTGCGGGGAGTCCATCTGTCTGGGCTTCAACCAGCACTGCACCCACAACACGGCCAGGGCCGGTCCGGGCTTCTCCAGCACCCATAGGCGAGCCTGAGAGCGGGTGGGGGGGTTGGCGGCGGCGAGCGATTCCGAGAAGTGCGGTGCTCACACGGACTGTCAGAGCGGCGCAGAGCGGTGCTCACACGGAGCGTCGGTGCGCCCCTTGCCAGTACGTGCCGCCCCAGGCAGGAAACTGCTTCGCCTGTAGGACGGACCGGCCCTGAACATGGCCATGTCCAGAGCAGTGCCTGTGTCTGTTAACTCCCTCTCAGCGTCAGTAAAGGTTGTCCTGTTGTCAGAACTCGTGTGTAACGTGTCTCAAAGCATTTAACCATGAGTCTAGGACTGAAACGATTCATCGAATAAATCGAATAATTCAGTTATAAAAAAGCTTCGAATTAAATTCTGTTGCTTCGAGGATTCGTTTATTTATTGTGTACAGTGAAACTACCGTGAACCGCTAGCGTGTAGCGCCCGGAACTAAAGCGCAGCATGTTTCCGCACGAGAGTGTAAGCCGCATGGACATGTCGGAGCAAGCAGATGGAGCACAGCGTGGTGAAACGATGCAATGGATAAAGCTGCGTTCACACCGCCAAATGCTTTCCGCGATTTTGCGTCAAAATACAATTGAGAACAAATGGGAACGCGCGTTCCACCAGCGACGGGACGCGGAGACGCAGAGACGCGTCGGGGCGTTGAAGAGCAGAATGAAGAAAATGCTGGTGAAAAGGAGGAAGTACAACAAAGAAAATGCCAGAAAATGTCAAAAGTTTGGGACAACTTTAAATGAAAAAAAGGGAAGAGCTCGGTGCAAAGTTTGCACTGCCAAACGGAGCTGGCGTATAATAACAGCACCACGTCAATGCTAAACAAAAATGTGACTGTATTCTGAAATTGTTATGCACTCCTTTGAATGCACTTTAAAATTTTAGGGCAGCTGTCAGTTTAGAAAGGTGAATGTGCTGTTTTGGACTCAGCCCGAGTTTTATTACTTTTGTTGTTTTTTGCACGAGACAGATGGCAAATTAATATCAATAGGAATTGTTTGATAATGCAGAATATTGCCTGCCGTACTTGAAGTGTTCTTTAATAATCAGCTTTCATGTGCATTTTTTTTTTTAGTGAAGGTAAGGCCTTAGCCCTCTCTGAGGTATTTTATTTTTTATTTAAATAATTTGTGAATTTAAAGTGCAATGTTCATCCTAGCAATGAGTGTTCCTGTGCAGTTTAATAAATGTTACTGCAAGCATTAATAGTAGTTCATTTTTTGTCCATGGTCAGTTTTATGCTTGCCAAAATAAAATAAAAAGAAATGTAAAAAAAAAAAAAAAATATATATATATATATATATATATATATATATATATATATATATATATATATATATATATATATATATATATATATGTTATCCGATTAATCGACCAAATGAATCAATAGATTAATCGATTACTAAAATAATCGATAGCTGCAGCCTTACATGAGTCTGAATGAGTCTTGACCCTCTCAGGACAGGAGGAGCCCTCTAAAGACAGGAGGAACTCAGGAGTCATTTTCAGCTGCAGGTATAATAACTTGATCATGATCGTTGCATGATCGTTGAAACATTAGCGTTGGTGATCCAGAACTTTCCACATGGATTTGACTGGACCTGGTTTCTGCCCACATGGTCCAACTGATGATTGTTGAGACTGTCCGGGGCAGGTGGGCAGCTGGAAAGGCAGAGAGCTGCTGGGTGCAGCAGCAGGCTGATCGGGACTCCAACTGCAACAAGAATAACTTGGTCGGCTTGGGAAGCTACGAAGCTGAATGTGCTAACACACGTCACACACGGGCGTAGATGTTACGATCCAGCGCTGACTCTCAGCCCGGGCGTTGCTTAAACAGTGCCAGCGCCCCAAGCAGCTGAAAGTCATCCTGCTGACGAGCTGAACCCATGCTGCAGCAAGCCTCCTCTCCAGCTCCACCCACCTGAAAAACAAAAACAAGAACCCGCACAGCGCTGCTGGGAGGCTGCTGCCGTGCGGGTCATGACAGTACCCCTCCCCCTCCGTGGGCCTCCAGGCACACGCGGCAACCGATCATGGTGGCGGCGATGAAACTCCCGTGTAAGATCCGGGTCCTCAATATGCCCCCGAGGAACCCAGGAGCGCTCCTCCGGACCATAACCCTCCCAATCCACGAGGTACTGGACACCCCGGCCCCAGCGACGAACATCCACAAGCCGCCGCACCGAATAAACAAGATCTCCATCCAGCATCCTGGGCGGAGGCAGGGGAAGGAAGGGGGGGGGGGGGGGGGGGGGGGGGGGGGCGGGGGAGTAACTACGGGGGAGTTTGGGGTTTGGGTGTTAAAGTGAATAAACCCTGAGCATTAAGAAGGAACAGTTGTGCTGTCCTCGTTTCCATCACGCTGAAGGAGGTACAAGTCTGGACGTGGAAGACGTGACAACACCTGGTGACGGCGGTCCTGGGTATTCGGGATGATGGAGATCAAGGGTTCCTGTAGACTGTTCTGCAGAAAACACATGATGTGAATTCACAAGACTGGAGCAGTGTACTTATTAATGTTGATTTATAGTGATTGTTTATCACTGTTATTTGTATTTTGTTTTTTGCAAAAGAAGTCTGTTCTGTTTCTTAAAAAAAAAAAAAAAGGTGCCTGACTGCTAAAAATGTGCAGTTTTGTAAATTGTTTTATAAGAAGTTGAACTCCATTTGATTAAAATGTTTATCTTTGGCAGCTCTCTTGTTTTTGCATGTCTGTCACAGTGAGGTGTTCGGAGTGAGGAAGTGTAATGATAATGCGTTCATCTTAATGTAATGTGATGGCTGGTGATGTGGTTTTGATGGAAACTCTGATCTCCTGACAGATACAGTGTGCTGTTCAGAGACTGGATCACACACACTGATGGGGTTTGCTGCATTTTTGGTGCAAGTGTGTGGGGTATGTGAAAGTTTCTGAGTAACAGGCTAAATACTGAGTAATTACCAGGTAATAACATGGAAACGGACCTCACTTCCTTTTACAGTACAAATCCACTTTAACAACTATGTAATTTCCAGGTAGATATTTTTCTATTTACTGGGTAATAAATGAGTAATTACCAGGTAATAACATGGAAACGGACCTCACTTCCTTTTACAGTACAAATCCACTTTAATAACTATGTAATTTCCAGGTAGATATTTTTCTATTTACTGGGTAATAAATGAGTAATTACCATGTAATAACATGGAAACAGACCTCACTTCCTTTTACAGTACAAATCCACTTTAATAACTATGTAGTTTCCAGGTAGGTATTTTTGCAGTTCCTGGGTAACGAATAAGTAGTTACCAGGTAATAGTGTGGAAACAGGCCTCACTTCCTTTTGCAGTAGTCTACAGATCAACTGTAATTACCAGGTAAATGTTGTAGTTACTGGGAAATACTAAGAAGTTACCAGGTAAGTAGTAAAAAACACTTGACTAATAGGGAAATACATAGCGTACACACCTAGCAGTACCTAGTAATACCTAGTAAAAAGTCTACATTTCCCACTGATTGCATGGTAATTACTTAGCAATTACTTAGTAAGTACTTGGCAATTACCGACATAGTTGCTATATACATTATAATTACCCAGTAATTAATACTTACTACCAGGTAGTTACTTGGTATTTGCCTGGAATTTGCTTGGTAATTACTCTAAAAGTACTAGGTAATTAGCAACATAGTTACCCTGTAATTACATGGTAATTTTACAGTAACTTCTCCTTATTACATGGTACTTACCTTGCAATTACCATGTTAATACATGGTAATTACCGTACTGTAAAAGGAAGCGTTACCGACATTTCTTCCAGACACTGGTATTAACTCAAATAATCCACACATGAAAAGAAATCACAACATTCAAATCCATAAATAGTGATTATGTGGAATTAAGTGCAATAACAC
The DNA here is from genome assembly GCF_902148845.1 of Salarias fasciatus. Taxonomy (NCBI): domain Eukaryota; kingdom Metazoa; phylum Chordata; class Actinopteri; order Blenniiformes; family Blenniidae; genus Salarias; species Salarias fasciatus. Next base: position 31,360,881 of record NC_043756.1, read on the forward strand.
AGGAAAAAAGTATTGAACACACCATGGGAAAGCTGTATAGTTTGTCAAGGAAAGGCACCATACCATCTCACACCTGAAAGTAATTAGTCTTTGTACTTCCTATAAGTGCAAACCAACATCAGCTGGGTTAGTGCTAATTGATGGCCCTATAAACAGGTTGTTTTTTCACCAAGTAGTCAAACAAGACACATCTCATGATGGGTAAAAGCAAGGAGCTCTCTCAAGACCTTCGCAGCCTGATTGTTGCTCAGCATCAGAATGGAACTGGTTACAGACTTATCTCAAAGAATCTGAGTATTCCAGTAAGCACCGTTGGGGCCATTATCCGCAAGTGGAAGAAGCATCACCTTATCATCAACAGGCCACGCACAGGAGCTCCTCGCAAGATTTCTGACCAGGGAGTCAGAAAGATGGTCAGAAGAGTTCTCAAAGAGCCAAGGACCACCCGGAAAGCACTCCAGCAAGACATGGAGGCAGCAGGTACAAGTGTTACAGAGAAAACGATAGGCAATGCACTCCACCGCCATGGCCTCTATGGACGCTCAGCCCGCAAGACTCCGTTCCTCAAAAAAAGGCATGTTGAAGCTCGTCTAAAGTTTGCTAAACAGCATCTGGATAAGCCTGTGGAATACTGGGAGAATGTTGTCTGGTCAGATGAGACCAAAATTGAACTTTTTGGCTGTCATACTACACACCATGTTTGGAGGAGAAATGGCACTGCACATCACCCAAATAACACTATACCAACAGTGAAGTTTGGTGGTGGAAACATCATGGCATGGGGTTGTTTCTCATCTCGTGGTACTGGCAGACTTCATATAATTGAAGGAGCAATGAATGGAAACATCTATCGGCAAATTCTTGAGATGAACCTCCTGCCATCCACCAGGATGATGAAGATGAGACGGGGCTGGACCTTTCAACAGGACAACGATCCGAAGCACACGGCAAAGTTGACTCTCGAATGGTTTAAAAAAAAGAAAATCAATGTGTTAGAATGGCCCAGTCAATCACCTGACTTAAATCCGATCGAACATTTGTGGAAAGAACTAAAGATAAGGGTTCACCAGAGGGCACCAAAGAATATTCAGGATTTGAAGACAATCTGTGCGGAGGAATGGGCAAAAATCACACCTGAGCAGTGTGGGCGATTAGTTCATACATACAACAAGCGTCTGGAAGCAGTCATTGCAAACAAAGGCTTCTCCACAAAGTATTAAACGAGTCTCAGATAGTGTGTTCAATACTTTTTTCCTGTGTTATTGCACTTAATTCCACATAATCACTATTTATGGATTTGAATGTTGTGATTTCTTTTCATGTGTGGATTATTTGAGTTAATACCAGTGTCTGGAAGAAATGTCACATGAATTGCATCTTTGGAAATAAATGTAATGACAAAACAGTTAATGCGTTCAATACTTATTTCCCCCATTGTATGTCCTTCTTGTCCATCTTCCGCAGCTTGTCTTTGTGGACATGGCAGACAGCCACACTGTTGAGCCTTGCCTGGGACATTGTGGAGCGGAGCCACGTTTTCAGTCGCCGCAGAGCACTGAAGCTTCTCTCCGCTTCACAAGAGGATACTGGGACCACCAGCAAGAGCCTGACCAGGGTCTCCACCTGGCTGAAGAGCCTCCGAACCTCTGGTACCATGCTCTTTAGTATTTCCGTAACCTCTTTGGTGGTGTTGAACTGATGATTTGTTTTCAACATGGCAAGTTGGATTTGCAGTGTTTGCATATCAAGCTCTGGATACACATCAAGCATGTCAGTGCTGTTTCTGATGTTTCCACAAATCAGCAGGTTCTCCAGCCTGACAAGGTTGTTCAGGCCTTCCTGGTCAAATCGATCAGTCAGATGGCTGGTGACTGTGTCGACGGCATTGAAGAATTCTACACGGAAGAACTCCTCAGGGGTTGCAGGGGTGTGATGCTGCGCTGGACCACCATACCGTTTCGATGGTTTTCTGACGTGAGGCAGCTGTAGTGGCACAAGATCCGCGGATGAGATGAGGTTTGAAGCTTCCTCATAGAGGACTTTAAAGGTATGCTCCGATCTCATGGAGAGAATGTCCTGTTTGACACACTGTACTGCCTGTAACATCCCACCAATTGTTGTTGTTCTTCCCTGTAGACTCGCGTTCAAATTTTCCAACCTCATCAGGAGATGTTGCCCCAGGAGAAGCCCAAGCACGGTGCTTCCTTTTTGCAGCCTTTCAAGGAGACCATTGGCTCGGGAGGCAGTGTCCATCCCACTTACAGAGGCCATTTCCTCCAATGCTGCCAAGACAGCCTCATGCTGCCTCAGGACTGACTGGATTGCAGGTGTTCGCACTGTCCATCTGGTGGCACACAGAGGCTTGATAGTGCTGAAGGAGCCAGTCGTGGTTTTTGCAACTTCTTTAAAAATTGCTTTGCATTTTCCAGACTGGCCAAACAAGCAGCCCAGCTCATGGATCCATTGCAGAGCATCCCTGATCACTGGTGTAGAGGAACAGGCTGCCTGCGTGACCAAGTTCACACAGTGAGGACCACAGTGGACAAACGTGGCCAATGGTTGCTCTTTCCGAATCAGAGCTTGTGTGCCTGATAGGTGACCTGACACGTTGGCTGCTCCATCGTAGGTTTGACCTCGGAGACCTGAAAGCGGGAGGTTTAGACGGAGCAGCACATCTGAGGCAATTCTCCAGAGTTGTTCCCCTCGTGTGGAGGTGGCTTCATAAAGGCCAACAAATTCCTCACGTGGGTTCAGATCTTCATCCACATAGCGGAGACAAAGGGCGATCTGTTCTGTGCCAGTTATGTCCTGTGTTCCATCCATTATTAAGGAATATTGCAGCACAGGTAATTTTTGAATTTCTGCAGCTATGCCTCTGACGATGCTGTTGCTCATGATGTTCAACAACTCATTTTGTTGTTCTCCACTTGTGTATGAATGGTTTCTTTTCAGCCATGTGGCCAGATTGGGATCATTCTCAGCTTGAAGGAGGACAAGGTGGTGAAAATTTCCCTCCTCCTTGGCATGGCCTCTAAACGCTAATCCCTGCTGTGCCAGGTACTTCACTGCACTTACAATGTGTGTCAATGCTGACCTCGCTTCCTCCTGTGCAGCTGCTGATGTGTGGCAGAGTTTCATTCGGATGGAGTTGTGGGAGGGCATAAATGTGTTCACTGCAATATTATGAGCCTCGCTGCTTGCATGTTTGTTGAACACCTCCTTACTTTTCTTCCAATTTCTAAAACCCTGTGTTCTGAACGCTTGTTCTGTGTTTTTTGCCAATGAGAAGGTTTGATGGCCAAAGGCACGAATACAGTAGAAGCACAAAACACCCGCTCTCTCTGGACTGTAATGGAGCCATGGGTAGTCCTTGTACCAGCTGTCCTGGAACCGGAGCGTTTTGTTTTCCAGTATTTGTGGCTGGATCAAAGAGGCCGATGGCTGGAATGGTGAGGTCAAAGGTTCGTCGGATTTGTGGGATTGTCCACTTTGGCAAGGGTGCAGGGATCCATGCTCCCCTTCATCCACAGGTGACTGTTCATCCTGTAATGCAGTTTAGTGAACATTAGGGCATAAATTATTGGGGATAAATTGCAGAATAAAATGCAACATTGTTCTCACCTGTACACCTGTACTTTCTTCTTGTCGAACACTTCCAGATGCGGTCTGAGATTCCACCTGCTGTGAAGGTTTGTTGGAATTGTAGAACTGAATGGGTTCTTTGTAAATAGTCAATGTTTGAAATGTTTTTGAGACGTTGTACTTTCTGTGAATTTTATTGTTTGTATTACAGAGTAACCAGTTACTGTAGTGAAATTACAAAATAGATTTAATTGTAATCAGGTTCAGCCACTGTGAAAAATGAGGAATAATTCTCATTTAAAATCAACATTTTGGGCTACACAAATTTGAAATGATTTTTTTTTTCAGGTGTTTAAAATGTGACAGGTATTGTATTGCTTGTCATCTTTTCTCAGTTCACTAAAGCCATCTTTTGTCCAATATCTGGATAACTTGGCTTGTCCAAACTGAGCTGACAAATGAGATCAATATGCAACAACATCAAGGGTCATTTCTTTTAACCAAAGACTGCATAATAATTTATTAGAAAAATAATTAAATGCATCACTTTTATGTGATCAAATCAGTACATGTAATCCTAACTAGTAACCAATTAACCTCACTAAGTAATGGTTTTCTTCTTTGTGCAGACCTCACCTCTTCACTGTCAGTCACCTGTTCTGGCAGGTGTTTTTGTTCTGTTGAACTCTGCTCCTGGACAAATAAAATAATAGAAAACACACCTGAGACTGATTATCTGTGTTTCATCCACTTTGTGTGTTTAGTAATGTTTGTACTTGTATCAATGGTACAGTTACTACCAGTATATTATTTCTTTAATGGTGTCAGAGCGTTTGAACCATGACAAATCAATGTAAATACTCGTATATGTGGACTTGGTATGTTAGTGTGCCGAGTCTAAAGTGATTTGAGGGCATCTAGTGGTGTTGCAGTGGACTGACAGATTGTCTACTTGCATTTGCGTTTTTAATTGGTATCAGTCAAATGAGAATGTGGCTGTGTGGATGGACACTGTTTTGATAAAACAGCTAATAAAGCCAAAATGTTTTAGTACTTAACTACGGACGACAGCAATGGTATTCATGAAATTGATCCAGCTAGCTAAACCACAAGGTTGCTAATTCATATGAAGCTAACAGTAACTATACCAAAAACAACGCTGTCTGTGTGAGATGACACTTACAGTGCATTTCTGCTTGGTGAAAAAAGCTCTGATGTCAGTTGCTTTTCTTTTTGACATGTTGATTTATGATTTGCTCAAATTGTATGAAAAAGAATCAATGAATGGCCGTACGCAGGTTGTCCGAAAGGCAGTAAACGCAGCATAGCAGAATCAAACCGTTCCATGAAACACCACAGAAGAAGAAGTCATGATCCGGATTATCTACCCATGGTGGAATTTTACTCGAATATTTAAAGATAATAGTAATGATAAATGTTTCCAGCCGACCAACAACAAAGGTAAGAAGGCTTCATGTTGTGATTTGTTGTTCTGCTGCTGATTCACTGAGTTTCAGTTAAGTTATGAGACTGATCAATGTGGTGGCAGTTCTTTGTGTTTTTTTTGGCTAGCTTTGTTTTACTCCTTCAGCTGCTTGGTGTTGAAAATATGTTTTATTTGACTGAAAATTGGTGGTTAGGCATCACGTCAAGATTCTCCCACTCACGGATGTACTATGCGGTTTTTTTGGGTTCTTGTGGTAACTTCATGTTTGCCAACGTTACTCCAGCGGTCAGGTTCGTTCTTCTTCAGAAATGACTTATTTGTGATGAAGAGAGTTGCATCATTTGTTGATGTGCTTTTCCTGAGCTTCTGGTCTTGCTGAGATGTAGGTGATATATTTGACATGCTGATTTCAGCATGATGTGTTGTTTGGAGTTAGTAGTGTCGGCCCAGCTGAAGAGGTTTTTTTTATTCAAACACATGCTTACAACATTAAACAAGTCTGTCCACGAATTTTACAGTAGCCATAAAAAAGTAAAATCAATTATAGTCATCACCCCAAGCACTTCTCAAAAGTCATTTTGAAGCTGTCCCCCCCACTTTTGAAAACAAACTGACGCCCTTGTCAAAGCAGAAAGCAGGCTGCGGTAATATCAATAGAACGTGTCATGGTCGTGCAGAAATTAAAACAAGTTAATCGTTAACGTTACATGATGCAGAAGCACTTAACGCTAACGAGCTGCCACTAACTTTGCAGCGACCTTAAAATAGCGTGTGTTTTTTTTGTTTTTTTTAACAAAAAATACTCACATTTGTGGATTTCTTTGGCTGCCGCGGATGTTTTCTTCACCATTTTGCCACATTTCCCAGCGCAATGTGGGAAACTTCACATGGCCCTCGTTTTCTAGCGTGCCCCCGGAAAATCTCCGTTTCGAGGGCCAGACAGCCGTCGCACTCCGCCCTCCCCCTCGGTCTGAAGGGGGGTGAAGTGGAATCGGGACGCCACTACCACTTCACGTGAACGCGCAAAACCAAGGGCGAGGGCTGAGGGGGGAAGTGGAATTCTTAGTCTCCCTTCAGGTAAAATGTTATTTTCGAGGCTGCTGGCTTCACATCACTGATTAAATGAATCATTTGCTCAACTTTACAGTATATTTATATTTCAGAAGTGGTTCATCAGGTCCTGTCTCCTCTGTCCAGCCCCAGTGGAGGCTCTGCTGGGTCCCTGGCAGTGTTGGGCAAGTTACTTTAAAAAAGTAATTAGTTAGAATTACAAATTACTTCTCCCAAAAAGTAATTGAGTTAGTAACTCAGTAACGTCATTGACAAAGTAATTAGTTACTCAGCAAAGTAACTGATATTATTACCTCCGCCAGGAAGTTATGTAATCATGTGGGTTTGTTGGTTCGTTGGTTGGTTTGTTAGCAAGATCCCGGAAAAAGTAATGGACGGATTGCAATGAAGCTTTGTGGAGCGGTGGGTCTTGGGCTAACTTAGAATTGATTACATTTTGGTGAAGATCCGGATCACCGTCTGGATCCAGGAATGTTTTAAAGGATTCTTTATCATTGAGAGGTAGGGAGGCTTTCACATGGTCGGGCAGCCCGCCGACAGGGGGGGCAAACGCCTGGTTCACAGGACGCGCTGCTTCCGACGCGGAAGTGGGAAGCGCCGGTTCATACAGGAGACGCGGGGGACCGCGGCGTCCGTAGAGGCTTGCGTCGTGGACCGCGGCGCTCCGCTCCTCTCTTATTTTCTCCGCGAGCTTCGCGCCGTGCACCGCCAGCTGTAAAGCTGGACAGAGCAGATCGCACCACACAGGAAGTCGGGAACAAAAAATCTGACAGAATCCGGTCCATTTTCGAATTAAAATGAAGTAAAATAACATAAATTATGTTGCTTTACGGTTTTCCTTTTCAGATAAACACACACACACACACACACACACACACACACACACAGGGAGAGAGGGCGACAGAGAGAGGCACCGCAGGCTGCAGCGCTCCGCTCTGATCACACCCCCGATCACAATGTTGTGTGATTATATCTGGTGTTCTTGTATTGTTGTTGGTGACTGATTTGAGCTGTGGCGGAGGTCTGCCTCTCTGAGGGCCAATTCCTAGTTTTTCATGTTCTACACATTACCACATTCTATAACATCTATAACATCAACTGATTGAAGAATAAAAACACTTTATGCAGTATTTTAGAACATTTGGTATTCATTTGAACTAAACTGCAGCCTGTTAAGAAAACACAAATGTAAACTTCTGGCCAATAAGTACTGAAATCTCTGTAACTACATGAAGCCTACTGTGTTCCAGTGGACCTGCAGCCAGTGTTCAGCTCGGCTCTGGTCGCCTGCTGGCTGCTTGTTTTAACAGAGCGGCTCGGCTCCCTCCTGCTGCGTTTGGGCTCAGGGTGGGTTAGCATGGGGTTAGCATGGGGTTAGCATGGGGTTAGCAGCAGCAGCAGCAGCAGCAAGTGTCATGCTAGCATTTGACAGACGTGGATAAAGTCTTCCAGTGAGACGCTACCTTTCTATGTCCTGGGCTGGAGCTCCACGCCATTGACTCTGTCTTGTTGTGTTTACCGGTCAAGGCGTGCAGCGAGTGAGACACGTGAGCGGGGCATGATCCGCCCACCAGCAGTAACGCACAACTTCATATTCTTAGTAACGGTAACGACGTTGCAACGATGGGAAAAGTAACTAGATTATTTGTTACTGAAAAAAATAACGCCGTTACTAACGCCATTTACTGTAACGCCGTTATTCCCAACACTGGTCCCTGGTTCTTCAGGTCCTCTCGTGGCGCCGGTGCATCAACAGTAACTCTATCGGCCAATGCAGTAGTGTGTAAAACTACACAGCCAGAATAACCTTTTCGGGGCAAAACAGCAGCGCCCCCTGCTGGTCTGAAGCTCCTCTGCAGCAGCGTGTTCGTCTTTACACACTGGTAAACCTGCCTCCTCTCCGTGGCGGGATGGACCAGCGGAGTTAGCTTTATTCATTCCACAAGGGGGAATTTTATTCGATTTTTCTGTAAAAGCATTTTTTTTTTTTGTTCTTTTACTTTTCAGTCTGTCCTGAATATGTGCTGCTTGTGCTTTATGGCATGTTTGAAGTTTGCGGTATAATTATTTTGATGCTCCGCCAGGTTTTTCTGTGCTGCACCGCAAATTCAAGCTGATTCAAACTTGCGTACAAGATGTCAGACCTGTGGTGAGATTTCATCTTTCCGTACGATCACGACCGTATTGATAAACGCCGATCCCTTCTTTCATATGGCCGTACGATCGTTTGATAAATGAGGGCCACTGTACTTCAGCCCGATGAACGTTATTGTGAGCGCTCTGTCACACTTTAAAGCAGAACTATGCAACTTTTGCTCTCGCGCTCCCCCTACTGGTCTCCTGTGAAAGTTCACTGTCGTAAACGTTCTCCGCGTCGGTGGACGTGTTATGGGTCCCAAGCTAGGTTGGGAACCGCATAGCAATAAGATTAAGTTGTTGGGTTCAATGTCTGAAAAACAGGTGAGAAGTGCATGAAAATGAGGCACACTGAGCCGCGTTGTTCTGCTGCAAAACCCATCTGATTTATTCACAAAGCAATGCATCAATCAATTTATCATTCAATCACTCAATTAATAAGCAAACAAAATAATAAACATTTCCCAAAAACTGCAACAGTGTCTCTTCCATTCATAAGTCCTTTTTCAGGTCGAAAGTGTGAATGTGTGTTCTTCTTCACAGTTCTTAAACATCTTCAAATCATCATCTTTCTACATGGATAACAGCATCATTGTGAAACACATTGAAAGCCATTTTTTTTTAATAGTTATACTTATCCTATGTAGTAGCTACCATTAAGTAATTAAAGTGACTGTGCAATTGATATACTGTAATACTCTTAACTCTTAATCTCAATCACAGTGCAGCACAAATCTGGATTTATGAATTTACCTTAAAGCTAGTTTAAGTGAAAGGTTTTAACTCTGTCCTAAACATATGAAAACACCGTCACATTTTAGGGAAATAATAACAATACAATAAATCCAACAGGACTCCGGCACTTTAAACACAAATAAATGCACTTAAACAATAAACAATTAATTGTAATTTCTCCACATGAACATCACAGCACTTCAGACATATGAAGAATTTCAGAAGAAGATATTAGAAAAAGGAATCATGAATGTCCAGCTGCTCATCACACGATAATGAAGAAAACTTACAAGCTCAACAAACTCTTCAACAACTCTGTAACTTTCAAGTGCTCAGGAAACAACATTCAGACAGGGATTCATTATAAATTCACACATTTCAAGGTGTAGTGCAACACGAGGCACAGTATGGCCGGCGCCATTACTGACCGTCACAAAACAGCTCCAAATTCGCGGACTTTTTCATACTCCTAAAACTCGTCATAAAACGCTCAAATCCTTCTTTCAACCATAACACAGCATGCTCACATCGTCTCTACATGTCGGAGCATCTATATTTGTGTGTTTCGTTTCATACTGACCTGAAAAACAGGTGAAAAGCAGTGTTTCCCCGAGGATTGGCCCCTTGGGGTGGGGGGTGTTAGGGTTAGGGGGTCGGTCGTTGTCGCCGTAGTACAAAAAATCAAAATAAGGAATTTGACTCATAATATGTTTTAATCACAATGTAACATATATACATAATACAGAAACAAAACTAAATAACTAAATTTTCATAAATAAAAAACTAAATAAATTATATTTTTTTAGCTCTATCTTTTTATATCTACATTAAGTTTCATCGCGGGTCCCACTTTCCTTCGTTCTTTTATCATTTTCAACAATCCGACACGATTGAGAACAACAACACCAACAACATGGCCCTGCTGTACGGTTGTAATTCCCTCATGGCGCGTCACTGTCATCAGAGGTGGTTTTTCTTCTGCTTCTTCATTTTATGGCTGAAATAACTCTAGATTTTGGCCGTAGTTTGTTGTAGAAAGTAAAACACGAGATGCGCCACTGCAAACGAGTGTTTGTGTGTGTGGTGACTGTGGGGGGGGCAGTGTGACTGTTTACAAGGCGGAGGGGGGGGGGGGGGGGGGGGGGCGGACACAGTGGAGTGCTGCAGCGAGTGCCGACGCACTGGACGTGGGCCTCAGTATGATCCCCCGTCGCCGCCACGGCATTGCTACGACATCTACGTCGGGGCTGGACGTGCGCCTCCCGAAAGTGACTTCGCGTCGTTGCGACGCGTGGTGACGTGAACGTCGAGGGCTGTGATTGGTCCGCTTTTGCATTGTTTATAGAATAAAGTAGAACTCACCTGGAATGCTTTTCTGATCCGAACAGTGCTTCGGGAGAAATTTAGATCCAAAATTGAGCGGCGCACATCCCCATACTGTTAGCAGTGTTAGCACTGTTAGCAGACGGGGCTATGTGTAGAGCCGCTCGTCAAACGGCTTTAATCGTCCAAAAGCTCATTAGTTTCACCAATATTTCATCACGGTCTGCTCAGCCTCTCCTCCACCACAGCCCGGTGTCGCCAGATATGTCATATATGCAGATATATGTTTGGTAAATGCACGCGTGTCTAGATACGTACGTCTAGAAATCTATGTCTATAGATCTATGTCTAGGTAAAGCCGGAGCTACGGAAGCCGCATTGTTGTTGTGACTGCTAGCGGCTTGGCAGAGGAGGGCGTTCCCTTGACGCAGGAGCAAGATATGTTCAGTAGCGGCGTAGGGCTGCCGGCGTAGGAACGCCGTGGGGGGAGTATACTGAGGCCTTAAGGCCTCAGTATACTCCCCCGTCGCCGCCACGGCGTTCCTACGCCGACAACCCTACGCCGCTACTGAACATATCTTGCTCCTGCGTCAAGGGAACACCCTCCTCTGCCAAGCCGCTAGCAGTCACAACAACAATGCGGCTTCTGTAGCTCCGGCTTAACCGAGACATAGATCTGTAGTCATAGATTTCTAGACGTACGTATCTAGACACGCGTGCATTTACCGAACATATATCTGCATATATGACATATCTGGTGACACCGGGCTGTGGTGGAGGAGAGGCTGAGCGGACCGTGATGAAATATTGGTGAAACTAATGAGCTTTTGGACGATTAAAGCCGTTTGAGGAGCGGCTATACACACAGCCCCGTCTGCTAACAGTGCTAACACTGCTAACAGTATGGGGATGTGCGCCGCTCAATTTTGGATCTATATTTCTCCCGAAGCACTGTTCGGGCCAGAAAAGTTTTCCGGGTGAGTTCTACTTTATTCTATAAACAACGCGAAAGCGGACCAATCACAGCCCTCGACGTTCACGTCACCACGCGTCGAAACGACGCGAAGTCACAATTTTCGGGAGGCGCACGTCAAGCCCCGACGTAGCCCGACGTAGCCCGTCGTAGGGCTACGACGTCTACGTCGTAGGAACGACGTAGCGGCGACGGGGAAGTATACTGAGGCCTTTACCTGAGCGTCTGCGCGCCGCGAACGTCTCGGCCCCGGCGCTCGGCTGTTCGTATTGGAGGCGTGTCTGCTGCCTGCGCTCCGCGCTGGTCGACTGCACTCGGCTGGATCTGTCTGCTCTCGGTTTTCACATTTAAAGAGCATTTTAAACGTTAGAACGAAGCGGAGCGGGCGCGCTGCAGAGCGCGAGCCGCCTGCGCGTTGTGTGCGGGCAGTCAGACAGGTTAATGGGAGGCGATCAGAAACTCCGTGCGCAGCGCTTCCGCGTCCAGTGCGTTCAGGACAGCATGTGGAGCGTCTTTATGCAGGAAAACTAAAGTTTGCGTGTAATAAAGTAACAAAAGTGCATGAAAATGAGGCACACTGAACCGCGCTGTTCTGCTGCAAAACCCATCTGAAGATGGAGGGGCGGTGTCACACCTTATGAGGAGCATCCAGAAACAACGAACACACCCAAAGGTTCCTACCCTCAATTTAAATGCTACAGTGGCCCTCACCGTTATTCTTCTGGTTTTTAACCCTTTTAACAATTAACACTGGCAACAATAACTGCAAATAATAAAGGTATTAAGACACTTGCCTATTTTTAAAATATGAAATAAATCACATTTGTGAGGGGATCACAGACGCTTGTGTCGGGACTGAACGGTGGTGTCGGGTCTCCACGTTGGCGTGGGTGGAGTTGTGTGTTCCAGTTCCACCTGCTCCCAGGACTCAGTGGGAGCTTTCAGAGAACCTGCAGAACTCGGCTCACAGGAGGCTGTCAGGAGCTTGTTTTGGAACTTCTCAAATGAAATCCCCAGAGTAATCAGGGATGACGGTGCAGCAGGCGTCTCCTAATGTGACACAGTCCTGCTGTAGATGCTGGAACCAGATCCAGAACCAGGCCTTCTGAGGCACCACGGAGCACATGGCAGGTCTTTCTACATCAGCAGCTTTGCTGATGTGTGATGGTCTTCATGGCGAGACCCCCCCAGAGTGAAGGACCCCCCTCAGAGTGAAGGACCCCCTCAGAGTGAAGGACCCCCCCCCCCCCCCCCCCCCCTCAGAGTGAAGGACCCCCTCAGAGTGAAGGACCCCCCCCCCCCCCCCCCCCCCCCCCCCCAGAGTGAAGGACCCCCTCAGAGTGAAGGACCCCCCCCCCCTCAGGAAACACTGCAGCCAAACAGCTAAAAACGTAAAAAGACATGATACAAAGTTAATAGAAAATAAGAAGGATCAGATCATAAAGTTAAAAAAGTAAAATAAGTTAGAAGTACGTAGACACAGGATGAATAGATTAGAAATAAAAATGATAAAAAAATAAAAATGACAGTGATAAGAACTATTAAAGGTTCATTAAAAGCCAGATTAAAACGGTGTGTTTTTAACCTCCCTTTAAAAACATGAGCAGTCTCTCTGGTCCCGAGGTTCTCTGGTCCTGAGGGTCTCTGGTCCTGAGGTTCTCTGGTCCTGAGGTTCTCTGGTCCTGAGGGTCTCTGGTCCTGAGGGTCTCTGGTCCAGAGGTTCTCTGGTCCTGAGGGTCTCTGGTCCTGAGGTTCTCTGGTCCTGAGGGTCTCTGGTCCTGAGGGTCTCTGGTCCTGAGGTTCTCTGGTCCTGAGGGTCTCTGGTCCTGAGGTTCTCTGGTCCTGAGGTTCTCTGGTCCTGAGGGTCTCTGGTCCTGAGGGTCTCTGGTCCTGAGGGTCTCTGGTCCTGAGGGTCTCTGGTCCTGAGGGTCTCTGGTCCAGAGGGTCTCTGGTCCTGAGGGTCTCCGGCAGGCTGTTCCACAGGCGGGGGCCGTAGTGACTAAAAGCCGCCTCGCCATGGGATCCCTTTTCCCCGGAAACACTCCTGCAGAGCCAGAACTGCCTCAGAGGTCACGCTCATCTGGTCTGGTCTTTCTTCTCTTTCATTTCTGAGAATTAAAAGAAAAAAACAGCATTCTTTGATTTTTTTTTTTTTATTATACAAAACAAGGGTCATTAATAAACACATTACAGTGAAGTAGCAGACAAACCCAACAACACACCATACAAAACTCACAACCAAGCTCAGCTTTTTTTTTTACTAATCATTAATTAATTCACTCATTTATTCATTTATTTTTGCTTGTTTTCTTTTCTGTAATCTATTTCTCTTTCCCATTTCCTCTAAGCACTACTCCTAGCGGCCTCAAAAAGGGCGAGAAGAACAAAGAAAAAGGAGGGAAATTGGGCAGAAAAAGAGAGGATAGAGAAAGGAAAGGGAAAAGAAGAAGGGAAGAGAGTAGAACAAAAAGAGAGGAAAAGAACAAATGGGAACAGAAACAAAAAAATCGAAATAAAAACGACAGGAAGAAAATGTAAAAAACAGTGACTCCCTTTGCCATCTTCTATTTGGACTGCTGTGTTGTTGTCTTGGCTCGACCTTTGTGTAAGGTCTTATTTAATTTTCACACAGCGGCGAGGTAATGGTGGGCAAAATAAGCTTCAGCTTCAGCCCTAAACCTTTTCAGTCAAACGATATGTTAACCGTGTGTGTATAAACAGTATGTGTGTGTGTGTATATTTATATATACATAATGTATGCATGTGTGTGTATATGTCTTACCTGCCATGTACTTTTCTGTTTGTTATGCTTTATGACTGAAATAAATTCTAAAAATCAAGAATTTACATGTTTTGTGGCTCCTGATATATTTTGTGAAGACCGTGTCGCTCCCTCCGTTCTCCCCCAGCAGGGGAGATTAAAAATCGTCCTTGGCTGTCATTTTCATTTTGGATGCCAAACTTGGCCACAGGGATGAAATAATCTGAACAGATGCTGTGACTGGAGCTGAGAGAGCGATGCTCCTGTAGCTGCCGGTCAGATGAAGAAAGCAGGACCAGCAAACACAACGTCAAAGAAACTGAAGTCGTGTTTCTCTGGCCCTGTGTCGTGCCCAGTTTCTTGAAGCCAGAGAAGTGAGGAGACTGGTGGCAGAGGATGCTGTTAGAGACACACAGCTTCTGTCAACAGTGGAGTCGCTTTCAGAAAGATTGTCACCAAAACCCCGTGAAGAGCAGCAGCAGTATCATTAAGGTGAGCTGATGTTGTCAACATTGTGTTAAAGTTAGACACTGACTTGCCTCCACAGCCCAAAGCGCCACAGCTGATGTTCCCATGTCAGTGGAAATTAGGGAATGTCTGATCTCAGTTCTGCCCCCGTGATGGAAAACCAGCTGCAGCTCTACTGTTTTCCACATGAATAGTCCAAGACTTTAAATACTTGCAGCATCTCTATCATAACCCACCAGACTGATCCTTTGGTTCTGACATCCATTCAAACTGATTCCGTTGCACCACGAGCCTCACCGAGGCCGTTATCGAGAGTTGTTTGTAGTTTTAGGGTCGACATAATGCTGCATCAACCTCCACTGAACGTAGAATCGGCTGCAACAGACGACATTTCAGCGATATAGAATGAGAAGTAATGTTTCTGCAGTTATTTTCTTGGGAGGAACTTAATGGTAATGCAAGCGTAGCGTAATATATTACAATTCAAAGAGAGTGATATTGTAGTGTAACTAATGACTTTCAAACAACAGTAACTAATAATATGACTTTTATTACATTTTGGAAGTAACTCACCCAACACTGGTGGTCTTTCAGAGTGTGTTTGGGTTTTTTAGAGTGTGTTGGGATCTTTTAGAGTGTGTTGGGGTTTTTTAAATTTTCAAAATTATACAGAATGACAATAATTGTCCTTGTGCTTATATTTCAATAACTTTTTAAAACATAGTTAATCCTTCATTATTGTGTTTTGCTGTTAGTCATTTGATTTTCTGATAAATTGTGTTTGAATGTGTGCTGATCATTATGCTGTCTGTCAGCGTTTCACCAAAGCCAAGATGTGTAAATAATGAGACAAAGACTGATTTCAGATTCAAACGAGCCTTTTATTGAAGCAGGAAGTCATGAAAGCAAAGTGATTCAGAGTCATTTGATCAAGTGTCAAACATCTGGATTCATGGCGTGATCTAAATTTGAGTTCAAACGGTCAAATATTGTTGAATTAAAGCTCAATAAAGTGGTTAGAAAGTGATCTTTTGGACAGGTTGCTTTATTCTCAGAGAGCAGGCTCAGCTCGGTCACCAGCACAGCTCTCAGCGGTGGAAATACAGGTAGAAGGCGCACACATTCTGGAAGGAGTTGATGCGGAACATCTCTCTGGGGACGGCCCCGACGCTTTCATACTGCTTGACGGCTCGGTCGGTGATGACCCCCATGCTTCTGATGGGGGCGAAGCCATCCTTCTTGAACCACAGGAACATCTGGGGTCTTGTGGTCCCCAGGTTCAGATCCATGTTGACCACAGTGTACCCTTGTTTTTGGAGGTTGTTGTACTCTTGCCCATTGTGTGAGAGCTGCAGATCCTTGACGGTGTCCCCCTTGTCAGTGGTGTTGAGGTACCAGATGTAGACCCGCTGCTGTTCCACAAACTTGTTGATGTAGCTGTCAATTCTGGTGTAGCCTTTCTTCAGGAGGGTAACATCACTGCTCCAGTCAGTGGTGGCCGTGACGTCCTCGATGTAGACTGGCATATCTCTCTGCAGCCACAGGAAGACACAGTTTCCTCCAGCGTTGTAGTTCAGGTCACAGGTCAGCCTCTCATAGCCGGCTTGGAGCATCTGGGCTTCATCATTGGCATCCATGGAGAGATAAAGGCCTTTGATAGCAACATCAGCAGCTGTGGTTCCCTGGAGGTACCACAGGTAGATCTTGGGTCCGTAGGTTCCACTGTTGAGGTTCTTGTCAATCCTCATGTACCCTGCATCAGAAAGGCACGTTGCCATGTCTTCATTGTATGAAAACTGAATCCTGGTGATGCTGCTGCCAGGTCCATCTTGGTACCAGAGATGGACCTTGTTGCCTTGGGTTCCTTGGTTCAGATCGCCTTCTACCATTTTGAACCCTCGGGCACGGAGCGCATCCTCCTGAGCTTTATTCAGGGAAATCTCAAGCTGAGTGATGGGCATGTTTGGTTCCTGCATCAGATGAAGAGAACAGGTTCATGAGTGAACATCAGCTCATTAAAATGTGTGTTTACACCTGAGGAAGCAAAGTGTTCGGGATTAAAAGGGTCATGTGACATCAGAGCTCAACACTGTGTCTGGTGTGAGCTCTGTCTGTGTTTCCTGTTTGTCTGCCGGCTCCACCACAAACTGTCCTCTTGGGGACGAGACGCTTCACCGTCACTTTGAACTGGATGTGAACATGCAAACTCCAAAATGTCAAACTGCTTCACTATATTGCAGACAAAGATGTTTTTAGGCCTTCGTGTCTCTGAACAAGATCCTGCACCCCATCAGCTCCCTGGATGTGGCCGTCCACCACATCCCAGGAAGAAGGATGAAAATGGATGAGCAAAGAGGATGAATAGAGCAGGATTCGATTAGTCAGTGAAGGTTTGAATTTGAAGTGTTTCACTCATCATCTCCATCTCCACAGTCTGCATTCTTTCTGAAACTTCAGACCACAAAATATTCCTAGAAAAACCTGAAATCTTCAAAGTTCCCTTGATGGACTTCTTCAAACAGCAACCTCCCATATCTGAAGTGTCAATTCTCAATAGTTGAAGAGCAGCTGTGGAAATTTATTTAAAAGATACGAACGAACACAGTCAAACACTTACAGTAAGACAGACGGAGTTTGATCTGAAGTCTGCTGGATGCTGCTGGATGCTGCTGGACGCTGCTGGATGCTGCTGGATGCTGCTGGATGCTGCTGTTCTCTCACAGAATCACTCGTCTTTATATAGAGACCAAAACACAGGTGACTGCCAAATCACCGCCCGCATCTTTGATCTTCTTGAGAAACCCCGGTGAACATTAAACTGACAATCTGTTCCACCTCCGGGTTCCACAGAATCCACCTGTGCCTATCTGAGTCATTTTCCCTCGAAAGGAGTGTCAGCTCCGGTTTGGGCCCAGTTCCCACGTCCCTGATCTTTACTGCAGATAGAAGAGAGACGACGAACCTGGAAGATCAGATTGAGCTTTTAGATCAGTAGAAGCTGGTCAGCACTGGTCACCAGACAAGACTTTTAGTACCTTCAGGCTCCGGTTCTTCCAAAGCAGAAATGAGGAGAGTGTTTTCGCAGTGGGAAGTGAGACATCGTTGAAAATGAATGTGTGATGCTTCTTTCATAATGTGAGCCAGCATGCTCCATGACAGGACGCTCAGATGTGAGGAGAAGTGAATAACAGTAGTGATGAGCAGATCAACATTGAAATATCGATACCTCTCATACCAGATCTCTATGCTCTAAAATCGATTCTAAAATCAAAACATCGAAACTTTTGATACTTCAGTCATTTGAGGTAATAAATATCATTAACAGGAACACAGTGGAAAGTAACTAAGCTATTGAAATTTGGTCTAAATGACACGCGATTGTTGGGAACTACTTCTTCTTCAGCCTGGGAGAGCGTGTAATGCGGTCGGTCAGTCATTTGGTCTCGTCGTCATGCTGTAAACACCAGGGCTCAGCGGAAACAGTCGTGTGGAGCGATTTCAGCTCCACAGACAGCCGAGACGGGCTGTGCGATGTCTGTGGAAAAACCATCAGGAGTTGTGGCAACACGACAAACCTTGTGAAACACCTCAGACTAAACCACAGCACCGAATACGAGGCCTTTGTGGCGAGGCGGACAGAGGAGAGGCCGAGTCAGCTGCTGCTGCTGCCCGGGCGAGACAGGCGTCTCAGGCGGAGTGCTTCAGCGCTGCAGGCAGGAACCGTCCAGGGACAGAGGAGAGCAGGGGGGGTCAGCACTGCTCAGATTAACAGATACGGTGATGAAATAAATCACAGAATAAACACAGGCTTCAACTAGAAATTGCGCAAGTTTGTCTTGGAATAATAATATGTTTATCACTGAGATAATCTCACATACGCAAAAATTTTATTCAGGTAAGATTTCCTGAAGAATTGATCATTTAAAGTGAATTACACAGACTAGATGTCATTAAACTACACAGAGCAATTGTGACAAAAACAGCCATGGTGAACTCAGAAAATTATATATCAGAAAAGATAAAACAAACTAAAACATTTTATCTGGAAAAATATATTTGTTAATATTCACAAACAGACTAATTTGCTTTAACTGCTCAATGAATATTTTAAAATGTAGGTATTGACAAACTTGTGCAATTATTGTGGCATTTATTCATTTAATTGAATTTTTGACTTGCAGTTGCAATTTGAGTCACCCAGTATTATAAAACAGCAAGTGTTTCTATCCCCTGATTGTCGGCTATTTGGAGGGACGACATGCATCAATCTCAATATGATCGAGCATTAAGAGCAGAACAGCCCCATCGTTTGCTTTGCTCTGTGATTTTGTCTCGTTTGAAGAGATGCCCGGGAGAGATGGTTGTGACGGATCTTGAGTGAGTCCCAGAGACAGGGATGCACTGACCTGGTGGTGAGATCACAAACCGACCTTCCCGGCCCTGAGCAAACTGGAGGTGAATACCTGGGAATTCCTGCCACTTCCAGAAAGCCCCTCCTCCTCCTGACGGCCAGGCGCTGACGCTATCCGCAGATAGTGTGAGGAGATCCCTGAGGGGCCGACGCCCGGAAAGCCCCAGGTCCTGACAGCATTCCTGATCGTGTCCTGAGAGACTGTGCTGAGGAGCTCACGGTGTTTTCACTGACATCTTCAACATCTGGCTGAGCCGGGCTGCTGTCCCCACGAGCCTCAAAGCCACCACCACCGTCCCGGTTCCCGACAAGTCGTCTCCCTCCCACCACAATGGCCATCGCCCGGTCGCACTCACCCCCATCCTCATGAAGAGCTTCCAGCGGCTCGTCAAGCAGCACGTCGAGTCTGCCCTCCCATCCACCCTGGACCCCCACCAGTTTGCTTATCGGTCCAACCGCTCGACCGATGACGCCATCGCCACTGCTCTCCACTCAGCCCCGCCCACCTGGAGACCGAGAACCCCCACGTCAGAACGCTGTTCATGGACTTCAGCTCAGCTTTCAACATCATCATCCCCCAGCAGCTCATCTACAAGCTGGACCGGCTGGGACTCAGCACCACCCTGGGCACCTGGCTGCTGGACTTTCTGAGGGGAAGACACAGCGACACCTCCAGCACCATCACCTTGGAACACGGGGGCCACCAGGGATGTGTGCTGGGCCCCCTCCTCTTCACTCTGCTGACCCACGTCCAGCTCAGACCTCTTCATTCAGTTTGCCGATGATACGATGGTGGTCTCATCAACAACGGAGACGGTCTACCGGAGCGAGGCGAGCCGCCCGGCCACGTGGTGCCAGGACAACCACCTCCACCTGAACGAGGAGGAGACGAAGGAGACTGCTGTGGACTTCAGGAGAGAGCATTCCCAGCATGCTCCACTAACCATCAACGGTGCTGCTGTGGACAGAGAGCAGCACCGAGGTCCTGGGTGTGCAGGTCTCTGAGGACCTGGAACATCAGAACCACATCACTGACTAAACAGCTCCATGGCGGCTCTACTTCCTCCAGACTGAGAAGAGCTAGAGCCCCGCCCCCATCAGGACCCCCTTCTACAGAGGACCATGGAGAGCCCCGCCCCCATCAGGACCCCCTTCTACAGAGGACCATGGAGAGCCCCGCCCCCCTCAGGACCCCCTTCTACAGAGGACCATGGAGAGCCCCGCCCCCATCAGGACCCCCTTCTACAGAGGACCATGGAGAGCCCCGCCCCCCTCAGGACCCCCTTCTACAGAGGACCATGGAGAGCCCCGCCCCCATCAGGACCCCCTTCTACAGAGGACCATAGAGAGCCCCGCCCCCATCAGGACCCCCTTCTACAGAGGACCATGGAGAGCCCCGCCCCCCTCAGGACCCCCTTCTACAGAGGACCATGGAGAGCCCCGCCCCCCTCAGGACCCCCTTCTACAGAGGACCATGGAGAGCCCCGCCCCCATCAGGACCCCCTTCTACAGAGGACCATGGAGAGCTCCTGACCAGCTGCATCACTGCATTTTATTATTACTGCATATATACTGCATATTATTATTCCGCAGCTTCCACGAAAGGGGGGGTGTCAAAAAGCGGAGTCCCGCTGACAGCTCCACAATAATGACAGGATCTGCACCTAGCTCATTCCACTAGCCATGGTGGCTCTGTTAGCATAGAGCATAGAGCACAGAGCCCGGTTAGCTGAGCTTGTTTCTCCAAACGTTCGTGGGCTGCAGCTCCTTTGTCTGTGACACAAACAATGGTTCGCGTCTATTTTAGTGTGTTTTGCAAACACTGTTTCTCTGTTTCTCTCTATATCTGCTAGCCTACTTGTCTCTGGTCTGTTTTCATACATCTGTGTGCTGTTGTGGTCCGCCAGCTAAGTAGGTCGTCGAAACAAAGCGAGAAAGAGAGAGGAGAAGGGAGCGTTTTGGCTGCATTTTGCGCCACACGGGAGTCTAAATTGACGGACTGTTGTGTGCGGAAATAACCGGTGTTGCCGAACATCTGCGGTTATATAACCGTGACGTTTAAAACCGCGGTTAATAGTAAAACCGGTTCATCGCTGCACCCTGGTCTGCTGCACCGCGGGTCCAAGAGGCCTGAGATGTCATCTGTGCTGTAGGTCCTGTGTGGAGCTGTGGCATATTGGACAATGAAGCTGACTTTGACTTTTCAAAGGCATTAGAGGTTCTGAGCTGCGAGCCCTGCCGCTACCTCGCTATAGCTAGCGCTGCCCTGCCCCTCACATCTGCGCAGCCGCTCCTCTAACTCGGTTACCCTGGCCTCCAGCGCTGTCAATACACTGCACTTTACGCAAATACCCCTATCGTCAAGGGAGGCAGGGTTCTGACTCAACATACGGCACACTGAGCAGGAAAGAAAAGAAGACAGAGGGGAGGACGCCATAGCGGTCCCGACGGACCAAGCTCGTTAGCACGCTAAGCTTGTTAGCACGCCGGTGGCGCTAACGGCGGAGAAGAAATGTAATTCACGAGAGATCACTGGTCAATCGGGGGGGGAAGTAACCCCGGGGGCGTAAATAACCCCGATTTTTTGATGGCTTCATGAATTAACAGTAATAGCAAGAGAGAGACAGCAAGCACTTCAGTCGCTCGCAGGCTTCAGCAACACGGAAAACACTCACCGGAGTGACGTCAGCCAGAGGTGCGCATCCTCAATCCACACTCTTGCCTCACAGCACTGATTCAGCCGTTCAGCGTTTCCCAAGTCTATTCGTTCATTCATTCATTCATTTTCTACTGCTTATCCCTTTCGGGGTCGCGGGTGTCTGGAGCCGTTCCCAGCTGCTGTGGACGAAGGCGGGGTATGCCCTGGACAGGTCGCCAGTCTGTCGCAGGGCGACGTCTATATAATTCCAAATGTTTTTCTCTGTCTGATCTATTGGCACAACCAATGACACTGCAATAATTTACCATTTTTCTTGATAACGCTCTGGATCTTCCTTCGGACTCGTGCTTTGTTGTGATACGGAGTACCTCCAAGATGGCGACTTCCTGGTCGATGACACGCCTGGTGACGCGTCAAGAAAACCCTCTATTATTCCATTCCACCATTCCAGCAACCCCGTGTCCGCTCGTAGAACGCTTAACTGACATTTGTGCAACGTTTAATCGCCGCCCGGGCATCGCAGCGAAGCAGCGGTGGTCCAGCGTTCAGGATTGCGTCGGCCTGGCGGACCCGAGCGTCCATGAACTTGCGTCTGGCGGTGCCAAACTTGGACTGGACGTTGGTGGAGCGGGGGTGAACGTTGCCGGGGCGGACAATTCAACGCTCCTCACCGCTCAGAATATTTTGTGCAGCTCAAAACTTTCGGAGCGGTAGGAGGGCCCCTCCGGTAACATCAGCGGTGGCCGAGCGTTTACGGCGTAGCTTTAACGGAGGCCAGCTTCTCTTAAACGGTGGTGAACGGTTACGAGCGGTGATGGATTTTTTTCACTGCTCCAGGGACGCTCCAGCAAAGTTCGGGCGGTATGACCAGGGGTGTATTTCACCAAGCAGGTTGAAAAAACCCTGAGATTAATCCTGAACTCTGTGTTGATCTACTCTGAAAGGGAAAACGCTGCGTTTTTGGTTACACAACAGCTGATTTGAGTTGGATTACTCAACTTCAAGTAGTTCCACCTGGAGTTCAGCACGTGCACGACAACTATAAAAAGCCAGCATCAATGGAGCGCCGATTCGACGAGTCACCACGGCAACAGAGAAGCGGAGAGCGACATACAGAAGCTGGAAAACAGTTTACAAAAAAAATGCAACACACTGCAGCAGCGAAGGAGAGGGAGATGCCATGGCAGAAAATTGCTGTCCGTGTCAGTGAGTAAGTTTAAATGTAGTCCTTTATATCAGAATATTTTTGAATGTTAAATATTATTACAGGGAAACTGTTTGAATGGTCACCAGTTAAGGTATTTCATTTAGGTGTAATCTCGCGGGGAAGACGCGCACATGGCAGCAGCTAAAGATGAAATATAAAAAAATTGTTCAACAGACCTCGGCATAATCTCACTGAGGTTCATCATTTTAAGCATGTTTAACATTGTAAAGTAGCATAAATACTAAGTGGCTGATGGACTGTGCAGTTGTTTTATGTCACACATCTATATCATGTTATGTTAAATAATTAATCCTATTTAATCTAATATTATTATCTATTATTTTAGTATAATATTTTAAAAATGTTATTGATACAAATATTTATTTTGTCTTTCATGTTCTTTTCTTCTTTTGGCCCAGATTGTGAAGGTTCTCTCTGCCTGCTGGAGCTCCTTCATGCTACAACCAACCTGAAACTGTCAGCAGGAAATACTCAGAATATTTTTGCCAAATGTTAGTTTGGAAAAATATATGCAAATATACTGAAAGATGTTATTTATCCAGGATGAGGAGGATGAAACCGTGTCTGCTGCCTTCACAGAGGATCTTTTTAACAGATCCTGGCTGGTCAGCAGCAGGATGGTCCCTCAACTCCCACATCACAGATCAACACTGTGAGATGATGTTCAGTAAACAACAGAGGTTCATTTCATCCAGTTCATGTGCAGCTGTATAGTTTAATGTCCTCTATGTTTTCCCAGTTACCAGTCAAAGACATTTACAAAATCCACTTAACAAGACAGAGAAATCCCTTAAAGAACAGCAGCATCTGGACCTCCAGATGAAGAAGACGAAATTGGAAATTGAGATACTGCAGCAGAAGTTGCAGGTGGGTTCATGGTCACAGGTGAGTTATGTTCACTACTGGAACATGAACTAAACCCTTTATCATTATTATTATTATTATTATTATTATTATTATTATTATTATTATTATTATTATTATTATTATTGTAGGAAATAAAGAAGAGAAAATGAAACGTGTGTCATGTCTGTTATTTGCTGTGGTGTAATGATGATGGTGATATAAACTCTTCAGTGCTCTGCATCTCCAGTGTTGTATAAAAAACTCCCATTTGCAAAGAACCGCAGCGCAACACGCAACATCTGCTGGGATGTGAGTGCGCGACTACGTTTGGTTATGTTGCAAAATATGGACGGAAAAGATTGTGAATGTAGCGGATTGAGACGTGAAGCGGTACCGTTCATAAAGATAACTGTCCGGAAACGCCAAAACATCTCTGCGGTCTGTAAATAATCTCCAGACGAATGTTGAAATCACGCTGCAGTAATGCTGCTCCTTCATCTGCAGGATCGCTGATAAAAGGACATGACATTTTGACAGCTACACAAAAACTCGCCAGCTGACTGAAAGAATGAGGAAATGGATCAGCGCGTGTGGCTGAAAGGGGGCGGAGCCAGAGAGAAGCTTCAGGGTTGACTGAGAAAAACCTGCTTCACACCAGGTTAGAGTCACGGAGTGTGTTACTGCGGTAACTGAGCGGCAGGTTAAGTTCCCTCTCCTGGTGGAACAGCTGGAGTTACTCCTCTGTCTCTGGTTTGAGTTCTCTCTCTTTGGAATGGAAATCTCAGAGTTTCCCTCATTTCTGGGTTATTGAACACAGAGTTTTCTAAAAACCTGACATATAATATCCTAGATTGTTTTTTCATGATAATATCATGAGGACATGCAAGAAGGAAAATTATCCCACCTATTACAGAATAGTAAAACCGGACATGGAACATACTAAACAGCAACAAGAAGCAGTTCAGCTGACACAAATGATCCTGAATATTTTCTGTTGTATCCTGGACTCTTCATTCAGTGGATAAAGTCGTTGCGGAGCCTCAGAATAAGCGTCCATCTCTGTCCAGCCTGTCCTCTGTCAGAGAGGCTGCTGCAGGACAAATGTTCTTGTCACCCTGAATCACCTGATGTGATTGAAAACAGATAGTTTCTCAGGCCACCACCTGTGTGACACTCCCAGATTTCTCTTGGCAAGTCCTTCAAAATTCTGTCGAAATTCCTGTTGAAACCGCAGCTCTGCCGCTCACTGGCCTCACCCAGCAGTTCACAGAATCTCTGATTGTTGAGCCAAGTTAATAAGGCCCAGAGCAGCGTCAGCCTGTTACTCTTCTTCAGATTGTGCCGCCTTCAGTCCTTCATGTTCCTCCCATAGGTTCATCCTGACTGACATGTTGTGGTTTTAGAGCTTGGGGCTGAAGTCAATCAATCAATCAATCAATCAATTTATTTTTGTATAGCCCAGTATCACAACAACAGCTGCCTCAGAGGCTTCAAGATGTTACATTGGTCGGTAAAAGTAAAAACAGTGAATAAGCATAATGGTAATATGTCAATATTTACAGTAACGAGACAGAACGAAGCAACCACCGCCTTAGACCCTCACATCCGGCAAGAAAAAACTCCAAAAACCCAGTGGGAGAAGAAGAAATCTTGGGGAGAACCACAGTATGGAGGGATCCCTCTCCCAGGGACGGACAGCTTTGGCAACAGCTAGCATGAGACAATAAGAAGTAAAGCCTAGGACAATGTTGAGGACAGTCCGTTGGACGGTCCAGCACAAGAACCACGGATCCCAGCAGTAGAACTGAAGCCAGTCCACGGGCAGGACCGACAGGAGTGTCCTCCCGGTCCGGACGGAGCTTGTTCATAGGCCCTCGTAATAGTGGAGTCAGCAACTGAAACTGGAGAAGACTCCCCCTCGAAGGGGGGGACAGCAGGGGAAAAGCAATGAAGGGACTAAAGGGAAGAACATTCAGACATTAGAGGACAGGGCTCAGTGCACCGTACTTCCCACAGCATTCTAGCTCCTAGGGCAGCTTTGTGGATACTTAACTGTTTAAACTAGTATTTAGTTAGTATAGTTTAGTTTAGTTTAATTCAGTTTGGTTTAGTTTAATTTTGTATAATTGTGTAATTTGGTTTGGTTTGGTTTAGTTTAGTTTAGTTTAGTTTAGTTTAGTTTAGTTTAGTTTAGTTTAGTTTAGTTTAGTTTAGTTTGGTTTGGTTTGGTTTGGTTTGGTTTACTTTGGTTTAGTTCAGTTTAGTTTAGTTTGGTTTACCTTAGTTTCGTTTGGTCAGGATGGCTGAGTCGGACTGTCAGACACTTTCTGGAGGATCAGTTCTTTCAAGGCTTTGTTCACAAGCTCGGCGGCCGTGTCTCGGTTGGTGGACTGGTCCACTCTCAGTCGGTTTGATTCCCAATGTGTCCACAAACTGTCCAATCAGTTTAGAACAATACACTCTGAACCTTAACAATTGACAACTCAGACATCCCTAGGGACAGAACACCAAGTGGGATTGTTGTTACGGCGACTGTCAGCTCTGAAACTACCAAGTCCAGGAGGATCTGGACTGAGAGTGGGACCAGGACAACATGGACTGGGAGTCATGACACTGCTCTTATTTTCCATCTACGGAGCATGTACGGCCGTGGAGTGCAGAATCAGGACCAGGACCAGGACCAGGACCGAGGCCTGGACCAGGACCAGCAGCAGAGCTTCCATCAACACGGTGACAGAACCCGAGCTTTTTCACCAAGTTCCACCTTGGCATTCTTTTCTGAATTGTTGTGTTTTCAGTGGTTCTGAACACCGTTGTCCTGACAGCAGACGCCGAGAATGTAAGAAACGTTTTTATTTGAAGGTGGAGTCGTTGCCGTGGAAACCGTCCCTCAGTGGAGAGTTTGACGAAGAGCCGTGGACCCGATACTGAAGCCATCCTGAAGCTGAAGTCCTGCTGTCAGCAGGTCTGACCCGCATTTTACACCCGACGTGGTGCGTCGTCCGCAGCAGAGCTCAGCCATTCGCCACCGGACGTGTCAGGTCCAAAAGTCGCCACGATTGTAGACAGACACGGAACATTTATGTTGGAAATAACTACATTAATTCATCAAGTCTTTAACAGTGAACATCTTACTGTGACTGACTGAGGCCATCAACCTGACAGCACACTTCACTTCACTTCACTGATTCGTCCCTTGAAGGACACTTTGCTTTAGCAGGCAACAAGTAGCAGGAGACAGAAACAATCCAAGTGTGAGCAGCCAGTTAGTTCAAGTGCAACATCTGCAAAACACACACTCATCAATACGTCAGTAAATCAATATAGATCAGTATTCAAGGTACAGCAGACAAACCTGCAGCAGCAGCATCCTGCCAGAGGAGGAGGAGGAAGAGGAGTGAAGGGAGAGAGAGGAGGAATCCCTGCTAGGCTAAAGGCTAACCCTCCAGACCAGCTGTGCTCCCTGGACAAACCGCTGGAGGAGCTGTGTCTGATCACCACGTCTATAACGGAGTTCATGAGAGCACATTTTATTTGTACTGGACTTTTCATTCGGTTCAAACCTCAAAGTGCTGCTAAAGGCTAAAAACAAGCTTCTTCCTCAGATCATGCACCATGTGGAGCTGCAGCTGGTCAGAGAGGGAGGTCCAGATGTGAGCAGCAGCTGTGCTGACGGCTCGGTCTCCCCTGGTCTGAGGCCTGGCTGTGGACAGCTGGGGGAGCTGACGGGTGTTTCACATGACTGGTGGCAGAGGACTTCTCTCAGACAGTGCGGGGCGTCGCCCTGAACACACTGATGGGGAGGAGAGGGGTCGCATCCTGGACTCTTCATTCAGTGGATAAAGTCGTTGCGGAGCCTCAGAATGAGCGTCCATCTCTGTCCAGCCTGTCCTCTGTCAGAGAGGCTGCTGCAGGACAAATGTTCCTGTCACCCTGAATCACCTGATGTGACTGAAAACAGATAGTTTCTCAGGCCACCACCTGTGTGACACTCCCAGATTTCTCTTGGCAAGTCCTTCAAAATTCTGTCGAAGTTCCTGTTGAAACCGCAGCTCTGCCGCTCACCGGCCTCGCCCAGCAGTTCACAGAATCTCTGATTGTTGAGCCAAGTTAATAAGGCCCAGAGCAGCGTCAGCCTGTTCCTCTTCTTCAGATTGTGCCGCCTTCAGTCCTTCATGTTCCAGTTTAGATTAAACCTCATTTATTCTACTTTTTTAGTTTTTTCAGCTGTTTCAGTTTTTCTAACTGTTCCATCTGTTTTAATGGTTTTAACCATTCTGAGTCCTCTGGGAGGTTTCTCTCTTCTCCTTTGTGCTGATTTCAGACATTTCAGTATTTTGTGTCCATCTTTTAACCATCTTAGCTTTTTCACTCTCTGTAATTGCTGTTGTGATTTTATCCAGTTTAGTTGCTCCATTTTTATTAATCCAGAATCTCAGAGTTCTTTCCAAAAGGCTTCAGTGTGTCGTTTTCTGCAGGACATTTTCTGACAGCTTTGTGTTTCCCTTCCAGAGGAGCTCTGGACTCACAGGCTGCAGACTCCTGCTTTACATGACGATTCTGCTTTCACTGGAACTTTTCTAGTCAGTGTTTTAAAATCTTGAAGGTCATTTTGTGACCGGTTTGTGGCAGACATGAGCTCCATGCTGCATAGAAAGCCGAGCTGACACGAGATGTGTATTTATGCCGTTGGTTTCAATGGGACGCCGCGCACAGCCCGCGCAGGAAAATAGACTTGATTTCTATTTAGAAACCGCTGCACGGATTTGAACGGGCCACGTGCGCAGTGTGAAAGCACTGATCTGTTTGCATGCAGACAGATCCACGCCCGCACAGCCACGTATGTGTGATCGAGGCCTTAGGCAAGGTGGGTGAAGTGTCTTGCCCAAGGACACAATGACAGTTTTACACCTGCAGGAGCGGGGATTGAACCGCCAAACTTCCGGTTATAAGACGACCTGCTCTACCATCTGAGCTACTGTCGCTGTAAAGAAGCATCCGAAGGGACCAGATCAGCTTCATCAGGGACTCCTGTAGGCCTGCAGAGGCCCCTCCCTCACTGGGGGCAGCTCAGACCCCTGAGCCTGATCTGAAGGAGCAGGGACAGAACGGTGCAGCTTCTGGGCTGAGCTCAGTGCTGCCGGTTCTGTTCTCAGTTCCGTCATTCGTCCAGGAGGTGGCGGCAGTGTCAGACAGACCAGTCCTTGAGGAGGACACTGGGAGTCCAGCAGAGTGGAGGTCATGGTGGTTGGACGTGTCCCAGTCCTTTTCCTCACATGAGTCAAAGAGAGCAGACGGCACAGAGACACAGGTATCAGCAGGGAGACGTCCTCATGTCCCTCATCGTGTCTTCTGTCCCTGAGCAGCTTTCTGCTGAATTCAGTCTGATCTTATCTGAAGGAATCAATAGATGAAACTAAAACATTCTAGAATGTCCCTCTGGGGTTATTGAAGTGTTTCAATTGTAAACTGTTGATTCATAGTTATTTTCATCATTTATATTATTGTGATTGATTACTTTGTAGTGATCAATAATGTATGAAAGACTTTTAATGATGTCTTATCTGAAGATGACTCAATAACTTAATCTATCAACCACCGCTCAGCCTGAACTCTCAGTTCATCAGTTTGAGGACTAAACATTCCTCTAAATCATCGGCTCAAATAATTGACGACATGATTGGAAAGTGATTCGATTGAAGCAGTTCTAAATGAATCGTGACTTTGTGGAGGCATTTCCTCACTGATCCAGATGATTCTGAATCCGATCGAATCAGCCTGCGGCTCAGAACTTTCCATGAAGACGATTTGAGTTGATTTGTCTGAAAGTTTCTAGAAGAGATGGAGCTCCGGATGAAGATGTAGTTCCACTGATGTCCACTGGGGGGCAGACTGCAGCAGCTCACTGGAATCTGAGCAAATCAATATGATCTGAAACTTTAGATTCAGTCCAAACGAGCTGCAGTTTGATGGGATCTGTGAGGTTTTCCTCCTCTGGACCTTCTTGTCTCCACAGCTGATGTGTCTCTGTCCTCTGTGTCCTGCTGGACGAGCTTTTCTTCCTGCTCTGAGCAGAACTGCCATCTGTCCACGTCTTCTGTCCACCTGCTTCCTTTCTCTGCTGAGCTCTGGATTCTTGGATGTTACCTGTCCTCACCGGAAGAGACTCTGTCCACAGAGGAGGACACCAGAGAGCAGAGTAACGGGACAGCAGCTGTCTGGGGGACGCTGGCCTGGGGCGGGTTTGACGCCTGTGGCCCGGTTCTCTTGGGTATGGTCATGGTCCTCTGCCTGAGTTGGGGGGTCGGCTCTTGGGCTGTTGGGTCCTGGGCTGTCTGCTCTGGGGGTCGGGGTCAGCCCCTGCTGGTCTTGGTCCCCTGGGGCCCGGGTCCCATGGCCCCAGGGGGCCCCGGCCAGGGCCTTCCTCTGCCCCCTTCTGGACTGGTGGGAATGTCTGCCTGGGGGGGGGGGGGGGGGGGGGGGGTTGCTGCTGGTTTTCTGGGTCCTGAGGGCCTCGCTTGTTTGCTTCTGGTCTTCTCAAAGGTCAGAGGTCATGGTCACGCTGATCTTCAGTCCCTCTTCATGTTCCGTATGTGGACTCGGTCCCCTTGTCGTCCTGTGGGCTGTTGGACTACAGACTCTCTGGATCAGGTCTGTCCTGATGCCCTGCTCTGTAATTTGACACCTGGATCCTCGGCTTCACTACCAGCTGTGTCCTCTAACTGCAGTCCAGAGGAGGTTCTCTGGTCTCTGTTCAGGTTCTGGAGGGTCGGTTCTAATTGAAGGATGGTGGAACCTTTGCTCTCTTCCTACTCCACACTCTGTTTGTTTGTTTGTTTGTTTCCGTCTCTGTCTGTCTCTCTTCCTGTCGAAAGTATTCTCCAGCTTTGAACTGCAACTTTTTCAACTAAAGCTGAGCGTCCCCGTGCTGTGCGCGCTCGTGTACCGCCCGCCGAAGTTTAATAAGAGTTTTATCAGTGACTTCTCGGACTTTTTGACCGGGCTTGCTCTTATTTCCGATCGCTTATTAATTATTGGTGATTTTAACATTCATGTCTGTTGTCAGTCTAAACAAACGGTTAAGGAGTTTTTAAATGTTTTAGAATCATTTAGTCTCACCCAGTCAGTGTCCTGCCCTACGCATGAAAAGGGCCACACCCTGGACCTTGTTCTGTCATATGGGTTGAATGTTTGTGTTGAAGAAATTTGTGACACTTGCATATCGGATCATTTTCCTGTTTTGTTTACCGTTACTTTGCCCTGCTCTATTGTTAAACAAAATATCCCTGCGTGTCAAAGACGCTCTGTGGACTCACTGACAGCAGCACATTTTTCTACTGCTTTTATTGCTCAGGAGGCTGAACTCCTAAACGTGGACCGTTCAGTGGATGAGCTCATGAATTTGTTTGATGTTACCTGCACTGGGATCCTTGATCTTGTCTCTCCTTTAAAAGCCAGACGGCCAAAGCCGGCCGGGGAACCCTGGCTTAATGACACTACTCGTGCGCTCCGACGCAACTGCCGTCAAGCTGAGAGAAAGTGGAAAAAAGACAGGCTGCACATTTCCTTGGAAATGCTCAGGAACTGTCTTTCGGAATATCAGCGAGCTGTTAAAGCTGCAAAGTCGGAATACATGTGTGATCTTGTTTCCAACAACAGTCACAGGCCACAGGTCCTATTTAATGTTTTGAACAGGCTGGTTAACCCTGGTGCTTCTAATGGTATCGTTCCAAGCGCCACGCTGTGTGAAAAGTTTTGCTCCTTTTTTACTGAAAAAATTGTAAATATCAGGTCTCAATGTCCTGCTGCTGGTTCTGGTTCAGATACTGGGTGTTCCCTTGATTCTGTGGCTCTCAGTCTTTTTGAGCCTGTGTTTTTGTCGGAACTCTCTCAGGTGGTCCAAAGCCTAAAACCATCTGACTGTCCACTTGACAGTCTCCCCCCAAAACTTTTAAAATCTGTTTTTGATGTGATCGGACCCTTCATCCTGAAGCTGATAAATACTTCACTGAGCTCAGGCTGTGTTCCTGACGTTTTTAAACATGCTGTCGTTCAGCCCCTCCTAAAGAAGCACAGCTTGGATCCTTCAGTGTCGTCTAACTACAGGCCAATCTCGAAGTTGCCCTTTCTGTCGAAGGTTTTAGGAAAAGCTGTACTTTCTCAGCTGCAGTGTCACTTGAATTTAAACAAAATTGCAGAAAAATTTCAATCTGGTTTTAAATCATGCCACAGCACAGAAAAGGCATTGATAAAAAATTTTAATGATCTGCTTTTAACAATGGACTCTGGTCAGCCAGCTGTCCTGGTGCTGTTAGATCTCACTGCAGCCTTTGATACCGTGGACCATGAGATTTTATTACTGCGGCTGGAATCATGTGTTGGAATAAAAGTCTCTGCTTTGGAATGGTTCAGGTCATATCTTACTGGGAGACAGTTCTCTGTAAACGTCGGTTCTTTTTCATCAGCTAAAGCTAGGCTTACGTGTGGAGTTCCCCAGGGCTCTATACTGGGTCCGACTCTGTTTTCTTTATATTTGTTGCCACTTGGCTCAATTTTTAGAAAACATCAAATTTCCTTTCATTGTTTCGCTGACGATATACAGATCTACATGCCGCTCACATCTGAAAGTGGGTCATTCCAGTCTCTTCAAAATTGCCTGAAGGAAGTGAAAGACTGGCTGAAATTTAATTTTCTGAACCTAAATGAGAACAAAACTGAAGTAATTGTGTTTGGTGGACCTGTTCCTGCCTTTGACCTCGGAGTTCCTCACAGTTCTTGTGTAAAGAACCTCGGCGTCATCATCGACAGTTCTTTTAAACTAGAGAAGCAAATCAGTGCTGTGGTGAAAGCGAGCTGCTTCCAGCTGCGACTGATCGCCAAAGGGAAATCCTACTTGCCCTCTGACCAGTTGGAAAAATTAATTCACACATTCATTACGGCACGTCTGGATTATTGTAATTCCCTATATTATGGTCTGGATGCTTCATCCATTCGTCGCCTACAGCTGGTACAGAATGCCGCTGCTCGCCTCCTCACAGGGAGAAGGCGCTTTGATCATGTTACTCCTGCGCTCCAGTCACTTCATTGGCTCCCTGTGTCTTTTAGAATTCAGTTTAAAATTTTACTGCTTGTATTTAAATCTTTGAATGGTCTGGCCCCCGAATATTTGTCTGAAATGTTGTGTTTGTACCTCCTGTAAGAGCCCTGCGGTCATGTGACCAGCTGCTCTTAACCTGTCCCCGATCGAGACTGAAAGCCAGAGGTGACAGGGCGTTTGCGGTCGCTGGTCCTAAACTCTGGAATGAGCTCCCTCTGAACATTCGTTCTGCTTCATCTGTTGAGTGTTTTAAGTCTTTGTTAAAATCACATTTATTTGCTCTGGCGTTCAACACAGGCTGAGCTGGACATTTTTGTAAGTTATTGTTTTTAAACTTTTGTATTTTTCTATTGTTTTTTTTTTCTTTTTATGGTGTTATCAACATGTGCAGCACTTTGGGCAGAGTTTTCTGTATTTAATGTGCTATAGAAATAAACCTTGACCTTGACCTTGACCTTGACCCTGTCTCTCTGTCCTCCTGTCAGCTCCAGCAGCATCATGGACCAGGATTCAAAATCAATCAAATAAAGAGAGAAGCCACGTTATCAAGAGGAGCTCTGCAGCGATCAGCTCCTCTGTCAGAGCTTCGCTTGTTCCCGGCACAAAGTCATTCCACTGAAGCCGCCGTGAGATTGGGACATCGGTACGTTTCATCTGCCGATCAGCAACAAGAAAACCGTAGTGTTGCTTTGTTCAGAAAACTGAAAGAATGTCGTCGAAACAAAAAACTGCGGATCGTATAAATAAACTGATCAGAAACTTTGGAAATGTTGTTGCTGGAAAAGTTATCAAAATGAAGCTAAAGACACGAGCTAGCTTACTATATCGTGCTTTCCACCGTAAAAAGAAGGACTGTCAGCCATGTTTTGTGTCGGCGCCAGGAGTGACTCAGCAGTCATGTGACCCATTCCCAGGTTTATTCTCCTCCGGGAGCAGGATTCTATGTAAATGAGGCAACTTTATTCCGGTCGTTCTGATTGGCCGTCACATTGACGGAATATTCCAAGATGGCGGCCCGCGGTTCCACTCGTATGCAGACGCTTTATTTCTTCAGAAATTAACCGGTTTATCTCTCCACTCAGCGCACGGCTCATGCAGCTCTGGTGTTGGCCTGGGATGAGTTTTAGGTCTGTGTTGATACTATAACGACAACAGTATCATCTACAGCTTCCTGTCTGTCAAACTGAGGAAGCTTCAGGATCTACAGCCAGCTGTGACGTTGTGATGAGCCGGATCAAACCCGGGGACTTCCTGTCCAGCACGGCGGATCCTGGTCGATGTTCTGTCTGTGCTGAGGTTCTCCTCGGGTCTCCCAGGTGTGGTGGCACACCCCAAACAAAAACCTCATGACACACATCTCTGGAGAGCAGGATGACGCCATGACGGTTCTTCATGAAAACTGGAACTGTTTCCAAACCTCCGGCTCCAGCTGAGCGGCTTATTGGACCGGATGTTTGCTCTGAAGGGTCACAAAGATCCACCATCAGCAGACACGGCTGGGCTTATTGCTTTTTGGTGGAACTGGAGCGTCTGAGCTGGGTTCTGCAGGTCCAGCTTCCTCCACATCACATCCGGTGGAACCAGAAGCTCCTGCTGGGATCTGGACCCGACTGACGAAGAGGTCGATCCAGATCCAGGTGTGCTGAAGCCGGGAGGACGAAGACGTGCAGAACAGTGAAGATACGTTTCTCACAGCGTGTAATGTGAACTCCCTGGAGACCTGGTCCAGACCAGGGGTCTCCAGACCAGTCCTTGGTTCCTCACAGGACCCAAAGACCTCGTCCGGACGAATTAGTTCGGATTGAGAGTTTCAGAGGTGTTTTATGCTCGGATGTTGAAAACGACATTGTTTTCAGAAGATTGTTGACTTAAGTTCAAGGATTTGTGTGTGTGTGTGTGTGTGTGTGTGTGTGTGTGTGTGTGTGTGTGTGTGTGTGTGTGTGTGTGTGTGTGTGTGTGTGTGTGTGTGTTAGGCTGCTGTTGCGAAGAGGAGGATCAGGATCCTTCGGGGGATCAGCGGGGGGAGAGAAGCCTGCTGACCGAGCAAAGTACCAACACGACCCCCCCCCCCCCCCCACACACACACATACACACACACACACACACACACACACACACACACACACACACACACACACACACACACACACACCTCACCAGGTCCCCAGTTTACACTGAAACATGATCCAGGACCCCGTAGTGGGAGGAGGGGCCCATGGTTCCAGTCACAGACCAGGACCAGGTGTGTGTGTGTGTGTGTGTGTGTGTGTGTGTGTGTGTGTGTGTGTGTGTGGTATTTACGAGCTCCGGATGCCTCCAGGAGCTGCTGCGTGTCGGGACTCTTCCTCTGAGCTGAGAGGACGACGAAGCCCGTCGAGGATTCCGACTCGATTCCTTCACGAAAAACCACGAATAAACCCGACCACAGACCCACCGGGCCGTCACGGGTCAGCTCCGCCAGCTGGAGCTCGGTCCAGACCTGTTGGAGTGAACAGTGGGACAGTTGTCCTCTTCTGCCTGGTTCAGTGCTGGTTCAGCCCGGCCGGTCCTGAACCGGACCAGTCCGTTCAGGACCGGGCTGGTTTAAGGTGATCAGAGAGAGAAATGCTGTCTTCACCCAGAGAAAAGTTCCTGTTCCACTGAATCGGGTTCTAAAGGATGAAGAACCTTCAGTGAAGTGTCTCCGAGTCCTGCTGAGGACTGAGTTCTGGTTCTTCACAGTGGTGGACGTGTCTGCTGGCGTCTGTTAGCAGATCCAGATGTTCTCCTTAACGAGCTGTCGAGGCCTGGGAGGCCCTGAGGCCTGTGGATTTATGGGGGGGCAGGAGGAGGAGGAGGAGGAGGAGGAAGGGGCCCCTGGATGGAACCTTCGTGTGTTCCTGCAGAAGTGTTCAGACGTTCTCCTGCTGCCTTCGCTGTCACCTCGTCTGCAGACGGCAACATGATGAGGCTGGTGGCCTTCAGCTGTGAGTCGCTCCTACGTTCTTCCTCCGTTCTACGTGTGTTCTTCCTCTGTTCTTCCTCTAGTCTACCTCTGTTCTTCCTCTGTTCTACCTACATTCTTCCTCTGTTCTTCCTCCGTTCTTCCTCTGTTCTTCCTCTGTTCTACGTAGGTCCTATCTATGTTCTAACTCTGTTCTAATTGTGTTCTACCTGTGTTCTTTCTCTGTTCTTCCGTTGGAAGAAA
Organism: Salarias fasciatus; assembly: GCF_902148845.1. Classification (NCBI taxonomy): domain Eukaryota; kingdom Metazoa; phylum Chordata; class Actinopteri; order Blenniiformes; family Blenniidae; genus Salarias; species Salarias fasciatus. The sequence continues at coordinate 31,396,805 of NC_043756.1, forward strand.
GCTTGATTTTACAGAATGTTTCCCAGAAAACTTCTAAAAATTCCAGGAATTTAAAGATTTGTTAAATTGTCAAATTCCTTTTAAAACAACTAATTCCTGAACGAATCATAACAATTCTTCAGCATTCTGCTTTTATTACATTTGTAGAGTTTGATTTTTCAAATGAAAGCAGAAAACAGAAAAAGAGAGACAGCTACACTTCAAAACTACAGAACATTAAACACACACACACACACACACACACACACACACACACACACACACACACAGGTTTGTATTTCTATCCTTGTGAGGAAACTCATTGACATAATGCATTTACTAGCCCCGAACCCTGACCCTTACCCTAACCCTGACCCTGACCCACCACACAGCCGAACCCTAAAGACATGTTTTAGCACTTTTACTGTTTTCAGTAACAACAACATGGTCAAGAAAACAGTTTCTCCTCATTAGGACCGGAAGGAGGTCCCACAAGGCACATCGTACAGGTTTTCCTATCCTTGTGGGGACATTTGGTCCCCACAAGGATAGATAAATGCGTACACACACACACACACACGGCTCAGACTCCGTCCCGTCCGTGCGCTGGGGTTCTGAGCGGTTCCTGTCCTCCGGGTGGTTTCAGGTCTGGCTGCAGCCTGGCTCCTCGCTCCTGCTGCCGGTGAGTTTTTCCCTCCGTGTGATAAATGACTAAACCAGATCAGATCCGGGGAGAGACGGCCTGTCTGCTGTCTTCACAGAGGGGGACGTCGTCTACGCCTGCCTCAACCAGACCGCCGAGATGTCCTGTGGTAAGACACACACACACACACACACACACACACACACACACACTAGCATTGCTGTGAAATTGATAGTAAATATAGAGCTGTCCATGGTGCTGAAGTATAGATTTCATATAGATTGTATGTGTGACACACACACACACACACACACACACACACACACACACACACACACACACACACACAGCCTCACCCCCTCCCTTCCTATCCTCCAGATGTTGGCACTAAGATAAACCTGGAGCACATCCTGTACAAAGTGGGCGTGGGGACGAGGTGCGGCGAGGGGAAACGCCACCCGGACGACGGCGCTGACACCTTCTGCTCCTTCCCCTGGGCCGAGATGGTTGTGGAGGACCTGTAAGAACACAGCTGGAACGCTGAGGGGGGGGGGGTTCTGTTAAATCCCAACGACAAACATCAGCAAGCCTCAGGATCCCAGTCAACTGTCAACTCCTCTGTTCTGTGTGTGTGTGTGTGTGTGTGTGTGTGTGTGTGTGTGTGTGTGTGTGTGTGTGTGTGTGTGTGTGTGTGTGTGCAGCTGTGGAAACAGGCGGTCTTGTCAGGTCCCGGTCACTGAGCTGGTCTTTGGTGAATACCCCTGTAAGGAGGAGACCAGGTACCTGGAGGTGTCCTACAGCTGTGCCAAACCGCCTCCTCCACCTCCTCCACCTCCGACGCCTCCTCCGCCAAAACCTGACTGTACGTACAATCGCACTCTCACTCCCTTCGTTCCACACACACACACACACACACACACACACTCAAACAGTCCCCGGTGTTGTGTTGAGGCTGTGGTTCAAGGCCCCGTTTCCACGACAACGCTCCAAGCAAAAACGCATCCTTGTCAGAACAGCTTCATGTTCACACGACACTCTGAAAACAGTGTCTGTTTCCACGGCAACGCCAGAAACACACTGACAACCATGTCATTTTCATGTTGGGTCACTAGTTGCTGTTGTCGTGCTGCGGAGAGCAACGTGCTGCAAACCCCGACAATCTGAGCGCCGGACACAGCGTGCAGTGAAGCACGGCCACGGCGGCGTTTTACCGCGCTTCCACGGAGCTGAATCGTTTTCAAAAAGTTGCATTGTCACTGGTTTTGAGCACCGTTGTCACGTGAACAGACAACCGCAACACTGCAGAAGTTTTCTGTTTCACTTGAAAGCAGTAGCGGCCCGTGGCGTGGGGCGCAGGTGGTGGGAGCGCTTGTTTTGTCTGCCCACACTGCCAGTCGCGGGCGGTGCGGTGTTAATTCACTTCCGCATTGGCGGGAGCGCTCGTTTCCACTCCCGTGCATTCAAGGCGCATTCCAAACAACACAACAGGTAGGCAACGATTATTTTTAATAAACTGGTTTCTTCAACACTGCCCGCCTGGAATGCGCGGGTAAGGAAACGAGCGCTTCCGCCAATGCGGAAGTGAATTAACGCCGCACCGCCCGCCGCTGACGGTCTAGGCGAACAAAACAAGCTCTCCCACCACCTGCGCCCCGCTCCACCGGCCGCTACTGCTTGAAAGCATGACCTTCCGAGGTCTGGGGGGGCGGGGCACAGACCGGCAGGGGGCCGCCGACCACGTGTGGCGCCACGCCGTCCCCTGCTGGTCGACCCGAGCTGACGCCTCTCTCTCTGCAGGTGAAGACAAGGCGGCTGCCGAAGTCTGAATTTCCCAGAAGCTCCGACATCAAGCGTCACGTCCTGTGAAGACGCTCAATGTCTCCGTCAGAGACAAGAAGTGTCCAGATGGACGGAAGACCGTCGAGCTAAAGCAGAGAACAGTCACAGTGTTTCCTCTGACCTGACTGAGTGAAATAAAGACTGTTTTCTCTCTCTGGCTTTGATTGAATCGACCGTGAGCAGCAGAAGGTCTGTGATTGGCTGAAACAGGGTTGAACAGTAAATCTACGCTCCTGTTCATCGATGCTGGGACTTTAAACCCGTCGCTGAAGCAACCGGACACCAGAAAATCACTATAATCAGGAGATAAAATGATTCATTCATCAAATGATGAAATTTAAAGAAAATGTTCACATTTGAAATTATTCCCATGTGTGTTCCAGCAGCCTCTAAAGCGGTGGCGTGCAGCCAGGTTCCTACCCAGTGAGGTTCTAGATTCTAGGAACACAGCAAAAACCGAAGGTGGAGGTTCAGAGTTTCTTCAAATCAGTTCATTTGAATTTTTCAACTTCCAAAGATTCACAGCATAAAGCATTTTCTACAGCCTCAGATTCTGACTCTGACTGTCAGCCTTGTATTAGCTCAGCCCAAATCTAAATCATCCAATCAGGATCGGCCAGCCTGAACCAAGAACATACGATACATTGCTCTCACCCACAACAGTTCCCCAAAATAAATAAACTATGAATAAATAATCTACAGAGTCACAGGAAGCAGTTGGCACCACACTGATGGCACAGGAAGTAGTGTGTCCCATGGACACATCTCCAGATGTGTTGAAAGCTAACCGCCGCTCAGAGGGCAGGGGACAGACATCTCCAGATGTGGCTGAAGCTAAAGCTAACTGCTTGCTTACCCAGCAGCACATTTGAGATTGTGATCAAGTGAAGGACTGATCAGATCACACAACACTTCATTGTCATATTTCTGCAGGTTGAACAAATCACTCAGTGAAGAGACATTTGATCTCATGGGATTTTTCAGTCACGGTTTGGAATCTGGAGGCTCATGAAAGCCCGAAACCCCCAGAATTGAACTGAACCCGTGTTCGGTTGAAACTAGTTCAGGAAGATTGGTCTGATTAGAACTCTGACATTATTTGACTTGATCCTATGGTTGGTTTGTGATAAAGTGTGATCCTCTTTCAGCACGATTTCTTCAGATTTTTGAGAGAAAAACCAGCGTTACCTTCAGCCGAGTTAGAGCTCCTAACCATATTTGTAGACCAGGTTAACTGCTGAGTTTTACTCACAGCCGTGGCTCGAGTCGGCCAGTAACAAGCTGCCCATCAGGTGGAGTCTGGGTGGAGGTGGATGGGTGGAGGCATGGAAGACACCGGTCGTCGGATGATCACTGGCTGTTTTAATTTTTCCAATCACTTCGACAACAACTCATAGCGAGTACATACAACCATTACCGAGACAGCGCAGAAGACAAAAACCAACGCTAAACTACCCATAATGCATTTAAATTTAAAGCAGCAGGCCAAGCCTGCAACGCCATGCTCCTGAGAGGAACCTGTCACATTATCATAATTTCTACAAAGTTATAAATCAAAAAGACAAAGTGTGAAATGATTGATGATCGAGTAAGAACTTAGCAAATCAGTGAGAATAACTGAAAGTAAAAGAATCCATGGTCCCACAGATGTCTAAGTCTCATCAGCCATCATGGAATCATTCTCTCCTTCAACACAGCACTCAGTGTCTCTCTGAAGCTTCTGTTGTCGCGCTGCTGTGATTGACTTGGTCAAAAACTGGACAACAAAGGCGCAGTGAAAGAGGACGAGGCTGACGCAGATGACAGAGGTGATGATGAGAGACCACACGGCCTCCTTCTGTCTGAAGTGACACTCTTGAAGCAACCTGTCCACCGACGCCTCCACTCCTCTGAACACCACCACCAAATGACCACATTCATGACGGTCGCTGCTCCAGCCTTTCACAGTAACTCTGGCTCTTTGGTTCAGTCCGTAGAAGTCCAGGAGGACTCCGTCCGGCAGGAGTCGGCAGTCAAACATGAGTTCTGAGTGTGAGCTCAGGTACAGGATATCCACAGCGTCATCTTTAGCACAGTTGTCAATCGTGACTGAAGCGTCTTTGAAAGCCAGCATGTAAACGTCGTTTCCGTCGCCTCCAGCCAGGTAGTCTTCCCCAGTGGACACCAACACGTCGTTTCCGTCGGAGCCTTTCAGAAGGGAACTTTCGTAACCGGACACCAGAAGGTCGGAGTAGATGGTGCCGATGACGGTCTCCACGTCCTTCAACACGTCGCCCTCAGCGTCGGCGTGGCGGCCCTGTCCGGTCAGCAGGTTGACGTAAACCCCTTCCCTCTTCTGATGGTCACCGTGGTACACCACCGTGTCTCTGCCAGGACCTCCGTCCATCACATCCGCCCCTGCTCCAGGAATGAAGACATCCCAGCCAGAGTTCCCCATCAGTGTGTCGTCTCCATCGCCTCCATAAAGGGTGTCGTCCCCCATCCCGCCAATCAACAAGTCACTTCCTCGTCCTCCGATCAGAGAGTCGTCTCCATCCCCTCCATCCAGTATATCATCCTGCCATCCACCAATCAGAGCGTTGTCCTCACGGTTCCCGACTATCAGATTGGACTGGGAAGGACAGCTGTGCACGGTGTGGACCTTGGACAGGTTTCTCTGAGAGCCGAGGTCCAAGTGGCAGTCCACCTGAGACTGTTTCAGGGTGACTTTGAAGGCCTCTGTCTCAAAGAGAGGAAGTGTGGCGTTGAGTGCTTTGAGTTTGAAATGCACCCCGTCAGAGCTCTGGAACTGCAGGTGCTGGTGTTTGGAGTTCCTGTGAAAGTTGAGCAGACTGAAAGTTAAGGTTTCTTCTTTTGCTACGATTGCTACATTCAGATCCTCATCCGTTGAGTCCAACAGGACTTGTCCACCATCAAGGTAATCCATGTCCACCAGCACAGTGTCAATACTTTCATCTTGAGCAAAGTTATCGATCATGACGTCCTTTCCATACCCATGTTTGATGATGTACATGTCTTTTCCTTCCCCCCCACACATCAGTGCTCCCCCTGTGTACGGATCCAGCACATTCTCCTTGTTGTTTCCCACCATGATGTCAAAACCTGAGGAGCCGTACATTTCTCGGACTGACTCCACCTCCTCCATCCTCATCACTTTGCCAGCTTTGCCACAGAGCATTTTGTCCTGTGAGTGAGAGCTTCTGTATCTGTAGCAGGGGGGACGAGTGTGGGGTGGTGGAAGTGTCTCGGGTTGCTGGTTTCTGTAATCAACGGTTGAAGGCAACAGTAACTCCTCTCCACAGCTGCTCATGTCGGTCTTCAGTCCAGCTGTGACGCCGTCACTGGTTTTGATCTGCAGGTGCTGATGATTCTTTGAAACAAACCAGTTTTGCAAAGTAACCGCTTTTGAGCCTCTTACCTCTAAGACGATGCTGCGTCCCTGACAGCGACATCTGATATTCTTGTATTCCTCCTTCAAGAAGAGAACGTCCACGTCCAGATCTGGTGACAGGTTGTTGATGGTTTTTCCTCCTGAACCTGGACTTGGTGTGATGATGTACCAGTCCTCTCCTCCTCGACCCTCCAAGAAATCGTTTCCACTTCCTGGGTAGATGACGTTGTGTTCCTTGTTTCCTTTGATGACGTCGTCTAAGTTTGACCCGCGGACCTCCGTCACGCTGTTTAAAGCCTCGTCCTCCTGAAGGTCCACCTTCAGAGCGGAGGTGGAGCGGCTGTAGTCCATGCTGTGACTCTTCAGGCATCTGCTGAAGACGTCCCTCTGCTGGCAGTCGGCCTTGTTTTCTGAGATTGAGGAAGTGATCAGATCCTTGGTGACGATGAGCAAGTGTCTGTCTGCTGAAGACCTGAACCAGTTCTTGATGGTCACGCTGAAGACCACGTTGTCCTGGACAGCTGACAGAAGAGCATCGGCCCCTCGTACAGTCACTGTGACAGCATGAAGAGCAGCTTCTAATATCAGCAGGTCTGTTTTATTGTCTGTGGAGTAATTTTCAACAACCACTGTGGACTGCTGTCGGCCCGTCACCATGTATATGTCTTCTCCTTCACCACCAATCAACAGGTCTCTCCCTCCTCCTCCATCTATCAGGTTGTTCTCTTTATTTCCAATGAGTACGTCATCAAACGGAGATCCCAGGATGTTTGTGACAGTTTGTAAAAGAGGCTGTGAAGCTTTGACGGTCTGACCGCTTTTGGAGAACATCTTGTTGATTCCTCTGGCCACCAGCCGGACTCTGGAAACGATGGCGGAGGAGACCTCAAACAAGACTCCGTCTCCTGACAGCATGGTCATGTGACGATACAGCTCCCCTGAAAACCAGTTCTGGATCATCACTGTGTGGCTGCCCTCATATGTCAGCACTACATGGTTTCCAGATTTGGACACAGAGATATGGCTGTAGTCCACACTGAAATGAAGCGTGTCTGGTTCTTTGGCGGGGTCGTAGTTGTTAATGACGGTTTTTCCTCCGTTTGCAGGAATAATATACGTGTCTTTCCCAGCAGAACCTTCAACATGACTTTTCTGTGGACCAAGGAAGAAAATGTCATCACCTGGTTCTCCATAAAGATTGTAGTAGTAACTCAGCATGACTTCCATGGTTTGTTGGTCTGATGATTTCTGAACTGCAAAGAAATGATTTGAATCCCTGTTTCCCCTGTAGGTCCCATACCTTGTATTAGATAAAGTTTCATAACCTGAAACCACTCTCACAGAGCCCACTGGTATGAACATGAGTACTTTTTTTGTTACAGTTTTGTACTCTAAGCTGTGTGATTGTCCCAGACCAAGAACAATGTCTTTACTTCCACTGGTATAGATGTCCCAGCAGTTCTTCCCAAAACTGTTTTCACTGGAAACAAAATAGTCCATGCAGAGTTTGGCTGGATCCTGGTCAGCAAGGCAGAAGTCAATACCTCCTCCATTCCAGGAGGCAGAACCACTGGTGAAGTCAATGGCAGTCCTTCCATCCTGCGTTGTGATTTGGTAATAGTCGTGATGATCTGAAATCTGTGCGACAAGTCTTCGTCCATTCTCAATTTCTTCATAACCCCAATCATAAAACAGACTTGCCACACGAATTGCAAAACGCAACAAACCTTTTCCCAAACCAACAAATGCGGCACCAATTCTTTGCAGGATTCCGGCGTTAGCCGGGAGTCTGTCCAGTTCGCTCTTGATGGCCACATAAACATCGTCAATGACGATCCGGACGACGGACAGAGCCAGACTGATCGGGATTAAAATAGGTGCGAGCTCAGGCTGGACAAGGGCTACGATATCTAAAGCAATCATCGTAGCATCTAATGCAGCGTCAATGTATCCCAGAGTGTCACCTCTCCTAAAATCTTCAACTAAACTGTAAACCCCAAATCCAATGCCCACGATGGGTACAGCTATCATTGCTCTCCTCATTGCAGGGCTCTTCATGATGGCGGCTGCAGCTTTGCCGATTCTCGTCTCTGTGGACAAAGCTTGTTTTGCAACAACAGCTGTGGTCATGGCCGCTACTCCATGTGCTGTTTGTAAAGTTCCCACCACGCCGGCTTGGATGTCTCCATGTTCAAAGGCAGTGACGGCTCCCTTCATCCCCAGCATGAGACCCAGAACTCCAACAGCGTCTCCAATGTGCTCCACCTTCTTGTTGACTTGGTGGGAAGGTTTGGAGCTGTGAGTCTCCATGTCTCCAACTGCTGTGTTGATGCTCTTCAGCATCTTCTCATTGTACTGTCTGCTCTCTGCAGATAACTCCGTCCTGAATTCTATTGGCTGAGCATCAGCTCCCTCAGGCACAAGCTGACACACAAACTCTCCGTTTTCTAGTTTGGCTGTTCCTTCTTTCACACGCCACTTGGCCAGATTTTCACCATATTTTTCTGTCAGCTTAACACGAATCTCCTCGGTTATCGACGCAGAGGCTCTGGAGAAATAGGACTCGTGTTTGAAGGAGCTCTCTAATTCTGAAGCGGAGTTTAAATCTCGTAGTGTCACATAGCCATCCCCATGACCGCCCAGTGATCCAGATGCTTTTGGCTGTTGTGCCTCAATCATTTCTCTGAATTTGTTATAATCCTCTGTGAAGGACTGAGCAGGAGCATCATCTGTGAAGACCTTGTATTTTTGTGCGAGTTCTCTCATTGAACCGAGGACTTTATTCTGATCAACAGTTTTCATCCACTTTGTGAAAAAGTCCATTTCCAGGTTTGCGACTTCTTTCAGGTTGTTCAGTTTACTTGAATCTCCAGGATCTGCTGCACCACTGAATCCTCGTTTGTCTCCGTTCACCCAGCTTCCTCCTCTTGCCATTGGATGGTCCTCAAAAAAGAACTTAGTACCTTTCGGATCAAAGTTTCCAGCCAATTCAAGAGCCATAAGAGTTAGAGGGAGTGTCCGGAAGTTTCTGGCAGATTCAGAAATGATGGATGCTGTGAAATATGTGGCGTACCAGGCCTTAGTGGCTGCTGGGAGTCTAAGTTGCTCTCCCTGAAAGATAGATCTTACAAATGCAACATACTCTCCTTTTTTCGTAATTGCTCCTCTCATGGCGGTGTAGCTTTCTTTTCCAACCTGTCTTTTTATATACCCTCTCACCTCCTCAATTCTGTTGTTGTTTCCCATTTGATTGTTGTCAAGTTTCTTTCCAACTGGAAATGCATAAAGACTTTCAGGATCAATCTTCAGGATCCAGTCATCGACCATCACGTAGGTGACTTTATTTTCTCTGTTCTTTGCGTAGTGACGAACAACATTTCGAACATCTTCTCCTGATCTGACCTCATAACATTCTTGAAGGACTCGTCTTATTTGTTCCTCGTTGTCCATCCATCTTATATTGTTCCCGTCTCTTTCTGCTATCGTGAATTGTTCTCTCAGTGGTTGGTTGTTGTTGAGTCTGATTTTCCTTGGAGGTGGTTGATCAGGATGAAAAAGAGCCCAGGTCAGTCCCTCCAGTTCCTCCATGTAATTCTTTCTTTGGTACACTTCATGCTTGTTGCCCCCCTCAAAAATGTCCAGGTTAACAAATCTTCTTGGTTCTTCTGGCCAGATGTTTGTGTCGACGTTGGCTTGGGCTCCTTGGTTTTTGTTTTGTCCTTTTTTTGGTTTAACAAGAAAGTTCCGTTCGTTAGTAAAAACTGCTTCTCCTTTACTACCAGCCTCATTTCTGATGACGACCTCTCCATTCCGGTCCAGAGTTGCAACCACTTTCTTGCTGTCATCTTTATGTTTCCACTGCACTCCATCTGGAGAGAGTTCTTGGGTGATTTTCTCTCCGGTGTGTCGGACTTGGACCACAGCATTCCTCGCATGCAGCTTGGTTTTGATGCCGGCGGTCTGGAGCTCCTTCAGCAGAGATTTGATAAAATTTGGATCTGATCCGACCTCACATCCCACCACACTGGTAGTTTTGATGGTGTTGCTGACCCTGGAGGTCCTCTGAATGATTCTACTCACGTCTTCGGGTGTGAACCCCGCCAGTCTCATCTCTCCAGAGCCATCTCGGACCCCGTGGCCGACCAGCACCAGCCTGCTGTCCGCAGACAAAGGAGTGGATTCACCATGAATCAGTTTGAGTCTGTGGTTCTGATCCAGCTGGTAGACTGAGCTGACTGATGGATGCTTCTCATATAGAGAAGTAGCAGCTTGTCTGACCACAGGGTGATCTTCCAGAATGACGATCTGCTGGTGGTCGTACTGTGTGCTGTGATCAACTGCTCTTTGTGGAATCTGGTAGGAGGAGACTGAGTTGGGCTGATCCATCACCTGGTAAATGTGATGATTGCCATGGTTTATTTCCAGGACTGCTTGGAGGGCCCGGGCCATGGAAACACGAATGAAGCTGTGTTGGAAGTCCGTGGTGGTGTTTCCATCCAGAGAGAAAACTGGAGCTGCTCTCAGTGGTGTTGTCAAGAGCAGATCGGCAAGAGCTGAGCCAGAAAGGTCCGACACAGTGAGTCCGTCTTCTGAAACACGTCCAAATACCTTGACCACAGTGGAGCTGTCCACCTCTGGTAGGCAGGAGTCATTGAGCAGGCACCCTTTGCTGATGATGGCTGAGTAATGAGGATCGGTGTAGTACTCCTGTTGGGCTCTGGCTTTGGTGGACTTCTCTTCATCAGTCAAGACCAGAAGCTTCTGGCTGTAGCTGTGTGAGATCTCTGAAGCGCTGATCAGCCAGTCTTCAACCTTCTGCTCCTCAATCTTTGCCAAGAAGTTGTCAAAATCCTACAAAACAAAGAACAGCGAATACTTCAAAAATATGAACACATGATTAAACTTCCTCTTTCAATTTGTCACGAAAGTCGCTTTCAAGAAGTCACACACTCTGTTATTCTCAGTTCCTCGTTTCCTGTTACCCAATGTGATCACCGTTGGAATAACACTTCCTTGTCATGTAGTCAGTGATTGTCCTGGCTGGTTTTGTTCCATAGGGAAGCATCTCAAATCTCAAGCTTTGCTGACAGGGGTTGCTGGTGGTACTGACACATGTCCTGTTGCGTAAGTCGCATAAGAGGGACACTGGACGACACATATATTGAATCTGACTATCCAGCTGGTGTGCTGGTCATTACAAAAAATAAAAAATAATTTGGATGACAATTCGGCACCCCTTCCATGGTGCCCGAGGTGACCACCGTGGTCAGCTATGGCCCGGGCTGGCCCTGCGAATCGTGCCAACACAAGTTACGGGTGCTGACAGCAACAGGAACTTGTTGGGATTCACAGAACACAAAGATTTTATTTGTTTGTCTTGATGTTAGAAGTAAACATGAGTCTCCAACACGTGGCTGCCGGATGGTACTCCAGGGGGTCCCTCGCCCCAGAGGGGTCCCTCATCCCAGAAGGCCCTCTCACCCCAGAGGGACCTCTCACCCCAGAGGGACCTCTCACCCCAGAGGGGCCTCTCACCCCAGAGGAATTCCTCACCCCAGAGGGACCTCTCACCCCAGAGGGATTCCTCACCCCAGAGGGGTCCCTCATTATTCTTCTGACGCGAAAACTTTGCTGGAAAACTCGTCCTGCACCATTTGGAGCAGCATTACAAAAGTCACATCATAACGTGTGTAAATTCCTGGCGTGGTGTGCTATGACTTTTCTCGGTGTTCTGGTGAAAAATACCTGAAAAACCAGAATTTTTTTCCCATGTATTCTGGATGAGAGTCGCCCAACAATCACACAAAAATCCTTCCTGAACAACTCCACTGTGAGTCGCCATACTTTCATGTAGATACGTCATTTTCACAGCAAAACGTAGGCATTTTTGTCCTCTACGCAGATGTGAAAACCTCATTTCAGTATCTTTTACCAAATTTAAATGATGAGCCTTCAAGTGTGGAGAGAATTTCAGCCGTTTTTGGAGTTTATAATGGGTGTGTATTGGAGAGGCTAGAGTGGGAGAAAGGAATTTAGAGTGTGAGAAGCTCTGGATTTAATCCAAAAAATAATTCTCTCTCTCATCCCTCCGTCCACATTTCTGGCTCAATCTGCACAAATTATACCTCCAAACGTAGGGATTTTTGTTGCTCGCAACGCTCGCAATCTGGTTATTTGATCTCTACCTCAAACGGTTCTCTCTCCAGAGGCATTTGTTTGAGGAGAGTGCAGGATTTTCTCCCATCCGCTCCAATGCATTTTGGAGAGAGATTTTCTTGCCTGAATCAAGAAGTTCACACATCTTTCCAAACTCGCTGTGGCTGAATGGATGATCCTACAGACATGAAATATTCAGGATGAATCCATGGAAGGCTTGTAACTCAGAAAGTAAAATTTTTGGGGTGGAATTTCCATTCTTGGTTCTCATACAATGCCATTTCTTCAACCATGCGCACTGCATGAAAAAGTGCTGAGTCACTGTCATGGCTGGTGAGTGGAGCTCGTTTCCATGGCAACAGAGCAGCTGCAGGAGTATGGAGGAGTTATACGAACAAACACACACACACACACACACACACACACACACACACACACACACACACACACACACACACTCGGCAGCAGGTTGCAGCCACAAAGCCACATTTTCCGTGGGAATTGTCTTGTTTAATTGCTGCTATTCTCTGGGCCTTTGGAAAAGTTCCGATCTGAACACGGCTCTGTGTGCGCCTACTTCCAGTCTATTATCATCAATGCGGTATTGGATTTTTCTTCAACTACGACAGCTTTGGCTCCGACTGTGGCTCAGGCAACAGTTATGTTTGTGACTTCAGAGCTGAAGTTTCCAGAAGATTACTGAGAGGAGCTGATTCAAGGGCTCAGTGTCAGCGAGCGTCTGGGAACAGAACGGATTTGTTTTCACATCAACTCTGTTTCAGTTCTGCTGCGATGGAGACTTTAGATGAACACAGTCATAATCCAAAAGGACAACGTCAGTCACCAAAACCTCAGAAATGTTTAGGTCTCTGAAAACGTGTCTAAAATCTGCCCCTGGTTATGTTGGGAATGTGTTACATGTCCAGACAGGTCCAGGTTCTCAAAAGTTCCCTCCTGGATTGTCAAAAGGAACAGTAAAGTCAGTCAACATATGTAAAGAGTAATAATCAACACACAGCAAGCAATATTTGACTATATTTTTCATTTCCTTGTATCCTAGCTTATGTTAAAAACATGAAATCCATTTTTCTGTTCGTAATATGTCCAAACTTCTGAAGCACGTTGTCATTGGTCAAGCAGCCCCCAAAGGGCTTCACTCTGTCGGTCACATGGACCCAGAGAGCTCAATCCGTCTTTCCAGAGCAGTTCAGGGACTCTTGGTCAGGACGCTTCAGCACATGACGGAGGGAGATCTGCACAAGAACCTGCTCCAGCAGCGAAGTCACGGCCGCCCAGCGTAGCTTACGAGCAGCACTGCCAGATTCAGACAACTGAAGTTAAATCACTGGATTCTTGAAGGTATAATACAGGATTTTCTCAAAAAGACGAAGGCAAATGTCTGCTACTCACTTTTTGAACAACGCGCATGCGCCAGACCATCGCCCGGCTCTCCTGCTTCTCCCAGGAAATGCGCGATCTCCCCTTCTCCGGCGTGCACGGCTCTGTTTACAGTTTCGGCCTCGTTCATACATAAAGCTTGTTTTCCGAAACAGTTCCAGTTTCATTATGTCAGACTCGCCATCGGTCAGTACTAGCTCAGAAGCTCACCGGCTACAGAAACACTCTGAATGTGCAAAAGGGAGAAGCTGATTGGGCGAAAGCACCACGTCAGAATGATTGACAAACAGACCCACCAGTTATTTAGATGATCCACCCGGAAATCAAAGCAAATAGAAAATCCTGTATTACACCTTTAATCTTACTGATGTGCTGTTTGACCGTGTTTCCTCCAGAATGTTGAAGAAAGTGGAGTTTGGCACATCTCTGCTGCCTCTCTGATGGAGGCTGCCTTCGACGTTCATTTATCCACGGAGAAAAGCTCTTTCAGGCATGAGGCTGGACTACAAGCATGGAGGATAGCATGCGGTGTGGATCTCCTCCACAGGTCCCTGATGGAGGCGTGGCTGTGAGAACAGGTGGGTTCACGCTCAGGTGACGACCCTCGGGCGCCGGCGGGCTGGGCGAGCTGCTCCTATCTAATCTCTACTGGGGTGAGGAGTGTGTCTTCAAGGTTTCTGATAGCAGCGTCTCTGCTCCACGTCGAGCTGCAGAGAGTTTAAAGTTCTCTTCAGGCTGAAGCTGCAGCGAAAACAGAGCAATGACCTCACTGACGATTTATCAGAGCTTCAGGAACCGAACAGCCGCAAATCATGTTCCGACCAGACCACTGGGCACGAGTGGAACTGGGGCAGCTCGAAGCAAAACCCGGACAAACACCTGCAGACTCCTTGTGTCTCCATGGCAACCAGAGGAACACCTGCAGACTCCTTGTATCACCACGGCGACCGAAGGAACACCTGCAGGCTCTGACCAACGTTGATTCAGCACTGTTGAGTTTGAATCTGGACACAGTTGAAGTTCCTCAGCTGTCTGCAGCTGCTGAGTCTCTGCACCAGACTGCTGTGGTTGGACCTGTTGATCATCCCTGATCTGCATCATCAGGTCAACATGGAGGACGGCAGCAGATGCACTGGTACCGTCAGATGCTTCCTGCTCTTCCTGAGAGAATCCACTCACCTGTTCCCTTCGACTGACACAAGAGGTGAAGTTATCACATCTCTGAAGAGTCTTCAGCCAACTCATCGGATCGTCAGCTCTGAAAGACGGACACACAATAAGACGGGGTGAACACACACACGAAACCCGAGAATCATAAAGCCACAGCCATCCACTACAGTATAAGGCATCGGAGCAGAAACACAGGAAAGCGTGAGGAGAACTTCAGGACACAGACAGGACACAGCACCACATCCTCACCTGAGCCCGGCCGCCCTCGCTCTCCTCGTCTGTCTGGGAGGAAACAGGCAGTCAGGAGCCGCTCACACCGAGAACAGAAAAGTTTCACCACATTTTGAAAACCCTGCGACTTCATATCCAAGGAAACAGCAAAGCGCAACTTTTCTGAAACTGGATCTGGTCCTGCTTCTGGTCCTGCTCTTGGTCCTATTCCTGGTCCTGGTCCCAGTCCAGATCCTCCTGGACTTTGTAGTTTTAGAGCTGACAGTCACCGTAACAACAGTCCAACTTGGTGTTCTGTCCGTAAGAATGTCTGAGTTCTCCGTTGTTCATGCTGATGTGTTGTTCTCCAGTTTCATTACAAAAACAAACAGCGGCAACTAGTGGACACACATGGGTACTGCACGGTTCTCAACATGTCAGGTCTCTGAAGAGGAGCAGCAGTTAAAGGTATAATACACGATTTTGATTTCCGGGTGGATCACCTAAATAACTGGTGGGTCCGTTTGTCAATCATTCTGACGAGCTGCTTTCGTAAGGCGGTTCTCCGTGCTCGCGCCCAATCAGCTTCTCCCTTTTGCGCATTCAGAGTTTTTATGTAGCCGGTGAGCTTCTGAGCTAGTACTGACCGATGGCGAGTCTGACATAATGAAACTGGAACTGTCTCGGAAAAAAAGCTTTATTTATGCGCGAGGCGGATCGCAGAAACTGTAAACAGAGTCGCGCACGCCGGAGAAGAGGAGGTCGCGCTCGTACACTTCTGCGTTTCCTGGGAGAAGCAGGAGAGCCGGGCGGATGGTCTGGCGCATGGCGTCGTTCAAAAAGTGAGTAACAGACGTGGGGCTTCGTCTTTTCGAGAAAATCGTGTATCAGACCTTTAAGTTGGAGAACATGATTCTGATCAGGTTTCAGTCGCCTGGTCCAGACCATGAACTGAGAGCTGAGTGTGTGTTGTGACGTTCTGTTACCTCTGAGCGGAGAACCCCTGCAGACTGTGGTGGGACATGTGATGGGACAGTCCTCGGAGGCGGTGCAGGGCAGCTACGTCCGGACCGAGCTCCTCCCACTCGTCTTCTGCCAGATCTGTCCAAGCAGAAGAAACTTCACTCTCATCCACATTCTTACACACTTCTCACTTCTCTGAAGGTTCTGCTGGTTTTCAGTCTGTGCTGGACTGAAGGTGGAGCTGAGCTGGAACTCAGACCTCCACCCTCACCTGAATTCTACTGAAAGAAACACCAGGAGGCTGAGAGAAGTGAGGCTGTGACTGGTTCTAGACGGATTCTCCTCCTCTGGGTCTGGTTCTGCAGAAAGTAGATTTCCATAGAGATCTTCTACTTACTGAAGCCCTCCGTGAGGATGAGGAGGCCGAAGAGCAGGAAGGTCTTCAGAACCATCCTGCAGACAAACATCACATCAGACAAGTCCTGCTATTTATGAAGCTTTTAAAGGTCTTTGATGGCAAACAGAACAGTTTGTTAAAACATTGTGTGTCAGCAAAATGTAAATGTGAACACACACACACACACACTTCTGACATTGTCTCTGGAGGAAGCAATGAATTCAGGATGTGGTCTGGGTACTAGAGCCAGTGGAAATATTTCTTCATTAAATCTGTGTGTGTGTGTGTGTGTGTGTGTGTTCTTGTATTTCTATCCTTGTCGGGGCCAAATGTCCCCACAAGGATAGCAAAACGTGGAACGACGTGCCTTGTGGGGACCTTTTTCCGGTCCTAAGTAGGAGAAACAGTGTTTTCTTGACCATGTTGTTGTTACTGAAAAAAGTAAAAGTGCAAAAACATTTCTTTAGGGTTAGGCTTTGTTGTGGTGTGGGTTAGGGTTAGGGTAAGGGTCAGGGTTAGGGGCTAGACATGAATGGGAGTCAATGGACGGTCCCCACAAGGATAGAAATACAAGACTCTGTGTGTGTGTGTGTGTGTGTGTGTGTGTGTGTGTGTGTGTGTGTGTGTGTGTGTTTGACCTACCTGCTGGACCCTGCTGGACTGTCCTCGGTCTGTCCCTCCTGAGTCGTCCTGGCAGAACAAAGAGCTGTGATCTTGTCAGAAAGTGAAAGTAAAGCTCAGGAAGGGTTCTGGGGCGTTTCAGTCGCTGTTTACAGTCACATCAGTCACATTTCCAAGAAGCCTGCTCCTTATCTCGGTTTTTTTCTTTCTTGGTTTTCTGTACTGGTTCCTTTTCTTCAGAGGTCTTTATGCCAAGGCGTGACTCTCTTGACGAATCGAGACAGAAACTAATCAGACCCTTGGAAACAAAAAATCTCCCAGTTTGATGAACGTGTGTTAGCTGCTTAACTCCAGTGTTTCCTGAGGGGGGGGGGTCCTTCACTCTGAGGGGGGGTCCTTCACTCTGAGGGGGGTCCTTCACTCTGAGGGGGGGTCCTTCACTCTGAGGGGGTCCTTCACTCTGGGGGGTCCTTCACTCTGAGGGGGGGTCCTTCACTCTGAGGGGGGTCCTTCACTCTGAGGGGGGGTCCTTCACTCTGAGGGGGGTCCTTCACTCTGAGGGGGGGTCCTTCACTCTGAGGGGGGTCCTTCACTCTGAGGGGGTCCTTCACTCTGGGGGGTCCTTCACTCTGAGGGGGGCCTCCACTCTGAGGGGGGCCTCCACTCTGAGGGGGTCCTTCACTCTGAGGGGGGTCCTTCACTCTGAGGGGGGGTCCTTCACTCTGAGGGGGGTCCTTCACTCTGAGGGGGTCCTTCACTCTGGGGGGTCCTTCACTCTGTGGGGGGGTCCTTCACTCTGAGGGGGGTCCTTCACTCTGAGGGGGGGTCCTTCACTCTGAGGGGGGTCCTTCACTCTGAGGGGGGGTCCTTCACTCTGATGGGGGTCCTTAACTCTGTTGGGGGGTCCTTCACTCTGAGGGGGGGTCCTTCACTCTGAGGGGGGTCCTTCACTCTGAGGGGGGGTCCTTCACTCTGAGGGGGGTCCTTCACTCTGAGGGGGTCCTTCACTCTGGGGGGTCTTTCACTCTGAGGGGGTCCTCCACTCTGAGGGGGGCCTCCACTCTGAGGGGGTCCTTCACTCTGAGGGGGGCCTCCACTCTGAGGGGGTCCTTCACTCTGAGGGGGGGTCCTTCACTCTGAGGGGGGGTCCTTCACTCTGAGGGGGTCCTTCACTCTGAGGGGGGCCTCCACTCTCAGGGGGTCCTTCACTCTGGGGGGGTCCTTCACTCTGAGGGGGGTCCTTCACACCGGGAGTTGGTCCCGGTCCTCTGCTGGGGTCACTGCACTCGGGTCCTCTGGTCCCGGCTGGCCTGGGGGGCTCCACACCTCGGTGTGCGGGTTCCCCTTGGTCTGACGGGGTCGGGGGTCGAGCGCTGGGGCCTCAGTATTAATGACCTTCGCCTTCTCCTGGTGTGGACGCCCCACTGGTAGTGTTTTCCCATGATGCTTAGTGCCATGCCATGTCTCCTCTGCCTTGCTATGGGCAAAAATTGGGTGTATGTCTGTCTGTGTGTGTGTGTGTGTGTGTGTGTGTGTGTGTGTGTGTGTGTGTGTGTGTGTGGGTGTGTGTGTGTGTGGTGTACACTTATTGATGGTGCGGTTTTTATTCTTTTGTTTTTATGACTGTTTTTACTGTTCAGCACTTCGCGTTGTCTTTATTATCATGAAAAGGGCGATATAAATAAAGTGTGATTTGATTTGATTTGAACTCTCTCAGCAGTGAATCAGAGCGGCTGCAGGCCGTGTGGCAGAGGGATCTCGGTGGGGAGACTGAAGATGGCGAATGGGCAATATTGGTGTGTGATTGTGGTGAATATGAGAGAGAAGCAGGGAGTAAACTCACACAATACAGCATAATGCATAGATGCAGCATGTTGACTATATAGGCTGAAACTTTTGGATGAAACCTTCACAGCCTGTGGGATTGGTTTGATCAGACCTTTCCGGAGTCAGTTTCTGAATATCTGAAGTGACTGGCTCCGATCACAAATCTCCAAAATCCAAAGCTCTGCTCACTGGGGGACACATCTCTGCTGCCCAGTGTGACTTCTCGGTCGTCTCAGTGGAGACAACAGCTGCATGCCGAGTCATCCGGAGACACCGGACAGCTCCAGAAACCCCTCAGGTGAAGGAACGGGTCTCTAATGACCGGAGCGGCGTCCTGTGAATGGAGGCTGAGCAGATTAACTGATGACAGGGAGGAAGGGGAGTCCTGTTGGGACAGACGTTGGGACTCGATAATGTCCTTTGCTGAGATTCAGTGTGTCTGTTCGCCTTCTGTATATGTAAGATGTGTTGGGTCGGTGGCCAAGGTTGCTTAGCTGTGTGTTGCTTACAGATGTTGAGTTTGTCATATGCCATGTCTTCGAAAACATCAATAAAAACAAGTTAAAAAGACAGATCAAAAGTCAAAGTCAGATTAAATTTTTAACTGTAGATAGCATTTGCAAAAGAATAATGAAACACCTCAGATGTATGTCAGTAGATGTCTGTTCATCCATGTAAAAGCTGTCCTTGAATGATCAGAGCTCTGTATGGCCGCAGCTCTCTCACATCACCGTCCACTCTCTGGTCAAGATGTTTCAGCTTGGTGCTTTCTCTTGATTTGGGGGAGACAGAGGAGACAGGGGGACATGGGGGGACACATGGAGAGATGGTGGAGACGGGGGTAGACAGAGGAGACACAGGGAGACGGTTGTTATGCGTTCCGTTGGTTGTTATACGGTTGTTTTGGTTCCTTCTGTTGCTTCAGTGCTTTCAGGTGCTTCGGGTGCTTCGGGTGCTTCAGGTGCTTCAGGTGCTTCAGGTGCTTCAGGTGCTTCGGGTGCTTCGGGTGTTTCAGGTGCTTCAGGTGCTTCGGGTGCTTCGGGTGCTTCAGGTGCTTCAGGTGCTTCGGGTGCTTCAGGTGCTTCGGGTGCCTCCCACCTAAACCAGCCCCGCCCACTCTGCATCCACATTTGGATTTTGGACTTGGGTCTGGGGACAAGGCAGTCCAAGAGAATGTGACGGAGCAGTGAAACGGCCGAGCCGATTAACGCTGCTGCTTTTTGTTTTTAATTTTTGGGGGCGCCATCACTGTGTAGCTTCTTCCAAAACAGACGTGACAGAGATTACGGAGAAGACCTTTAACCATCGTCTGAAAGCTGCAATCAGTAAAGTTATGGCCAAAATACCAAGAATTAGAAGAATCAAGCAGAGCCACAGTCTGGTGAGGTTCTGACAGGAAAGGACCTTTTCGCGTGTCTTTGCGTGTCGAGAAGCTAGAGCTAAAGAGCTAAAGCTAACTCTTAGAGAAGCTAACGCATTTTGATGACGTATTGGCTTTGAAGCGCTGATTGGCTGAAGCGCTGAAGCGCTGTCAGTCAAAGGAGTAACCGATGCCCCCTGCACGAAGTTTGTATTGCCTTGTCCCCAGACCCTCCCCAGCTCCACAGTCCTTGTGGCGTGGGCGGGGCTGGTTTACGAGGCTAGCTCCCACCGCCCGGCCTTCCACCTGCTCCGCTCAGGCCTCCATTTCGCCACCTCGCTCCAGAGGACCCTTCATTTCTGTGAAAATCTCATCAGGTTGGAGTTGATTTCTTGTCCCAGGTGTTGAGTTTCATGTGGTAAGCTGTCACTGTCTCCTCGGAGCTCCGTTTTCAGCTACTTCATGAGTCGCTTCCGGCGCTGTCCGCTACCCAACAGGACTCCTGTTAGCGTGACCTGACGTCTTGAGGTTTTGGGATTTGTGTCCTCTTTTCTGGCCTTCAGCCATTCTCTTCTCAGTTCTGGAGCTGTTTATTGATTATTGAGACCAGAGAACAACCAGTCTGCAAGTTTTCACTAGAAAGAAGAGATCACAGTAAAGCCCAACAGAAATTTATTTCAGCCAAGAAATGTGATTCGATACATTTAGTGAAAAAGAAATAAACCAAAAAAACTATTTTTAATGAGCCTTCGACTCCCCACAGACTGCTCCTCTCCAGGCTCGGGTCTGAATGGCACGTTTGAAATATTCAGAGCTACTTCTATAGTTCCATTCAAACTCAGAGGTTTTAGAAAAGCGAACATCAGGAATGATTTAGAAAAAATCAAAGTAGCTCAAATCAGATCCATTAGCTTGAATTTAGAAAGTGAACCAAGAAAAATACACCTACTGTCATTTAGAAACAAACAGACTCCAATTTATTAACGCTGATTGTGGAAGGAAAAAAAGTGAATCGAGTTCAAGCAGCTAACAGTTAGCACTCAACAGTTAGCAGCCACCAGCTAGCTCCTACCCGTTAGTTACCAATGTTTAGCAGCTAACAGCTAGCCCCTACCCATTAGTGACTAACGGTTAGCAGCCACCAGCTAGCTCTGACCCGTTAGTGACTAACAGTTAGCAGCTAGCAGCTAGCTCTGACCCGTTAGTGACTAACAGTTAGCAGCTAGCAGCTAAAGGTGTGAGCAGTGCTTCAGTAAAGGTTGCAGTGGAAAGTAACACCAAACGGTGGACTCTGAGCAGAAGTGCTGTTGGCGCCACTTGGTGGATCATTTGAAGGTGATCAGGTACTCCGGGTACGCCTGGATGTCACTGAACACCACGAACATGGATGGAGCGGCGGTGTTGTCGGTGACGCTGTCGTACAGGTTGGCGACGTTCCCGGACTTGTAGGGAGGTGTGATGAGGCCCGGTTTACCCTGGGTGTACTCTCCAACCAGAACCCTGGCCTGGAACATGCGCCGGATCCCACTGGCGTCCGGTTTGGCGTAGTTCCGTGCTGAGTAGACCGGGTCCACCGCAAAGTAGGATCCATTTCCGTACATGGCACCTGCAGAGAGAGCACAGAATGACCGATCTCTGTTTTTCAGTCTGAAACCGGGTCTGAAACTGGCTCTGGAACTGATCTAAACCCAGATCTGACACTGGATCTGACACCGGGTCTATCCGTCTATGCGGAGGCTTCTGATTGGCTGACATTGTCAGGAGGACCAACCAGACTCCAGCAGACGTTCTGTGTGGTTCTCGGCGGGTACCGTGGGTTCCGGCGTAGCTGCGGTTGAAGCCCTTGTTGTTGATGAGATCCACGGAGGCGGACTTGGTGCCGTGGAACAGCAGCCGCTCGTTGTTTGTGGTTCTGTTCTTCTGATCCATGTTCTTCTTCATCAGCTGGTAGCTCTGCCACAGCGTCTGGTTCTGGACCCGCTCGATCTGCAGCCACACGTCTGACCTTAGACCTTCAGCTTCAACTGAACATTCTTTATTTCGTTTTAAAAAAGTTTTGCATTTACAACGTTGTGAAAATTATGCCTGTTTCCATGGAAACGGCAGAAACTCTGAAAACGTTGTAGTTTTCCTGTTGGTCCACCAGGTGGTGCTGCTGTTTGTTTTGATAATGAAACCACAGAGAACGACACTCTGTAAAGATGGAGAACTCAGACGTTCATGTGGACGGACACCAAGTTGCATTGTTGTTACAGTGACTGTCAACTAAAACTACCGAGTCCAGGAGGATCTGGACCAGGACCAGGAACAGAAGCAGAGTTTTTATAGAAACAGCATTTTCAAAAAGTTGCATTTTGGCCCATCTCAGTGGAGAACTCCCACCTTGGGAGCCGTAGAACCCAAAACATGACGAAAGTTTCTGCTTTGACCTGGAGGTTTTGAGTAAACGATCCCCGAATGTGCAAAGGAGGCGTTCAAGTACGGTGCAGAGTTACACATCTGACCTTGTCTGTTTGGCGTTAGTGTTGTGGTGAGTCCAGGGCAGGATATTGACGTGGGAGTGTCGTGGTGTGTTCAGGGTCACGGTCACTGACGTGGGAGTGTCGTGGTGTGTTCAGGGTCACGGTCACTGACGTGGGAGTGTCGTGGTGTGTTCAGGGTCACGGTCACTGACGTGGGAGTGTCGTGGTGTGTTCAGGGTCACGGTCACTGACGTGGGAGTGTCGTGGTGTGTTCAGGGTCACGGTCACTGACGTGGGAGTGTTGTGGTGTGTTCAGGGTCACGGTCACTGATGTGGGAGTGTCGTGGTGTGTTCAGGGTCAGCGTCATTAATGTGGGAGTGTCGTGGTGTGTTCAGGGTCAGCGTCATTAATGTGGGAATGTCGTGGTGTGTTCAGGGTCAGGGTCATTGACGTGGTGCGTTCAGGGTCAGGGTCACTGACGTGGCAGTGTTGTGGTGTGTTAAGGGTCACTGTCACTGACATGAGAGTGTCGTGGTGTGTTCAGGGTCACAGTCACTCACGTGGGAGTGTTGTGGTGCGTTCAGGGTCACTGTCACTGACATGAGAGTGTCGTGGTGTGTTCAGGGTCAGGGTCACTGACGTGAGAGTGTCGTGGTGTGTTCAGGGTCAGGGTCACTGACGTGGCAGTGTCGTGGTGTGTTCAGGGTCACTGAAGAGGGAGTGTCGTGGTGCGTTCAGGGTCAGGGTTGTTTATGTGGGAGTGTCGTGGTGTGTTAAGGGTCACTGACGAGGGAGTGTCGTGGTGCGTTCAGGGTCACGGTCACTGACATGGGAGTGTCGTGGTGCGTTCAGGGTTACGGTCGCTGACTTGAGAGTGTCGTGGTGCGTTCAGGGTCACGGTCGCTGACGTGGGAGTGTCGTGGTGCGTTCAGGGTCACGGTCATTGACGTGGTGCGTTCAGGGTCAGAGTCATTGATGTGCGAGTGTCGTGGTGCGTTCAGGGTCACGGTCACTGACTTGGGAGTGTCGTGGTGCGTTCAGGGTCACGGTCGCTGACGTGGGAGTGTCGTGGTGGGTTCAGGTTCACGGTCATTGACGTGGTGCGTTCAGGGTCAGAGTCATTGATGTGCGAGTGTCGTGGTGCGTTCAGGGTCACGGTCACTGACTTGGGAGTGTCGTGGTGCGTTCAGGGTCATGGTCACTGACATGGGAGTGTCGTGGTGCGTTCATGGTCACGGTCGCTGACGTGGGAGTGTCGTGGTGCGTTCAGGGTCACGGTCGCTGACGTGGGAGTGTCGTGGTGCGTTCAGGGTCACGTACACTGATGATGTTGAGAGTGAGTCCCGTCTTCTTCACTCCCTGCTCCACCTCGGTGAACTCCCGAGACCCTGGAGTGACGGGAAACAGCTTCACCAGGTCGGTCTTCATGTCGTCCCAGTGCGACGGCAGCGCGTCCTCTGCAGACGACAGCATGGTGTCAGGGTATCGGCCGTCCGGACGGTCCAGGTGAGTCGAACCGTCGCTCACCTTTCAGCTGCTTTCTCAGCAGCTCCACCTCTTTCTGCTTGCTGGCTGACACAGCTTTCCTCAGGTGGGGGTCGGCGGTGAACTTGGCGCTCCCGATCTGGATCTTCACGGTCTGCTTGCCTTCCAGAGCCTCCTCCAGCCTCAGGTTGTCGAAGAGGTCCAGGTCCACCATGGTCCCGTCGTGGTCCTGGAACTGCCACTGGACCAGCTCGCTGGTCAGCAGGGCCTTGCTCTTCAGGTTCTCCGTCCTCTCCACCCGCCGGAGGATGCGACTGAAAGCGACACCACACTCAGCACTGGACCGGTCCCACGTGGACTTCTGGTCTCCTGGTCTCTGCCGCCCACCTGATGTCCGCCTCGGCGGTCAGCACGTCCCTGGTCAGACCCTCCAGGCGGATCCGGGAGTCCTGGTCCTCCCGGCCTCTCTCCAGGCGGATGCTGACCGTCAGTTCCCTCTGCAGGGCCGTCAGCTGGTCCAGCTCCGCCTGTGACAGGTGGCGGATGTACCGGTTCTGGATGGTCCTCTGCGCCTGCTCGGTCACGATCAGCGTCTCGATCTTCTGCTTTGCCAGACAGACAATCTGGAGAAACGGAGACGACGATTTCACTTTCTGAATCTTAGAAAAGCATTCAGACCACGAGGACAACACAGTCCGGCCCGGCGCCGATACCGCGGCATTCCGGTACTGGAGTATCGGTCTGAAGGAGTATTGGTGTGATGGAGTATCGGTCTGAAGGAGTATCGGTGTGATGGAGTATCGGTGTGAAGGAGTATTGTGTGATGGAGTATCGACGTCATAAAGTATTGACGAGATGGAGTATCAGAGTATCAATGTGATGGAGTATCAGAGAATTGGTGTGAAGGAGTATCAGTGTAATGGAGTATCAGTGTACTGGACTATTGTTGTTCTCAGACTGCTCCTCCTGAAGAATGTAATAGATTACTCGTTTTAGTTGTTAACTTCACAGCGTGGTTCCTCCATCGGGAGACCGGCGCTCCGGAGACCCGGAGCTCACCGTGGGACTGTCGGCACACAGCTGGAACTCCATGGGCTCAAACTCCTCCGTCTCCAGGACCAGGTCTCTGGCTCCGGGCTGCTCGTCCCCGGAGCCCTGGAAGAAGGACGTCAGCTTGTCTGCAGGGAGGAGACACGTGAGACGTCAAGTCGGAGGAAGACCTCCACCCCCACCCCCCCGCCCCGGAGCTGAAGGCCACGCCCATCCGACACCTTTGATCTGGCTGCAGACGCCCTTTGGCCCCGCCTCCTCGCCCTGCCTCCTCTTCATGCTCTGGTGGAACTCGGCCAGCATGGCCGCCTGGAAGATCAGGATCTGGACGCTGCGGACGGACTGCGGCTGCTTCTTCCTCACGAAGTCCACCACCGCGCCCACCATGGCGTCCGCCACCGCCGAGGGGGCCACGCCCCCCAGACCTGCAGGTGACGAAGACCACGATGAAGCTCAGAGACCTGGTGAGGTCAGACCGAGGGTCGGCGCTGCAGACTGTCTGACAACTTCCTCATTTCCCACATGTCCCCATTTTCACTTCTTGAGCTGGTCAGCTGGACCCACAGAGCCCCCCCCCCCCCCCCCGTCCCTGCAGGGCTTCAGCCGACCTGTTCCCAGCGCCGGGAAGGACACCGACTGGAACTTGTGTTCCTCGCAGAACCTCAGCACAGAGAAGACGACGTCCCTGATGCCCTGCGGGTCATTCTGGCCGATGACGTGGACGATTTTCCTGCTGGGGAGCTTCCCGGCCGACGTCAGGATCATTGTATTCGGCTGATAATTCGTAGAGTTCACTGCAGAGAGAAAAATGCCGCCTTGTCACGTGAAACGTCTTGTGGGCGGAGCTTCACAGACAGAACGACCCTGACGAGCCGCGAGTCTCTGCTTCCAAACATCCAAAAGAACCAAAACAAAAACGGTGCAGCTGCCGGACAAACGTCCCGCTCCAGACGTCCATACCGATGAGAGCACACTCCGCCTCCACCGCCGGCCCCGCCCCCTCCAGGATGGCCCTGGACACGCCTGAGGAACACGGAGGAACGTCAGAGGAACGTCTCTGGGACTGTGGGCGGCCCCGCCGACGTCCTCTCACCTGTCTTCAGGGTAAAGCTGGGATTGGACGAGTTGACGATGACATCACTGGTTACCTTGGTGATGTCGCCCGACGACACCTGGAGGGTGAGCTGCTGGAGCGTTATCCGATACACCCCGAGGGAGGGGGAGGAGACCTGCCGGACGGGGGCTGTCACACACACACACACACACGCACACACACACACACATTACGCACACACACCAACAGGCAGATCTGACTTGATGGACCAATCGGAGCGCCTGCTGACCTGCGGCCTGCTGTGATTGGCTGACAGCGGCCTGGCTCTGCAGGGAGCCTGCTGTCACCTCCTGCTGGAGGCTGCTGGTCGCTGCAGTGTGGCTGAACTCCTTGGTGAAGCTCTGGGAAGCAGAGAGCGTGTGTTTGTTTGTTTGTTTGTTTGTTTGTTTGCCTGCTTGGGCCCGGACTCACGTCTACGGTCAGGCCGTCGCTGGGGTGGACGACCACGAAGACGGTCGTCAGGTGGCGCGGTGGCCGGCGGCGGCTGTGCAGGTGGATCTGCTGCAGCAGGACGCGGGACACCAGGCTCCGGGGGAACCCCAGGTTCCCCGCGCCGAGCGCCGGGAAGGACAGCGAGGACATGCCGAGCTTCTCCGCCTCCTCCAGACACCGTCTGATGATGGAGATCAGGGTCTGCAAGGGGGGGGCGGGTGGGGGGGGGGGCATTACCACCAGACTGAGAACTCTCTGCTCCAGTGGAAAGTGGGCGGGGCCTCTCACCTCCTCCTCATGACCTCCGTTCCTCCAGAAAGGACACACGGCGTGGAACACTTTGCGACAGGCGAGCTTGAATCCGTCCGTGACGACCACCTCGCCGTCCGGCAGCCTGGAGGTTCTGGAGGTTCCGGCTTGGTCCAGGATGGCGGCCTGCAGACCGGAACCGGCCGCTTCCAGGAGGGCTTTAGACACGGCGCCTTGGTCCAGATTCATGTTCTCCGAGATGGTGTTGACGATGACGTCCGTCTGCGGAACAAGACGGCTCAGTGACGGAACAGCTGCACATCTGGAGAACATCTGTGAACCCCTCTGTTCTCCTCCTCACATCTGGAGAACATCTGTGAACCCCTCTGTTCTCCTCCTCACATCTGGAGAACATCTGTGAACTCCTCTGTTCTCCTCCTCACATCTGGAGAACATCTGTGAACTCCTCTGTTCTCCTCCTCACATCTAGAGAACATCTGTGAACCCCTCTGTTCTCCTCCTCACATCTGGAGAACATCTGTGAACTCCTCTGTTCTCCTCCTCACATCTGGAGAACATCTGTGAACTCCTCTGTTCTCCTCCTCACATCTGGAGAACATCTGTGAACAGCTCTCGGTTCACATTCCCTCTGTGTCACTACAACGGTTCTCACCTTCTGATCCTGGATGTTCCCTCTGAGGAGAACGATCTTGAGCCCCTCGGCGGTGGTCTGCTCCATCGTCCATGGCCTGCAGCCAATCAGAGGACAGAACCAGTGAGCATGTGCAAACTTCATTCCCCTGACGGCTACCAGGCTTCAAACAGGTCAAACCAAACGGAGGAGGAACCCTTACTCAGCAGAACCTCTAGAACCTCCAGACCCTCCAAACCCTGCAGACCATTTGGATCCTCTGGACCCCCTGGCACTACGGCCTCCCCTGGAACCCGGGGAATGGTGCGGAGATGCAGCTCGTCTTCCTCCTTGCTCGTTGGACCAATGAGCTCGTTGCGATTGACTCTTGCCCCGCCCCCCTCGGTATCTGTTGGACCATCAGTCAGACGTTGGCGTTTGAGGTCATCTTTTCCAGGATTCGGGCAGCTCAAAGCAAGCCCAGCGTGGGGGAGTGCTGCGAATGTTTTGGACTCACCCTGAAGCTCCGGCGTCGGCGAGGCCGGCGGGGACCCTTATGGTCGGTTCCAGGTCGCTGAACTCTTCGTTGACGGCCGAGGCCAGGACCGTGACGGTGTTGGTGTTGTTGTCCAGCAGATTAATCTCTGTTAAAGACCGCGGGCCGCCCGGCTGGTCGCAGTACTCCCGCACCGCCTGTGCGATGGTTTTGGCACAGAGGTCAGTGGGGAATCCAAAAACACCCGAGCTGATGGCCGGCAGCGCCACAGAGGAGCAGCTCGCCATGTCGGCCTGCTTCAGGCTCTCTTTCACCGCGGCCTTCAGCAGTGACACCGACCTCTTCCTGTCAAAGTCAGAGTACCGCGGTCCAACCGCATGCACCACAAACCTGCAGGGCAGGTTGAATGAAGGCGTCACGACGGCGTCCCCCGGCCGCAGAGGTCCATTTATATCGATCAGGTCATTGCTAGCTTTCTGCAGCTGCGGTCCGGCGGCGCTGAGGAGTGCCAGCGCCACGCCGCTGATGTGCTTCAGCTCCTCGTTCACGGCGTTGACCACAGCGTCGCCCGCGAAGCTGCAGATGTCCGCCTTGCTCACAGAAACCACGGCTCCGCTGGCAGTCTGCACTTTGCAGTAATAATCAGCGTTCCCGTCGTCACGGTCATCTTCCTCCTCTTCGTCCAGAAGCTCCGGACCGAGCACCATCATGCAGCTGAGGTCCGTCATTATCGTGGACAGAAGCAAGCCTCCGGTGGACTGGAAGTACTTCTTTGCGCCGGGTTTGTGGATGATCAGAGTGTCAGTGGCGAGGCCGCCGGTCAGCCGCTTGAAGCAGGATTTGGCTTCCTGGACGTGAAGACGAGCACCGGCTAGGACGATCCTCGGCCTCACTGGGTCGAAGCTAACTGACACCTCGTTGTCTTTCCCGATGCTCGTCCAGTCCTGAGTTTTCTTCTTGTGGATGAATTCCATGACAGCTCGAGACTTAACTCGAACAGTTTCTTTAACTTGGGAGTAATTTGTGAGAAACTTCTTCAGATTCAGGCTGGCTTCCTCCACGGGCGTCTGGAACCCGGACACCGCCACTCTGTCCCTGGTCTGAATCAGCAGAGTCTTCTTCTTGGTGGAGTTGTAGGTGTCCAGCAGCTGCCTGATCAGGTCCGCCCAACCCTGAAGTTTCACCACCCTGCGGTCCTCCACGGCGAGCGACTGCGCAGACAGAAGTGCCATCATCCTGGTTTCTGCCTGGGCCAGGGTCTGCGGGGAGCCCCCCAGCAGCAGGACGCCCCCGCTGTCCACAGTGACGACGGCGCTGATGCCCTGAGAAGTAAACAGGTCACGAGACAAGTCGGCTTGGTCCACGCTTCCGAGGAAGTCCAGGAGACTCGGGTCTAGGACCAGCTGTTTTGTCCCCATGTTGGCCTTCTTCTCGTGGATCCAGGATGTGGTCTTGTAAACCTCAGCAGGGAGGCCGGTGACGGTTAACGTCTGAGAACCCTCGCTGTAGGAGAACTTCATCTCCGGGGAGATGTCCTGGATGGTTTTCAGCAGCCCGTCCTGCTTCAGGATGTAGAACCAGGGCGGAGGCAGCGTCATGGCTTCGGAGATGCTGTTGGTCTGGCGGTCGATGAGGCTCATGGCTTTATGGGTAATCCTCTCCACAGAAGGCCTGATCTTCTTTATGTCTTCCAAACGGCCCACGACGACCAAAACCTGCTTGGAGGCGTCGAACACCGGGATGGCGTCTTCCTTCAGGACGGACCGGACGTCTGGCTCCACGCTTTTCCACGCAGACGGGGTGGCTGCACATTCAAAGGCAACAAACTGAGACATGAGCCGGCGGAACGCGTCCCGAGACGAGCTCATCCAGCCGTCCACCTGAGCTTCTGTCAGATTCTTCTGCCTCAAGAAGCTCGGCGCCGGGCTGAGTTTAACTTCGGGCTTCTCCAAGTCAACGCAGCAGAAGTGCGGCTGCATCTGATCGTCCAGGGTTGTGGCGAGTTTCTTCATCAGAAGGAACTCCCAGATGACGGGGTGGACGGGCTCCACGAAGGCTTCCGGCATCTTCCACACCGGCCGCTCGGAGCCGTACAGCGCGGTTCTCAGGGACTTGTAGTACGGATATACTTTGACCGGAAAGGACTTCATCACCAGGTCCCGTTTCTCACAGACGCTTTTCACAACTGCAGCAAGAAAGAGGACAGTGGGTGGGTTTGAATGAAAGTTAATTCCACTTTGAAATGACCGTGTAAACACCTGAGTCTTTATTAAAGTAATTCCAAAAAAAGGGCCTGGTTCATTCTTATTCTAAAGTGGAACTAAATTTAAATTCGACATGTAAACCTTCTATTCATGGTATTCATGCTCGTTCCTGGAGCATGGCGCCTCAGAAGAATCGGATGAGATCAGAAGAGGTGAGAGATGTGAGTCTAACAATGTGGACCTTTGTGACGCACAGCATCAAAGAAAGAAAGGAAACAAAAAACTGAACAGGTTATTTACTTCCGCTGGCTGTCCAATCAGAACTGCTCCCAAACCCCGGAGCTAACGTGGAATTAATCCCTTGTGTTCTCCATAAAAACATGAAGAATACTTTAATTCTGAATGAACGAATTGAATTAGAAACTCCATGTAACCGTGGCCAGTGAGACAGGACAGCTCGTCTTCAGCCTCGGCCTCGTTTACACGACAACGTCTCAAGTGAAAAGATGTCATTCTGGCATTCAACGTTTAGAAAACGATGTCCGTTTCCATAGAAACAGCAGAAACAATGAAACCAGTGTAGCTGAGCACGCCAGGCCATGTGATGGAACTGGAAGTGGCGTCTTCAGTGGTCCGTGTGAACGGATCCCAAAGCAATAAGAACGTTTTCTGTGGAGAGCATGAGAACGAGGCCTGAAGCAGGTCTGAACAGGATGCTAGCTTCAATGCTAACGCCTTTAGCCTCAGCAGTGCAGGAGGAGGTCTTTAAAGACAGGTGTCATTTTCTCACAGCGGATTAAAGAGCCGCGGTGCGACACTCCACAGTCGAGAGAAGCAACGTTACGACGAGGAGCAGTGAGGGTGACAGGAAATCACCTCGGGGGTTGGGGAAAGTGACGACGGCGGCCTGGTCCTCCGGGATCATGGTGATTTCTTCTGGCAGGGCCCAGTTCTTCTCAAAATACAGCTCCAGCAAGTCTGGAAACAACAGGACGGAAGAAGGTGAGGGCATCAGCGTCGCTCCAGCTGCCAGCGGTCTTAATGTTACGGCTGATCGTCTGTACCCGCGATGGCGGTCGGAGGAAGACCCTCCACTCGCACGCTGGTCGGCGTCTCCAGAGCCCGAACGCTCAGTCCGTGTTTCTGCAGCTTGGCGCTGGTGGGACTCGAACTCAGGAACCTCTCCGCATCTGCAAAACACCGCCGTTCAGCACGCCCGCCGCCGGGACGTCCTGCCGCTGGGACGTCCCGCCCAGTCCCCTGGGCGGGACGTCCCGGCGACGGGACGGGGACCCGCCGTCCTTACCTGCGGCGCTGTCGAAGGTCACCACGGCTCTGCCCGACTCCCAGATCCTCTCCAGACGGAACCGGTCCTCGTCCGAGCCGGAGACGCTCTCCACCAGCGCAGACAGCAGGTCGGGGGACATGTCCTCAGGGACGTTCTCCAGCAGCACCACGCAGCTCTGATGGTTCTCCGAGTCTGAGAGTGACACCAGAACCACCTTTAACACGAACCACAGCGGGTCCAAGAACCAGTTTCTTCTGTTCGGAGGATGAAGAGCCGAAGACAAACCTTCACCGTTCGACGGCGCCTCGTCTTCACCGTCTGGACTCTTCGGTTCTGCAGACGAATCTGAGGAGAACCGCAAGAAGAGACGTCACACAGCTCGCTACGTCCTCCAGTCCTCTCCTGGCTAAAGAACAAGACAGCGTTCTGCTTGGCGAGGCGCCCTCCATGTTTGAGACACGGAGTTTTGGTTCTCATGACTTGATAAACTGTATAAAAGAATCTGGATTTACCTGGCTCGGCGCCGCCGCTCGTCCCGCTCTGAGGGGACAAAAAGACAATATAGTCACATCAAATGAAAGAGTGAAGGCAGAGACGCTCTGGAGAGACGCTCTTGTTTGTTTGGCTGTTTGTCTACGACCACGAAGATGGTCCTCAGGTGCCGTGGCGGCCGGCGGCGGCTGTGCAGGTGGATCTGCTGCAGCAGGACGCGGGACACCAGGCTCCAGGGGAACCCCAGGTTCCCCGTGCCGAGCGCCAGGAAGGACAGCGAGGACATGCCGACCTTCTCCACCTCCTCCAGACACCGTCTGATGATGGAGATCAGGGTCTGCCGGGGGGGGGGTGCATTACCACCAGACTGACAACTCTCTGCTCCAGTGGAAAGTGGGCGGAGCCTCTCACCTCCTCCTCATGACCTCTGTTCCTCCAGAAAGGACACACGGTGTGGAACACTTTGCGGCAGGCGAGCTTGAATCCGTCCGTGACGACCACCTCGCAGCGAGGTGGTTTAATGCACGGGCTTACCTGGGCTTCAGCCCAGGGGCCTACCAATTCAGGGGCCTATCAATAAGCTGGAGAAGTTGCGTTGTTTTGTTACTTGTCAAGTTTTCTGTCAATCATTTTATACTTCACGTTTGTGGCGCTGATTGATCCAAATTAACCCTTCGCTAGACCCGCCCCGCCTCCCTGTTTACTGACTGTTTCTACATCTATCAAGCTTCACCCCTGGAGTGACAGGTGGAAAATGACGGGGAAAAAGAAATTTGAGAGCGGTGCTCACAAGCGAAAGGCGGTTCGCGAGAAAGAATCACGACAAAAAGAACTACTGAAGAGCATCCCAAAGCTCACAGGATTCTTTGTGACTAATTTGTGACGAGAACGTAAATTTAATAAGTAATGACAACAAAAACTAAAAAAAAATCTCTGGACATTATGAACTGACGAGTAAAAATGTGACGACGCTGGCTGCCGGACAAGCTGGGTTTAACCATCCTCACGACGGGCTCACTGGCTCCGGTCCGTCTCCAGTACAGAGACGCAGCACTGCAGCACTGTCACTCAGTGCCGTTTTGTTGTTGTGCTGCTCTTCTTCTTCTTCTTCTTCTGTGATGTTTTACGGCAGCTTGCATCCCATTGGTTGCATTACCGCCACCTGCTGGTCATTATGATTGGAGCTTTTTTCTCAGAGGTTATCGAAAAAATTTAAAGTTCATGTATTTAAATTTTTTCAAACAAGACTTAGATATTCATATTTATGATACAAGAGTTATATGATACATTCTAAATTTAAATATCTAAACATAATAAACATATGCTTACAATGGAGTTTTTACAACCGTGGCAAATATCCTTTTGCACTTCTGCTATTTTGTGGTTTTATGTTGTGTTGTTTTTATATGTATGTTGATGTAGCACTTTGCCCAAGAAAAATTTCCCACTGGGACAATAAAGTTATCTATCTATCTATCCATCCATACTACAGTACAACAAAACTGTCAAATTTCATCAAGAATAAAAATCAAGACTAAAACTAAAACTAATTTCCACAGACAAAATTTTAACTAAAGCGAAACAAAACTAAAAAACTAAAATGTGACTTTAACTAAATCAAGTCTTTGGTGAGGGACTAAGACTGACTAAGATGAAAAATTCATGTCAAAATGAACACTGGTCCATTGAGCATGACATTCTTCGTGATTTGGATTTCAAGGACATAATCAGAGGATTCTCTGCAAAGAAGACCAGACGAAAGCACTTCTAACAGGACAGTGGTCTGCTTATTGCTGCCTCTGCAGGGTTTCAGTTGTTGTGGACGCTGCTAATTGTTTGAATTAGAATGACTGAATGTTTAGACATCAGTCTGTTGTCACTATCCATGGTGCTGAGTGTGTATGCAGATGTATGTGTGGGTGTGTGTCTGTGGTGTGTATATAAGCCAGAAAAAGCTAATTTTATTCTGATAGTGTTGATTTTCAAACTTTCACCCGTGTTGGTTTTAAATAATCAACATAAGTTCTTATTTATTGTTGTTATACAAAGTGCCTTTTGTGTTCATAAGTTAATCAATAAAAGTATGCTGGTGTTTTCTGGCTAAAGAAGGAAAACTCACACCTGTATGTCGTGAAAGAAACTAATGCATTTTGTGATGTCAATTGGAACAATGGAGTAGGGCCTACAAAACCTCTCAGCCCCAGGGCCTACTATTAGGTTAAGGCGGCCCTGACCTCGCCGTCCGGCAGCCTGGAGGTTCTGGAGGTTCCGGCTTGGTCCAGGATGGCGGCCTGCAGACCGGAACCGGCCGCTCCCAGGAGGGCTTTAGACACGGCGCCCTGGTCCAGATTCATGTTCTCCGAGATGGTGTTGATGATGACGTCCATCTGCAGAACAAGACGGCTCAGTGACGGAACAGCTGCACATCTGGAGAACATCTGTGAACCCCTCTGTTCTCCTCCTCACATCTGGAGAACATCTGTGAACCCCTCTGTTCTCCTCCTCACATCTGGAGAACA
Organism: Salarias fasciatus; assembly: GCF_902148845.1. Taxonomy (NCBI): domain Eukaryota; kingdom Metazoa; phylum Chordata; class Actinopteri; order Blenniiformes; family Blenniidae; genus Salarias; species Salarias fasciatus. The sequence continues at coordinate 31,431,182 of NC_043756.1, forward strand.
TCTGTGAACCCCTCTGTTCTCCTCCTCACATCTGGAGAACATCTGTGAACCCCTCTGTTCTCCTCCTCACATCTGGAGAACATCTGTGAACTCCTCTGTTCTCCTCCTCACATCTGGAGAACATCTGTAAACCCCTCTGTTCTCCTCCTCACATCTGGAGAACATCTGTGAACAGCTCTCGGTTCACATTCCCTCTGTGTCACTACAACGGTTCTCACCTTCTGATCCTGGATGGTCCCTCTGAGGAGAATGATTTTGAGCCCCTCGGCGGTGGTCTGCTCCATCGTCCCTTGGGAGATGTCCTGGATGGTTTTCTGGGAGTAATTTGTGAGAAACTTCTTCAGATTCAGGCTCGCTTCCTCCACGGGCATCCGGAACCCGGACACCGCCACTCTGTCCCTGGTCTGAATCAGCAGAGTCTTCTTCTTGGTGGAGTTGTAGGTGTCCAGCAGCTGCCTGATCAGGTCCGCCCAACCCTGAAGTTTCACCACCCTGCGGTCCTCCACGGCGAGCGACTGCGCAGACAGAAGTGCCATCATCCTGGTTTCTGCCTGGGCCAGGGTCTGCGGGGAGCCCCCCAGCAGCAGGACGCCCCCGCTGTCCACAGTGAAGACGGCGCTGATGCCCTGAGAAGTAAACAGGTCACGAGACAAGTCGGCTTGGTCCACGCTTCCGAGGAAGTCCAGGAGACTCGGGTCTAGGACCAGCTGTTTTGTCCCCATGTTGGCCTTCTTCTCGTGGATCCAGGATGTGGTCTTGTAAACCTCAGCAGGGAGGCCGGTGACGGTTAACGTCTGAGAACCCTCGCTGTAGGAGAACTTCATCTCCGGGGAGATGTCCTGGATGGTTTTCAGCAGCCCGTCCTGCTTCAGGATGTAGAACCAGGGCGGAGGCAGCGTCATGGCTTCGGAGATGCTGTTGGTCTGGCGGTCGATGAGGCTCATGGCTTTATGGGTAATCCTCTCCACAGAAGGCCTGATCTTCTTTATGTCTTCCAAACGACCCGCGACGACCAAAACCTGCTTGGAGGCGTCGAACACCGGGATGGCGTCTTCCTTCAGGACGGACCGGACGTCTGGCTCCACGCTTTTCCACGCAGACGGGGTGGCTGCACATTCAAAGGCAACAAACTGAGACATGAGCCGGCGGAACGCGTCCCGAGACGAGCTCATCCAGCCGTCCACCTGAGCTTCTGTCAGATTCTTCTGCCTCAAGAAGCTCGGCGCCGGGCTGAGTTTAACTTCGGGCTTCTCCAAGTCAACGCAGCAGAAGTGCGGCTGCATCTGATCGTCCAGGGTCTTGGCGAGTTTCTTCATCAGAAGGAACTCCCAGATGACGGGGTGGACGGGCTCCACGAAGGCTTCCGGCATCTTCCACACCGGCCGCTCGGAGCCGTACAGCGCGGTTCTCAGGGACTTGTAGTACGGATATACTTTGACTGGAAAGGACTTCATCACCAGGTCCCGTTTCTCACAGAGGCTTTTCACAACTGCAGCAACAAAGAGGACAGTGGGTGGGTTTGAATGAAAGTTAATTCCACTTTGAAATGACCGTGTAAACACCTGAGTCTTTATTAAAAGTAATTCCAAAAAAAGGGCCTGGTTCATTCTTATTCTAAAGTGGAACTAAATTTTAATTCGACATGTAAACCTTCTATTCATGGTATTCATGCTCGTTCCTGGAGCATGGCGCCTCAGAAGAATCGGATGAGATCAGAAAAGCAGAGAGATGTGAGCCTAACAATGTGGACCTTTGTGACGCACAGCATCAAAGAAAGAAAGGAAACAAAAAACTGAACAGGTTATTTACTTCCGCTGGCTGTCCAATTAGAACTGCTCCCAAACCCCGGAGCTAACGTGGAATTAATCCCTTGTGTTCTCCATAAAAACATGAAGAATACTTTAATTCTGAATGAACGAATTGAATTAGAAACTCCATGTAACCGTGGCCAGTGAGACAGGACAGCTCGTCCTCAGCCTCGGCCTCGTTTACACGACAACGTCTCAAGTGAAAAGACGTCATTCTGGCATTCAACGTTTAGAAAACGATGTCCGTTTCCATAGAAACAGCAGAAACAATGAAACCAGTGTAGCTGAGCACGCCAGGCCATGTGATGGAACTGGAAGTGGCGTCTTCAGTGGTCCATGTGAATGGATCCCAAAGCAATAAGAACGTTTTCTGTGGAGAGCATGAGAACGAGGCCTGAAGCAGGTCTGAACAGGATGCTAGCTTCAATGCTAACGCCTTTAGCCTCAGCAGCGCAGGAGGAGGAGGTCTTTAAAGACAGGTGTCATTTTCTCACAGCGGATTAAAGCGCCGCGGTGCGACACTCCACAGTCGAGAGAAGCAACGTTACGACGAGGAGCAGTGAGCGTGACAGGAAATCACCTCGGGGGTCGGGGAAAGTGACGACGGCGGCCTGGTCCTCCGGGATCATGGTGATTTCTTCTGGCAGGGCCCAGTTCTTCTCAAAATACAGCTCCAGCAAGTCTGGAAACAACAGGACGGAAGAAGGTGAGGGCATCAGCGTCGCTCCAGCTGCCAGCGGTCTTAATGTTACGGCTGATCGTCTGTACCCGCGATGGCGGTCGGAGGAAGACCCTCCACTCGCACGCTGGTCGGCGTCTCCAGAGCCCGAACGCTCAGTCCGTGTTTCTGCAGCTTGGCGCTGGTGGGACTCGAACTCAGGAACCTCTCCGCATCTGCAAAACACCGCCGTTCAGCACCCCTGCCGCCGGGACGTCCTGCTGCTGGGACGTACTGCTGCTGGGACGTCCCGGCGGGGACCCGCCGTCCTTACCTGCGGCGCTGTCGAAGGTCACCACGGCTCTGCCCGACTCCCAGATCCTCTCCAGACGGAACCGGTCCTCGTCCGAGCCGGAGACGCTCTCCACCAGCGCAGACAGCAGGTCGGGGGACATGTCCTCAGGGACGTTCTCCAGCAGCACCATGCAGCTCTGACGGTTCTCCGAGTCTGAGAGCGACACCAGAACCACCTTTAACACGAACCACAGCGGGTCCAAGAACCAGTTTCTTCTGTTCGGAGGATGAAGAGCCGAAGACAAACCTTCACCGTTCGACGGCGCCTCGTCTTCACCGTCTGGACTCTTCGGTTCTGCAGACGAATCTGAGGAGAACCGCAAGAAGAGACGTCACACAGCTCGCTACGTCCTCCAGTCCTCTCCTGGCTAAAGAACAGGACAGCGTTCTGCTTGGCGAGGCGCCCTCCATGTTTGAGACACGGAGTTTTGGTTCTCATGACTTGATAAACTGTATAAAAGAATCTGGATTTACCTGGCTCGGCGCCGCCGCTCGTCCCGCTCTGAGGGGACAAAAAGACAATATAGTCACATCAAATGAAAGAGTGAAGGCAGAGACGCTCTGTGGAGACGCTGTGTGGAGACGCTCTGTGGAGACGCTCTGGAGAGACGCTCTGGAGAGACGCTCTGGAGAGACGCTCTGGAGAGACGCTCTGTGGAGACGCTCTGTGGAGACACTCTGTGGAGACGCTCTGGGGAGACGCTCTGGAGAGACGCTCTGGAGAGACGCTCTGTGGAGACGCTCTGTGGAGACACTCTGTGGAGACGCTCTGGGGAGACGCTCTGGAGAGACGCTCTGGAGAGACGCTCTGGAGAGACGCTCTGTGGAGACACTCTGTGGAGACGCTCTGGGGAGACGCTCTGGAGAGACGCTCTGTGGAGACGCTCTGTGGAGACGCTCTGTGGAGACGCTCTGTGGAGACGCTCTGTGGAGACGCTCTGGAGAGACGCTCTGTGGAGACGCTCTGGAGAGACGCTCTGGAGAGACGCTCTGTGGAGACGCTCTGTGGAGACGCTCTGGGGAGACGCTCTGGAGAGACGCTCTGTGGAGACGCTCTGTGGAGACGCTCTGTGGAGACGCTCTGTGGAGACGCTCTGTGGAGACGCTCTGGAGAGACGCTCTGGAGAGACGCTCTGTGGAGACGCTCTGGAGAGACGCTCTGGAGAGACGCTCTGGAGAGACGCTCTGTGGAGACGCTCTGTGGAGACGCTCTGAGAGACGCTCTGGAGAGACGCTCTGTGGAGACGCTCTGGAGAGACGCTCTGGAGAGACGCTCTGGAGAGACACTCTGGAGAGACGCTCTGTGGAGACGCTCTGGAGAGACGCTCTGCGGAGACGCTCTGTGGAGACGCTCTGGAGAGACGCTCTGGAGAGACGCTCTGTGGAGACGCTCTGGAGAGACGCTCTGTGGAGACGCTCTGTGGAGACGCTCTGGAGAGACGCTCTGGAGAGACGCTCTGGAGAGACGCTCTGTGGAGACTCTCTGGAGAGACGCTCTGTGGAGACGCTCTGGAGAGACGCTCTGGAGAGACGCTCTGGAGAGTTCCTTTGTCTCCCGCACAGTTTGGGTTTGTTGCACAAAAGTAGGATTCAGAGATCCAGGATCATCTAATCCAGAACCAGACGGTTCAGGATTACCTGTCTGCAGGAAAGACCAAGAAGAACATCCAGGAAAATCAAGACGAATCCCTGATCTTGGTCTTGTGCAACAGGCCCTTGGTGTGTGTGTGTGTGTGTGTGTGTGTGTGTGTGTGTGTGTGTGTGTGTGTGTGTGTGTGTGTGTGTGTGTGTGTGTGTGAACTCAGATTGGAGCTGATCCAGTGTGTATAAAAGAACAACAAACATTCTAAAAGGTTCTTTAAAGGCAGCATGGAGAACCGTTCTCACCGGGTGGAGCCGTAAGGCGATGGTCTGGTTCTCCACGGTGATCTCGTGCTGCTTCCAGGCCAGAACCCGAGCTCTCACTGGAAAGAGAACAGAGCTCAACATTCACGCTCTGGACATCAGCTGGTGGAGGCAGGACCAGCTGGTTCCTGGGGGTCTGAGCAGGACCAGGTCCTCGTCACAGACACCCTGCAGTGTGACGGAGGAACGTTCTGCTGAGGGAACCCATGTTTCTGAGGTTCTGCAGGAGCAGGAATCCTGACGTGGCTCCAGGTTCCTCCACCTGCTCCTGTCTGGAAGTGGACCAGCTGATCCAGCAGAACCCTGCCGGAACCAGACTGGAGCTCCTGACCCCATCCAGGGAGAGAAGAACCCTGCAGACTGGAGTCACATGACCTCCAGAACCCTGAAGAACCACATGACCTCTAGAACCCTGAAGAACCACATGACCTCTAGAACCCTGAAGAACCACATGACCTCTAGAACCCTGAAGAACCACATGACCTCTAGAACCCTGCAGACTGGAGTCACATGACCTCCTCATCCCTGATCTGTTCATACTGTTGTTGTTTCTGGTAAATAAAAGAAAGAACAGTAGAACTTTTAAAAACGTGTCATTTTTAACCTCCTGATGTTTCTGTACTCCTGAAGGTTCTGTTAAAGTTTGTTAAAGTTTCCTTAAACTCCTGACGTTCTCTGTTAGAACCTGTTCCTGCTGAATCTCTCTTTGCTCCACAGAGGAACCCTGCTGTGTCTCCTGACGAGAGAACTGAACGGTTCTCATGAGTTTAACTCTGGAACCTGGATCAGACTGATGAAGACCAGAACAGACGGAGGACAGGAGGAGCAGACGGAGGACAGGAGGAGCAGACGGAGGACAGGAGGAGCAGACGGAGGACAGGAGGAGCAGACGGAGGACAGGAGGAGCAGACGGAGGACAGGAGGAACCCGGTCTGACCGGCAGGAGAACCAGCAGTGGAATGACGGGATCAGTAGAACGTCTGATCAGCTGTTTCCTCTGAGTGAAGCAGTGACAGGCGGCTGTGGACCACAGGAGGAGTAACGCTGTATCACACTCAGAACAGGAACCAGCTGTTTCACCACATTTTTCTAGTCCGGATCCTCCTGTTCTGTCATTTTAACCTGTTTCCAGTGTTTGACGCTGCGACTCGCTCTGTGAAGCTGTTCTCTGTCATCAGTTCAGGTTCCAGGTTCTCAGTGAGCTCGCTGCGTTCTCTCCAGCTCCAGGAGAACACGCTGCGCTGAGGAGGAGGAGGGGGGGCGGGGTGTCGGAACAGGGACCGGGAGGGAAGGGATCTAGGTCAGAGGGGTGTGGTGCTATCGGGGCACAGGTGCATGCTGGGAGCTCAGGATGTTCCTGAACCTGTTTTGCTGCCGTGAGTGACGTGAGAACGTGATTACAGCGTTACCCTGGAATCCCAGACACCGCCGCCCTGCAGGTCCAGAGTGAACCTGGTTCTAGTTACCTGCAGGTCCAGAGTGAACCTGGTTCTAGTTACCTGCAGGTCCAGAGTGAACCTGGTTCTAGTTACCTGCAGGTCCAGAGTGAACCTGGTTCTAGTTACCTGCAGGTCCAGAGTGAACCTGGTTCTAGTTACCTGCAGGTCCAGAGCGAACCTGGTTCTAGTTACCTGCAGGTCCAGATTCTGGCTGTTTGATTGGCTGTTTATGCATAAACAAAAAACAACAACAACAAATCCAATAAGAAAATAGTTTGAAGCCACAGTGGCGATCAACAGATCAGCAGATCAACAGATCAACAGATCAACAGATCAACAGATCAACAGATCGGTGGATCCTCCTCCGGGAGGTGAACTCACCCTCCGTGGACCGGAAGTGGACCGTGGCCCGGGGGGGGTCTCCGGGCAGCAGCTCCACGCGGCAGTCCCCCCCTCCGGACCTCCTGCGGCTGTTGAAGTGCAGCTCCAGCTTGGTGTAGACGGCGCGGCTCTGATCCGGACTCCACGAGCCCTCCACGGTCACGGGCGGACAGCGGGGCCCGTCCATGCTGCCGGTCTGGGTCGGTCTGGGTCTGGCTGCGGGACTCGGTGATTCTGGGCGGAGGCTCCGCGAGTCCCGGACTTTCACTTTCATTTCTGCTGAAAACGTGAGAGAAACTTAGAACACACACAGACACACACACACACACACACACACACACACACACACACACACACACACACACACACACACGCAGTCTTGTATTTCTATCCTTGTGGGGACCGTCCATTGACTCCCATTCATGTCTAGCCCCTAACCCTGACCCTTACCCTAACCCTAACCCACACCACAACAAAGCCTAACCCTAAAGAAATGTTTTTGCACTTTTACTTTTTTCAGTAACAACAACATGGTCAAGAAAACACTGTTTCTCCTACTGAGGACCGGAAAAAGGTCCCCACAAGGCACGTCGTTCCACGTTTTGATATCCTTGTGGGGACATTTGGCCCCGACAAGGATAGAAATACGAGAACGCACACACACACACACACACACACACACACACACACACACACACACACACACACACACACACACTTCTGACATTGTCTCTGGAGGAAGCAATGAATTCAGGATGTGGTCTGGGTCCTAGAGCCAGTGGAAATATTTCTTCATTAAATCTGTGTGTGTGTGTGTGTGTCAGTGTTAATTTCGTTGACTAAATATTTTCGTCATTTATTTCGTCACAAATATTTTTTTTCAGACGAAAACGAAACGAAAACTAAAATAGAAGTCATTCATTGAGACGATGACGATAAGTAAATTGATTGACAATCTCGTCAACAAATAAAAGACTAAACGAAAATACACAGTGACGAAATCCAATCAGAGAAGAGAATCATACGTGGGAAGAAGAAAAGAACCACTCAGAAAAGCGAACAGGCAGGATTAAGAAGATAAAGAGCCAATCAGAGGCCGACTTCTTGAGACCGGAACTGGAGCGAGCGCTCGTTTGAAGCTGGCTCCCGGGAAGAAAGCAGACAGCTCACGAAGAGGATGCAATGTTAAAAGTTCGAGAAAATGTCCACAGCTGGAAGAAAGCGACGACAAGATTTGTGGGCCCATTTCACGTTTAACGATGAAGAAAATAAAACGAAGTGTAAAGAATGTGAAGCGGTCATACGCGGAAAGAACACGACCAACTTAAAGAGACATCTACAAAATGTCCATCCCGCCTTGTTCTCTCAGGTAAATGCGCTGCTTTTGCTGACATTGTTTTTTTCTTCTGCATTACTGTGGCATATGGAAACGTAGTGTGTGCGTCGCGAAAGTTTACGGGTAGCAAGCTTGGTTAAACTTCATTTACCGTCATGATGTCTTCCTGTACACAATTACTTATGCTTATGTTGGTAAAATGTCATGATATGTCTCAGTTAATATATTATGTAAAGATGACCATGTTCACTGCTTTCATTATATATTAATCTAGTTAATATTATATTTTTACCTCTCACTTAATTATAATTTTGTGCATTTCTTGTTTGTAAGTACATGTGAAATAGAAAAGTTAAATAACAATTATTCATTTTATTTGTATTATGTCACAGTTGCAGAAATCTACTGATGAAGGTGGTGAACCAAGTGTCAAGAAAGCAAAAATACTACATCAGGACATTGCAAAGGCTCTATTAAGTACTGTTAAGTATAAAAGTGATGCCAAAGAACAACAAATTAAAGAGGATGCTATTGCCAAATGGATTGGACGTACAGGGTTGCCAGTCACCACAGTCGAAGATGAGGATTTCATTCTGATGATTGAGACATTTGATAAAAAACTCACTGTGCCAAAGAAAACAAAGATAAGCAATCTGATTGAGAAACAATATGACACAGAAGTGACAAAGTTTAAAAAAAGACTGTCAGGTGCCCGGAAAGTTTCCATTGGGATTGACCTCTGGACTAAAAAGGGACTGACTGCATCATTTTTGGCAATAAGCTGCTGCTATTTTTGTGTTGAACAAAATAGACCAGAACACAAACTGTTGGCTCTTGAACAAGTTGCCCATCCACACACAGCTCAGTCCATTAAGGCCTGTGTGCATAAGTGCATACAAGAATGGGGCATTTCAAGTGAGAAAATACTCACTGTTATAACTGACAATGGGAGCAATATGGTGGCGGCATTTAAACAGTCTACTCAAGAAGAGGAAGAGACCAGCTCTGATGATCCAGATGAGTTCCACCTGGGCGAGAATGAATCAGAGGAGGAGACAGAAGATGTTCGGTAAGCCACTTTACCAATTTTTTTATAGAACATCTCAAAAATGTCTCTTTAAATGTATATTTGTCTTTACTGTTCTTAGGTACCAAAACATGGACATGGATATGGAACGAATGCCCTGTGTGGTCCATACACTGCAGCTCGTGGTCCAGATGATAAACAAGGAACCAAGTGCAAAGAGACTCCTTGACAAAGCGCGCTCAATTGTGAAGCTCTTTCGAAAGTCTTCTGTTGCAACACAGAGAATTTTAGATGAGTGCGGCTTGATTGTTGTAAATGACTGCCCCACACGCTGGTCAAGTACCTTCAACATGATTGAACGACTCCTGAAAGTTAAAGAATCTCTTTGCAAAGTAGCTAATGAAATGGGGTGGGACAGTTTGCTGTCTAGTGAGTGGCAAAAGCTCAAGTCATTGCATGAGCTTCTTTTGCTTTTTGCTGAGCACACACAAACTCTTCAAAGTGACACCATGTCAATGTCACTGATTGTCCCTGCTGTCTTGGATTTAGTTAGCCACCTTGCTGATTTTGAGCAAAATACAAATCATCGTGACTTTGCTGCTCTTGCACGAAAAGCTAAACTGAACTTAAAGCAGCGGTTTGCTTGGGTATTGGATCCAACAGATGAAAAGTTTTCCCCTCTTGTGGCAGCTGCTCGTTTTCTCAACCCCACTGTGTGTGAAACCCTTCTTGATGTTGCTGAGGAGAGTATTCAGGAGCTCCTGAAGCAGGCAGAGGGGTATGTGGTCCAGAGCACTCAGACACATGAGGATAACCGTGATGATGATGATGACAATGTGGAGGAAATGAAAGGGCAAGTGCGAGATCCAACACCTGATCCAGCACCTGAATCGGCACCATCCTCTTCATCAAAGCAACCAGTCTTTAGATTTCTCTCCAAGTGCCGTTCCAAGCCCAAACCAAAGTCCTCCACATGTGGCATCAAGTAGCAGATAAACAAATATAAGGAAGAGCTCTCACAAGCCATGACTTTTGAAACAGGAGTAGAGTTTTGGCAGAGCAAATGTGATGCATTTTACTCCAGTTTGAAACCATTAGCTTTGGATCTGTTGACAATGCCAGCTTCCCAAGCTTTTGCCGAGAGAGTGTTTAGTGTCACAGGGGACCTCACAAGGGGAAAGCGTAACAGAGCAAGAGTCACATTAGCACGAAGTGCTTTCCTAAAAATGAACCGAAGTAAATAAATGTCAGCCGTCTCTGATTGTGTTCCCAGCATTCCTGTAGGAATGGGACTGTAGGGAAGGACTATTCACTTTGTTTAATGTTCAAACATGGTTACATTCATTGTGCTGCTATAGATCATTTGAAGCAATTCTGCACCTTTTTTATTTATTTTTTGAAAACTTAAGTTTTAAGACTTGATATTATCATTTCAGTGTTTTTCATCGAAACAAAGTGAAATAAAGCGTAATAGAGCAAGAGTCACATTAGCACAAAGCGCTTTCCTTAAATTCAATGGATGTAAATAAATGTTGGCCTTCTCTTATTGTGTTCCCAGCATTCCTGAATGGGACTGGAAGGACTGTTCACTGCACTTTGTTTAGATTGATGTTCAAACATTCATTGTGCTGCTATAGATCATTTGACGCAATTCTGCACTTTTTTTATTTTTTTTTTAAACTAAGCTTTAAGATTTAATATTGTCATTTCAGTGTTTTTCATCAAAGCAAAGTGGAATAAAGACACTTGTGTTAAATGAGCGTCTAATGATTTTAAACTCCTGTTTTAAATGTGTTATACTTTTCTGTATAAAAGTTGAATTGTACACAGAAAAACATTTTTGTCGATAAAATTGATTACTAATTTAGTCGACTAAAATTGGTCTTTATTTTCGTCGACTAGAATTGGACTAAAATTAAAACACAATCAGATGACTAAAATATGACTAAAATTTTAATTGATTTTAGTCAACAGACTATAACTAAAACGAAATTTAAATTTCTTGTCAAAATTAACACGTGTGTGTGTGTGTGTGTGTGTGTGTGTGTGTGTGTGTGTGTGTGTGTGTGTGTGTGTGTGTGCGTTCTTGTATTTCTATCCTTGTCGGGGCCAAATGTCCCCACAAGGATAGCAAAACGTGGAACGACGTGCCTTGTGGGGACCTTTTTCCGGTCCTAAGTAGGAGAAACAGTGTTTTCTTGACCATGTTGTTGTTACTGAAAAAGTAAAAGTGCAAAAACATTTCTTTAGGGTTAGGCTTTGTTGTGGTGTGGGTTAGGGTTAGGGTAAGGGTCAGGGTTAGGGGCTAGACATGAATGGGAGTCAATGGACGGTCCCCACAAGGATAGAAATACAAGACTCTATGTGTGTGTGTGTGTGTGTGTGTGTGTGTGTGTGTGTGTGTGTGTGTGTGTGTGTGTGTGTGTGTGTGTGTGTGTTTGACCTACCTGCTGGACCCTGCTGGACTGTCCTCGGTCTGTCCCTCCTGAGTCGTCCTGGCAGAACAAAGAGCTGTGATCTTGTCAGAAAGTGAAAGTAAAGCTCAGGAAGGGTTCTGAGGCGTTTCAGTCGCTGTTTACAGTCACATCAGTCACATTTCCAAGAAGCCTGCTCCTTATCTCGGTTTTTTTCTTTCTTGGTTTTCTGTACTGGTTCCTTTTCTTCAGAGGTCTTTACGCCAAGGCGTGACTCTCTTGACGAATCGAGACAGAAACTAATCAGACCCTTGGAAACAAAAAATCTCCCAGTTTGATGAACGTGTGTTAGCTGCTTAACTCCAGTGTTTCCTGAGGGGGGGTCCTTCACTCTGGGGGGTCCTTCACTCTGAGGGGGTCCTTCACTCTGAGGGGGTCCTTCACTCTGAGGGGGGGCCTCCACTCTGAGGGGGGTCCTTCACTCTGAGGGGGGGTCCTTCACTCTGAGGGGGTCCTTCACTCTGAGGGGGGGTCCTTCACTCTGAGGGGGTCCTTCACTCTGAGGGGGGCCTCCACTCTGAGGGGGTCCTTCACTCTGGGGGGGTCCTTCACTCTGAGGGGGGTCCTTCACACCGGGAGTTGGTCCCGGTCCTCTGCTGGGGTCACTGCACTTGAGTCCTCTGGTCCCGGCTGGCCTGGGGGGCTCCACACCTCGGTGTGCGGGTTCCCCTTGGTCTGGCGGAGTCGGGGGTCGGGCGCTGGGGCCTCAGTATTAATGACCTTCGCCTTCTCCTGGTGTGGACGCCCCACTGGTAGTGTTTTCCCATGATGCTTAGTGCCATGCCATGTCTCCTCTGCCTTGCTATGGGCAAAAATTGGGTGTATGTCTGTCTGTGTGTGTGTGTGTGTGTGTGTGTGTGTGTGTGTGTGTGTGTGTGTGTGTGGTGTACACTTATTGATGGTGCGGTTTTTATTCTTTTGTTTTTATGACTGTTTTTACTGTTCAGCACTTCGCGTTGTCTTTATTATCATGAAAGGGCGATATAAATAAAGTGTGATTTGATTTGATTTGAACTCTCTCAGCAGTGAATCAGAGCGGCTGCAGGCCGTGTGGCAGAGGGATCTCAGTGGGGAGACTGAAGATGGCGAATGGGCAATATTGGTGTGTGATTGTGGTGAATATGAGAGAGAAGCAGGGAGTAAACTCACACAATACAGCATAATGCATAGATGCAGCATCTTGACTATATAGGCTGAAACTTTTGGATGAAACCTTCACAGCCTGTGGGATTGGTTTGATCAGACCTTTCCGGAGTCAGTTTCTGAATATCTGAAGTGACTGGCTCCGATCACAAATCTCCAAAATCCAAAGCTCTGCTCACTGGGGGACACATCTCTGCTACCCAGTGTGACTTCTCGGTCGTCTCAGTGGAGACAACAGCTGCATGCCGAGTCATCCGGAGACACCGGACAGCTCCAGAAACCCCTCAGGTGAAGGAACGGGTCTCTAATGACCGGAGCGGCGTCCTGTGATTGGAGGCTGAGCAGATTAACTGATGACAGGGAGGAAGGGGAGTCCTGTTGGGACAGACGTTGGGACTCAATAATGTCCTTTGCTGAGATTCAGTGTGTCTGTTCGCCTTCTGTATATGTAAGATGTGTTGGGTCGGTGGCCAAGGTTGCTTAGCTGTGTGTTGCTTACAGATGTTGAGTTTGTCATATGCCATGTCTTCGAAAACATCAATAAAAACAAGTTAAAAAGACAGACCAAAAGCCAAAGTCAGATTAAATTTTTAACTGTAGATAGCATTTGCAAAAGAATAATGAAACACCTCAGATGTATGTCAGTAGATGTCTGTTCATCCATTTAAAGCTGTCCTTTAATGATCAGAGCTCTGTATGGCCTCAGCTCTCTCACGTCACCGTCCACTCTCTGGTCAAGATGTTTCAGCTTGGTGCTTTCTCTTGATTTGGGGGAGACAGAGGAGACAGGGGGACATGGGGGGACACATGGAGAGATGGTGGAGACGGGGGTAGACAGAGGAGACGGTTGTTATGCGTTCCGTTGGTTGTTATACGGTTGTTTTGGTTCCTTCTGTTGCTTCAGTTCTTTCAGGTGCTTCAGGTGCTTCGGGTGTTTCAGGTGCTTCGGGTGCTTCGGGTGTTTCAGGTGCTTCAGGTGCTTCGGGTGCTTCAGGTGCTTCAGGTGCTTCAGGTGCTTCGGGTGCCTCCCACCTAAACCAGCCCCGCCCACTCCGCATCCACATTTGGATTTTGGACTTGGGTCTGGGGACAAGGCAGTCCAAGAGAATGTGACGGAGCAGTGAAACGGCCGAGCCGATCAACGCTGCTGCTTTTTGTTTATGATTTTTGGGGGCGCCATCACTGTGTCGCTTCTTCCAAAACAGACGTAGCGGAGATTACGGAGAAGAACTTTAACCATCGTCTGAAAGCTGCAGTCAGTAAAGTTATGGCCAAAATACCAAGAATTAGAAGAATCAAGCAGAGCCAGAGTCTGGTGAGGTTCTAACAGGAAAGGACCTTTTCGCGTGTCTTTGCGAGTCGAGAAGCTAGAGCTAAAGAGCTAAAGCTAACTCTTAGAGAAGCTAACGCATTTTGATGACGTATTGGCTTTGAAGCGCTGATTGGCTGAAGTGCTGAAGCGCTGTCAGTCAAAGGAGTAACCGACGCCCCCTGCACGAAGTTTGTATTGCCTTGTCCCCAGACCCTCCCCAGCTCCACAGTCCTTGTGGCGTGGGCGGGGCTGGTTTACGAGGCTAGCTCCCACCGCCCGGCCTTCCACCTGCTCCGCTCAGGCCTCCATTTCACCACCTCGCTCCAGAGGACCCTTCATTTCTGTGAAAATCTCGTCAGGTTGGAGTTGATTTCTTGTCCCAGGTGTTGAGTTTCATGTGGTAAGCTGCCACTGTCTCCTCGGAGCTCCGTTTTCAGCTCCTTCATGAGTCGCTTCCGGCGCTGTCCGTTACCCAACAGGACTCCTGTTAGCGTGACCTGACGTCTTGAGGTTTTGGGATTTGTGTCCTCTTTTCTGGCCTTCAGCCATTCTCTTCTCAGTTCTGGAGCTGTTTATTGATTATTGAGACCAGAGAACAACCAGTCTGCAAGTTTTGACTAGAAAGAAGAGATCACAGTAAAGCCCAACAGAAATTTATTTCAGCCAAGAAATGTGATTCGATACATTTAGTGAAAAAGAAATAAACCACAAAAACTATTTTTAATGAGCCTTCGACTCCCTACAGACTACTCCTCTCCAGGCTCGGGTCCGAATGGCACGTTTGAAATATTCAGAGCTACTTCTATAGTTCCATTCAAACTCAGAGGTTTTAGAAAAGTAAACATCAGGAATGATTTTAAAAAAATCAAAGTAGCTCAAATCAGATCCATTAGCTTGAATTTAGAAAGTGAACCAAGAAAAATACACCTACTGTCATTTAGAAACAAACAGACTCCGATTTATAAACGCTGATTGTGGAAGGAAAAAAAGTTAATCGAGTTCAAGCAGCTAATAGTTAGCACTCAACGGTTAGCAGCCACGAGCTAGCTCCTACCCGTTAGTTACCAATGTTTAGCAGCTAACAGCTAGCCCCTAACCGTTAGTGACTAACGGTTAGCAGCCACCAGCTAGCTCTGACCCGTTAGTGACTAACGGTTAGCAGCTAGCAGCTAGCTCTGACCCGTTAGTGACGAACAGTTAGCAGCTAGCAGCTAAAGGCGTGAGCAGTGCTTCAGTAAAGGTTGCAGTGGAAAGTAACACCAAACGGTGGACTCTGAGCAGAAGTGCTGTTGGCGCCGCTTGGTGGATCATTTGAAGGTGATCAGGTACTCCGGGTACGCCTGGATGTCACTGAACACCACGAACATGGATGGAGCGGCGGTGTTGTCGGTGACGCTGTCGTACAGGTTGGCGACGTTCCCGGACTTGTGGGGAGGTGTGATGAGGCCCGGTTTACCCTGGGTGTACTCTCCAACCAGAACCCTGGCCTGGAACATGCGCCGGATCCCACTGGCGTCCGGTTTGGCGTAGTTCCGTGCTGAGTAGACCGGGTCCACCGCAAAGTAGGATCCATTTCCGTACATGGCACCTGCAGAGAGAGCAAAGAATGACCGATCTCTGTTTTTCAGTCTGAAACTGGGTCTGAAACTGGCTCTGGAACTGATCTAAACCCAGATCTGACACTGGATCTGACACCGGGTCTATCCGTCTATGCGGAGGCTTCTGATTGGCTGACATTGTCAGGAGGACCAACCAGACTCCAGCAGACGTTCTGTGTGGTTCTCGGCGGGTACCGTGGGTTCCGGCGTAGCTGCGGTTGAAGCCCTTGTCGTTGATGAGATCCACGGAGGCGGACTTGGTGCCGTGGAACAGCAGCCGCTCGTTGTTTGTGGTTCTGTTCTTCTGATCCATGTTCTTCTTCATCAGCTGGTAGCTCTGCCACAGCGTCTGGTTCTGGACCCGCTCGATCTGCAGCCACACGTCTGACCTTAGACCTTCAGCTTCAACTGAACATTCTTTATTTCGTTTCAAAAAAGTTTTGCATTTACAACGTTGTGAAAATTATGCCTGTTTCCATGGAAACGGCAGAAACTCTGAAAACGTTGTAGTTTTCCTGTTGGTCCACCAGGTGGTGCTGCTGTTTGTTTTGATAATGAAACCACAGAGAACGACACTCTGTAAAGATGGAGAACTCAGACGTTCATGTGGACAGACACCAAGTTGTATTGTTGTTACAGTGACTGTCAACTAAAACTACCGAGTCCAGGAGGATCTGGACCAGGACCAGGAACAGAAGCAGAGTTTTTATAGAGACAGCATTTTCAAAAAGTTGCATTTTGGCAAATCTCAGTGGAGAAAAGTTCCACCTTGGGAGCCGTAGAACCCAAAACATGATGAAAGTTTCTGCTTTGACCTGGAGGTTTTGAGTAAACGATCCCCGAATGTGCAAAGGAGGCGTTCAAGTACGGCGCAGAGTTACACATCTGACCTTGTCTGTTTGGCGTTAGTGTTGTGGTGAGTCCAGGGCAGGATACTGACGTGGGAGTGTCGTGGTGTGTTCAGGGTCAGCGTCATTGACGTGGTGCGTTCAGGGTCACGGTCACTGACGTGGGAGTGTCGTGGTGTGTTCAGGATCAGCGTCATTAATGTGGGAGTGTCGTGGTGTGTTCAGGGTCAGGGTCATTGACGTGGTGCGTTCAGGGTCAGGGTCACTGACGTGGCAGTGTTGTGGTGTGTTCAGGGTCACTGTCACTGACATGAGAAAGTCGTGGTGTGTTCAGGGTCACAGTCACTGACGTGGCAGTGTCGTGGTGTGTTCAGGGTCACTATCAATGATGTGGGAGTGTCGTGGTGTGTTAAGGGTCACTGTCACTGACATGAGAAAGTCGTGGTGTGTTCAGGGTCACAGTCACTGACGTGAGAGTGTCGTGGTGTGTTCAGGGTCAGGGTCACTGACGTGGCAGTGTCGTGGTGTGTTCAGGGTCACTATCAATGATGTGGGAGTGTCGTGGTGCGTTCAGGGTCAGGGTTGTTTATGTGGGAGTGTCGTGGTGTGTTCAGGGTCACGGTCATTGACGTGGTGCGTTCAGGGTCAGAGTCATTGACGTGCGAGTGTCGTGGTGCCTTCAGGGTCACTGTCGCTGACTTGGGAGTGTCGAGGTGCGTTCAGGGTCAGGGTCACTGACGTGGCAGTGTCGTGGTGTGTTCAGGGTCACTATCACTGATGTGGGAGTGTCGTGGTGCATTCAGGGTCAGGGTTGTTTATGTGGGAGTGTCGTGGTGTGTTCAGGGTCACGGTCATTGACGTGGTGTGTTCAGGGTCAGAGTCATTGACGTGCGAGTGTCGTGGTGCATTCAGGGTCACTGTCGCTGACTTGGGAGTGTTGTGGTGCGTTCAGGGTCACGGTCACTGACTTGGGAGTGTCGTGGTGCGTTCATGGTCACTGACGAGGGAGTGTCGTGGTGCGTTCAGGGTCACGGTCGCTGACTTGGGAGTGTCGTGGTGCGTTCAGGGTCACGGTCGCTGACGTGGGAGTGTCGTGGTGCGTTCAGGGTCACGGTCATTGACGTGGTGCGTTCAGGGTCACGGTCACTGACTTGGGAGTGTCGTGGTTGTTCAGGGTCACGGTCACTGACATGGGAGTGTCGTGGTGCGTTCATGGTCAGGGTCGCTGACGTTGGAGTGTCGTGGTGCGTTCAGGGTCACGTACACTGATGATGTTGAGAGTGAGTCCCGTCTTCTTCACTTCCTGCTCCACCTCGGTGAACTCCCGGGACCCTGGAGTGACGGGAAACAGCTTCACCAGGTCGGTCTTCATGTCGTCCCAGTGCGACGGCAGCACGTCCTCTGCAGACGACAGCATGGTGTCAGGGTATCGGCCGTCCGGACGGTCCAGGTGAGTCGAACCGTCGCTCACCTTTCAGCTGCTTTCTCAGCAGCTCCACCTCTTTCTGCTTGCTGGCTGCTTTCCTCAGGTGGGGGTCGGCGGTGAACTTGGCGCTCCCGATCTGGATCTTCACGGTCTGCTTGGCTTCCAGAGCCTCCTCCAGCCTCAGGTTGTCGTAGAGGTCCAGGTCCACCATGGTCCCGTCGTGGTCCTGGAACTGCCACTGGACCAGCTCGCTGGTCAGCAGGGCCTTGCTCTTCAGGTTCTCCGTCCTCTCCACCCGCCGGAGGATGCGACTGAAAGCGACACCACACTCAGCACTGGACCGGTCCCACGTGGACTTCTGGTCTCCTGGTCTCTGCCGCCCACCTGATGTCCGCCTCGGCGGTCAGCACGTCCCTGGTCAGACCCTCCAGGCGGATCCGGGAGTCCTGGTCCTCCCGGCCTCTCTCCAGGCGGATGCTGACCGTCAGTTCCCTCTGCAGGGCCGTCAGCTGGTCCAGCTCCGCCTGTGACAGGTGGCGGATGTACCGGTCCTGGATGGTCCTCTGCGCCTGCTCGGTCACGATCAGCGTCTCGATCTTCTGCTTTGCCAGACGGACAATCTGGAGAAACGGAGACGACGATTTCACTTTCTGAATCTTAGAAAAGCATTCAGACCACGAGGACAACACAGTCCGGCCCGGCGCCGATACCGCGGCATTCCGGTACTGGAGTATCGGTCTGAAGGAGTATCCGTGTACTGGAGTATCGGTGTGAAGGAGTATTGTGTGATGGAGTATCGACGTCATAAAGTATTGACGAGATGGAGTATCAGAGTATCAATGTGATGGAGTATCAGTGTAATGGAGTATCAGTGTTCTCAGACTGCTCCTCCTGAAGAATGTAATAGATTACTCGTTTTAGTTGTTAACTTTTCACAGCGTGGTTCCTCCATCGGGAGACCGGCGCTCCGGAGACTCAGAGCTCACCGTGGGACTGTCGGCACACAGCTGGAACTCCATGGGCTCAAACTCCTCCGTCTCCAGGACCAGGTCTCTGGTTCCGGGCTGCTCGTCCCCGGAGCCCTGGAAGAAGGACGTCAGCTTGTCTGCAGGGAGGAGACACGTGAGACGTCAAGTCGGAGGAAGACCTCCACCCCCACCCCCCCGCCCCGGAGCTGAAGGCCACGCCCATCCGACACCTTTGATCTGGCTGAAGACGCCCTTTGGCCCCGCCTCCTCGCCCTGCCTCCTCTTCATGCTCTGGTGGAACTCGGCCAGCATGGCGGCCTGGAAGATCAGGATCTGGACGCTGCGGACGGACTGCGACTGCTTCTTCCTCACGAAGTCCACCACCGCGCCCACCATGGCGTCCGCCACCGCCGAGGGGGCCACGCCCCCCAGACCTGCAGGTGACGAAGACCACGATGAAGCTCAGAGACCCGGTGAGGCCAGACCGAGGGTCGGCGCTGCAGACTGTCTGACAACTTCCTCATTTCCCACATGTCCCCGTTTCCACTTCTTGAGCTGGTCAGCTGGACCCACAGAGCCCCCCCCCCCCGTCCCTGCAGGGCTTCAGCCGACCTGTTCCCAGCGCCGGGAAGGACACCGACTGGAACTTGTGTTCCTCGCAGAACCTCAGCACAGAGAAAACGACGTCCCTGATGCCCTGCGGGTCGTTCTGGCCGATGACGTGGACGATGTTCCTGCTGGGGAGCTTCCCGGCCGACGTCAGGATCATCGTATTCGGCTGATAATTCGTAGAGTTCACTGCAGAGAGAAAAATGCTGCCTTGTCACGTGAAACGTCTTGTGGGCGGAGCTTCACAGACGGAACGACCCTGACGAGCCGCGAGTCTCTGCTTCCAAACATCCAAAAGAACCAAAACAAAAACGGTGCAGCTGCCGGACAAACGTCCCGCTCCAGACGTCCATACCGATGAGAGCACACTCCGCCTCCACCGCCGGCCCCGCCCCCTCCAGGATGGCCCTGGACACGCCTGAGGAACACGGAGGAACGTCAGAGGAACGTCTCTGGGACTGTGGACGGCCCCGCCGACGTCCTCTCACCTGTCTTCAGGGTAAAGCTGGGATTGGACGAGTTGACGATGACATCACTGGTTACCTTGGTGATGTCGCCCGACGACACCTGGAGGGTGAGCTGCTGGAGCGTTATCCGATACACCCCGAGGGAGGGGGAGGAGACCTGCCGGATGGGGGCTGTCTCACACACACACACACACACACACACACACACACACACACACACACACACACATTACACACACACACCAACAGGCAGATCTGACTTGATGGACCAATCGGAGCGCCTGCTGACCTGCGGCCTGCTGTGATTGGCTGACAGCGGCCTGGCTCTGCAGGGAGCCTGCTGTCGCCTCCTGCTGGAGGCTGCTGGTCGCTGCAGTGTGGCTGAACTCCTTGGTGAAGCTCTGGGAAGCAGAGAGCGTGTGTGTGTTTGTTTGTTTGTTTGTTTGTTTGTTTGTTTGCCTGCTTGGGCCCGGACTCACGTCTACGGTCAGGCCGTCGCTGGGGTGGACGACCACGAAGACGGTTGTCAGGTGGCGCGGCGGCCGGCGGCGGCTGTGCAGGTGGATCTGCTGCAGCAGGACGCGGGACACCAGGCTCCGGGGGAACCCCAGGTTCCCTGCGCCGAGCGCCGGGAAGGACAGCGACGACATGCCGAGCTTCTCCGCCTCCTCCAGACACCGTCTGATGATGGAGATCAGGGTCTGCAAGGGGGGGGTGGGGGGGCATTACCACCAGACTGAGAACTGTCTGCTCCAGTGGAAAGTGGGCGGGGCCTCTCACCTCCTCCTCATGACCTCCGTTCCTCCAGAAAGGACACACGGCGTGGAACACTTTGCGACAGGCGAGCTTGAATCCGTCCGTGACGACCACCTCGCCGTCCGGCAGCCTGGAGGTTCTGGAGGTTCCGGCTTGGTCCAGGATGGCGGCCTGCAGACCGGAACCGGCCGCCTCCAGGAGGGCTTTAGACACGGCGCCCTGGTCCAGATTCATGTTCTCCGAGATGGTGTTGACGATGACGTCCGTCTGCGGAACAAGACGGCTCAGTGACGGAACAGCTGCACATCTGGAGAACATCTGTGAACCCCTCTGTTCTCCTCCTCACATCTGGAGAACATCTGTGAACAGCTCTCGGTTCACATTCCCTCTGTGTCACGACAACGGTTCTCACCTTCTGATCCTGGATGTTCCCTCTGAGGAGAACGATCTTGAGCCCCTCGGCGGTGGTCTGCTCCATCGTCCATGGCCTGCAGCCAATCAGAGGACAGAACCAGTGAGCATGTGCAAACTTCATTCCCCTGACGGCTACCAGGCTTCAAACAGGTCAAACCAAACGGAGGAGGAACCCTTACTCAGCAGAACCTCGAGAACCTCCAGACCCTCCAAACCCTGCAGACCATTTGGATCCTCTGGACCCCCTGGCACTACGGCCTCCCCTGGAACCCGGGGAACGGTGCGGAGATGCAGCTCGTCTTCCTCCTTGCTCGTTGGACCAATGAGCTCGTTGCGATTGGCTCTTGCCCCGCCCCCCTCGGTATCTGTTGGACCATCAGTCAGACGTTGGCGTTTGAGGTCATCTTTTCCAGGATTCGGGCAGCTCAAAGCAAGCCCAGCGTGGGGGAGTGCTGCGAATGTTTTGGACTCACCCTGAAGCTCCGGCGTCGGCGAGGCCGGCGGGGACCCTCATGGTCGGTTCCAGGTCGCTGAACTCTTCGTTGACGGCCGAGGCCAGGACCGTGACGGTGTTGGTGTTGTTGTCCAGCAGATTAATCTCTCTTAAAGACCGCGGGCCGCCCGGCTGGTCACAGTACTCCCGCACCGCCTGTGCGATGGTTTTGGCGCAGAGGTCAGTGGGGAATCCGAAAACACCCGAGCTGATGGCCGGCAGCGCCACAGAGGAGCAGCTCGCCATGTCGGCCTGCTTCAGGCTCTCTTTCACCGCGGCCTTCAGCATTGACACCGACCTCTTCCTGTCAAAGTCAGAGTACCGCGGTCCAACCGCATGCACCACAAACCTGCAGGGCAGGTTGAATGAAGGCGTCACGACGGCGTCCCCCGGCCGCAGAGGTCCATTTTTATCGATCAGGTCATTGCTAGCTTTCTGCAGCTGCGGTCCCGGCGGCGCTGAGGAGTGCCAGCGCCACGCCGCCGATGTGCTTCAGCTCCTCGTTTGCGGCGTTGACCACAGCGTCGCCCGCGAAGCTGCAGATGTCCGCCTTGCTCACAGAAACCACGGCTCCGCTGGCGGTCTGCACTTTGCAGTAATGATCAGCGTTCCCGTCGTCACGGTCATCTTCCTCCTCTTCGTCCAGAAGCTCCGGACCGAGCACCACCATGCAGCTGAGGTCCGTCATTATCGTGGACAGAAGCAAGCCTCCGGTGGACTGGAAGTACTTCTTTGCGCCGGGTTTGTGGATGATCAGAGTGTCAGTGGCGAGGCCGCCGGTCAGCCGCTTGAAGCAGGATTTGGCTTCCTGGACGTGAAGACGAGCACCGGCTAGGACGATCCTCGGCCTCTCTGGGTCGAAGCTAACTGACACCTCGTTGTCTTTCCCGATGCTCGTCCAGTCCTGAGTTTTCTTCTTTTGGATGAATTCCATGACAGCTCGAGACTTAACTCGAACAGTTTCTTTAACTTGGGAGTAATTTGTGAGAAACTTCTTCAGATTCAGGCTCGCTTCCTCCACGGGCGTCCGGAACCCGGACACCGCCACTCTGTCCCTGGTCTGAATCAGCAGAGTCTTCTTCTTGGTGGAGTTGTAGGTGTCCAGCAGCTGCCTGATCAGGTCCGCCCAACCCTGAAGTTTCACCACCCTGCGGTCCTCCACGGCGAGCGACTGCGCAGACAGAAGTGCCATCATCCTGGTTTCTGCCTGGGCCAGGGTCTGCGGGGAGCCCCCCAGCAGCAGGACGCCCCCGCTGTCCACAGTGAAGACGGCGCTGATGCCCTGAGAAGTAAACAGGTCCCGAGACAAGTCGGCTTGGTCCACGCTTCCGAGGAAGTCCAGGAGACTCGGGTCTAGGACCAGCTGTTTTGTCCCCATGTTGGCCTTCTTCTCGTGGATCCAGGATGTGGTCTTGTAAACCTCAGCAGGGAGGCCGGTGACGGTTAACGTCTGAGAACCCTCGCTGTAGGAGAACTTCATCTCCGGGGAGATGTCCTGGATGGTTTTCAGCAGCCCGTCCTGCTTCAGGATGTAGAACCAGGGCGGAGGCAGCGTCATGGCTTCGGAGATGCTGTTGGTCTGGCGGTCGATGAGGCTCATGGCTTTATGGGTAATCCTCTCCACAGAAGGCCTGATCTTCTTTATGTCTTCCAAACGACCCGCGACGACCAAAACCTGCTTGGAGGCGTCGAACACCGGGATGGCGTCTTCCTTCAGGACGGACCGGACGTCTGGCTCCACGCTTTTCCACGCAGACGGGGTGGCTGCACATTCAAAGGCAACAAACTGAGACATGAGCCGGCGGAACGCGTCCCGAGACGAGCTCATCCAGCCGTCCACCTGAGCTTCTGTCAGATTCTTCTGCCTCAAGAAGCTCGGCGCCGGGCTGAGTTTAACTTCGGGCTTCTCCAAGTCAACGCAGCAGAAGTGCGGCTGCATCTGATCGTCCAGGGTCTTGGCGAGTTTCTTCATCAGAAGGAACTCCCAGATGACGGGGTGGACGGGCTCCACGAAGGCTTCCGGCATCTTCCACACCGGCCGCTCGGAGCCGTACAGCGCGGTTCTCAGGGACTTGTAGTACGGATATACTTTGACCGGAAAGGACTTCATCACCAGGTCCCGTTTCTCACAGAGGCTTTTCACAACTGCAGCAAGAAAGAGGACAGTGGGTGGGTTTGAATGAAAGTTAATTCCACTTTGAAATGACCGTGTAAACACCTGAGTCTTTATTAAAAGTAATTCCAAAAAAAGGGCCTGGTTCATTCTTATTCTAAAGTGGAACTAAATTTTAATTCGAACATGTAAACCTTCTATTCATGGTATTCATGTTCGTTCCTGGAGCATGGCGCCTCAGAAGAATCGGATGAGATCAGAAGAGGTGAGAGATGTGAGCCTAACAATGTGGACCTTTGTGACGCACAGCATCAAAGAAAGAAAGGAAACAAAAAACTGAACAGGTTATTTACTTCCGCTGGCTGTCCAATCAGAACTGCTCCCAAACCCCGGAGCTAACGTGGAATTAATCCCTTGTGTTCTCCATAAAAACATGAAGAATACTTTAATTCTGAATGAACGAATTGAATTAGAAACTCCATGTAACCGTGGCCAGTGAGACAGGACAGCTCGTCCTCAGCCTCGGCCTCGTTTACACGACAACGTCTCAAGTGAAAAGACATCATTCTGGCATTCAACGTTTAGAAAACGATGTCCGTTTCCATAGAAACGGCAGAAACAATGAAACCAGTGTAGCTGAGCACGCCAGGCCATGTGATGGAACTGGAAGTGGCGTCTTCAGTGGTCCGTGTGAATGGATCCCAAAGCAATAAGAACGTTTTCTGTGGAGAGCATGAGAACGAGGCCTGAAGCAGGTCTGAACAGGATGCTAGCTTCAATGCTAACGCCTTTAGCCTCAGCAGCGCAGGAGGAGGAGGTCTTTAAAGACAGGTGTCATTTTCTCACAGCGGATTAAAGAGCCGCGGTGCGACACTCCACAGTCGAGAGAAGCAACGTTACGACGAGGAGCAGTGAGGATGACAGGAAATCACCTCGGGGGTCGGGGAAAGTGACGACGGCGGCCTGGTCCTCCGGGATCATGGTGATTTCTTCTGGCAGGGCCCAGTTCTTCTCAAAATACAGCTCCAGCAGGTCTGGAAACAACAGGACGGAAGAAGGTGAGGGCATCAGCGTCGCTCCAGCTGCCAGCGGTCTTAATGTTACGGCTGATCGTCTGTACCCGCGATGGCGGTCGGAGGAAGACCCTCCACTCGCACGCTGGTCGGCGTCTCCAGAGCCCGAACGCTCAGTCCGTGTTTCTGCAGCTTGGCGCTGGTGGGACTCGAACTCAGGAACCTGTCCGCATCTGCAAAACACCGCCGTTCAGCACCCCCGCCGCCGGGACGTCCTGCCGCTGGGACGTCCCGCGACGTCCCGGCGACGGGACGGGGACCCGCCGTCCTTACCTGCGGCGCTGTCGAAGGTCACCACGGCTCTGCCCGACTCCCAGATCCTCTCCAGACGGAACCGGTCCTCGTCCGAGCCGGAGACGCTCTCCACCAGCGCAGACAGCAGGTCGGGGGACATGTCCTCAGGGACGTTCTCCAGCAGCACCATGCAGCTCTGATGGTTCTCCGAGTCTGAGAGTGACACCAGAACCACCTTTAACACGAACCACAGCGGGTCCAAGAACCAG
Source organism: Salarias fasciatus (assembly GCF_902148845.1). NCBI lineage: Eukaryota > Metazoa > Chordata > Actinopteri > Blenniiformes > Blenniidae > Salarias > Salarias fasciatus. The sequence continues at coordinate 31,456,287 of NC_043756.1, forward strand.
TTTCTTCTGTTCGGAGGATGAAGAGCCGAAGACAAACCTTCACCGTTCGACGGCGCCTCGTCTTCACCGTCTGGACTCTTCAGTTCTGCAGACGAATCTGAGGAGAACCGCAAGAAGAGACGTCACACAGCTCGCTACGTCCTCCACTCCTCTCCTGGCTAAAGAACAGGACAGCGTTCTGCTTGGCGAGGCGCCCTCCATGTTTGAGACACGGAGTTTTGGTTCTCATGACTTGATAAACTGTATAAAAGAATCTGGATTTACCTGGCTCGGCGCCGCCGCTCGTCCCGCTCTGAGGGGACAAAAAGACAATATAGTCACATCAAATGAAAGAGTGAAGGCAGAGACGCTGTGTGGAGACGCTCTGTGGAGACGCTCTGGAGAGACGCTCTGTGGAGACGCTCTGTGGAGACGCTCTGTGGAGACGCTCTGGAGAGACGCTCTGGAGAGACGCTCTGTGGAGACGCTCTGTGGAGACGCTCTGGAGAGACGCTCTGGAGAGACGCTCTGTGGAGACGCTCTGTGGAGACGCTCTGTGGAGACGCTCTGGAGAGACGCTCTGGAGAGACGCTCTGTGGAGACGCTCTGGAGAGACGCTCTGTGGAGACGCTCTGGAGAGACGCTCTGTGGAGACGTTCTGGAGAGACGCTCTGTGGAGACTCTCTGGAGAGACGCTCTGGAGAGACGCTCTGTAGAGACGCTCTGTAGAGACGCTCTGGAGAGACGCTCTGTAGAGACGCTCTGGAGAGACGCTCTGTAGAGACGCTCTGGAGAGACGCTCTGTGGAGACGCTCTGGAGAGACGCTCTGTGGAGACGTTCTGGAGAGACGCTCTGTGGAGACTCTCTGGAGAGACGCTCTGGAGAGACGCTCTGGAGAGACGCTCTGTAGAGACGCTCTGTGGAGACGCTCTGTGGAGACGCTCTGGAGAGACGCTCTGGAGAGACGCTCTGGAGAGTTCCTTTGTCTCCCGCACAGTTTGGGTTTGTTGCACAAAAGTAGGATTCAGAGATCCAGGATCATCTAATCCAGAACCAGACGGTTCAGGATTACCTGGCTGCAGGAAAGACCAAGAAGAACATCCAGGAAAATCAAGACGAATCCCTGATCTTGGTCTTGTGCAACAGGCCCTTGGTGTGTGTGTGTGTGTGTGTGTGTGTGTGAACTCAGATTGGAGCTGATCCAGTGTGTATAAAAGAACAACAAACATTCTAAAAGGTTCTTTAAAGGCAGCATGGAGAACCGTTCTCACCGGGTGGAGCCGTAAGGCGATGGTCTGGTTCTCCACGGTGATCTCGTGCTGCTTCCAGGCCAGAACCCGAGCTCTCACTGGAAAGAGAACAGAGCTCAACATTCACGCTCTGGACATCAGCTGGTGGAGGCAGGACCAGCTGGTTCCTGGGGGTCTGAGCAGGACCAGGTCCTCGTCACAGACACCCTGCAGTGTGACGGAGGAACGTTCTGCTGAGGGAACCCATGTTTCTGAGGTTCTGCAGGAGCAGGAATCCTGACGTGGCTCCAGGTTCCTCCACCTGCTCCTGTCTGGAAGTGGACCAGCTGATCCATCAGAACCCTGCCGGAACCAGACCGGAGCTCCTGACCCCATCCAGGGAGAGAAGAACCCTGCAGACTGGAGTCACATGACCTCCAGAACCCTGAAGAACCACATGACCTCTAGAACCCTGAAGAACCACATGACCTCTAGAACCCTGCAGACTGGAGTCACATGACCTCCAGAACCCTGAAGAACCACATGACCTCTGGAGAACCTGCAGACTGGAGTCACATGACCTCCTCATCCCTGATCTGTTCATACTGTTGTTGTTTCTGGTAAATAAAAGAAAGAACAGTAGAACTTTTAAAAACGTGTCATTTTTAACCTCCTGATGTTTCTGTACTCCTGAAGGTTCTGTTAAAGTTTGTTAAAGTTTCCTTAAACTCCTGACGTTCTCTGTTAGAACCTGTTCCTGCTGAATCTCTCTTTGCTCCACAGTGGAACCCTGCTGTGTCTCCTGACGAGAGAACTGAACGGTTCTCATGAGTTTAACTCTGGAACCTGGATCAGACTGATGAAGACCAGAACAGACGGAGGACAGGAGGAGCAGACGGAGGACAGGAGGAGCAGACGGAGGACAGGAGGAACAGACGGAGGACAGGAGGAACAGACGGAGGACAGGAGGAGCAGATGGAGGACAGGAGGAACAGACAGAGGACAGGAGGAACAGACGGAGGACAGGAGGAACAGACGGAGGACAGGAGGAGCAGACGGAGGACAGGAGGAGCAGACGGAGGACAGGAGGAACAGACGGAGGACAGGAGGAGCAGACGGAGGACAGGAGGAGCAGATGGAGGACAGGAGGAGCAGACGGAGGACAGGAGGAACAGGAGGAGCAGACGGAGGACAGGAGGAGCAGACGGAGGACAGGAGGAACAGGAGGAGCAGACGGAGGACAGGAGGAACAGACAGAGGACAGGAGGAACAGGAGGAGCAGACGGAGGACAGGAGGAACAGACGGAGGACAGGAGGAACAGACGGAGGACAGGAGGAGCAGACGGAGGACAGGAGGAGCAGATGGAGGACAGGAGGAGCAGACGGAGGACAGGAGGAGCAGATGGAGGACAGGAGGAGCAGACGGAGGACAGGAGGAGCAGACGGAGGACAGGAGGAACAGACGGAGGACAGGAGGAGCAGACGGAGGACAGGAGGAGCAGACGGAGGACAGGAGGAACAGACGGAGGACAGGAGGAGCAGACGGAGGACAGGAGGAGCAGACGGAGGACAGGAGGAACAGACGGAGGACAGGAGGAACAGACGGAGGACAGGAGGAACCCGGTCTGACCGGCAGGAGAACCAGCAGTGGAATGACGGGATCAGTAGAACGTCTGATCAGCTGTTTCCTCTGAGTGAAGCAGTGACAGGCGGCTGAAGACCACAGGAGGAGTAACGCTGTATCACACTCAGAACAGGAACCAGCTGTTTCACCACATTTGGTAACACTTTACTTGAACCCCGCCCTGTAGAACACATTATAAGTACATTCATAAAGCATTATAATGCCATTATAACACGTGTAGCTACAGTTATAAACATTCATAGATGATCACAAAGCCAGGACCTCACCCTGGCCCTGACCCTGACCCTAACTCTGACCCTGACCCTGACCCTGACCCTAACTCTGACCCTGACCCTGCGCTGTACAGTGAGTTATAAAGCATTGTGATCATGTATGAGTGTTTATAACTACTTATAATGTGTTATACAGGGGGCCTTCAAGTAAAGTGTTTCACCACATTTTTCTCGTCCGGATCCTCCTGTTCTGTCATTTTAACCTGTTTCCAGTGTTTGACGCTGCGACTCGCTCTGTGAAGCTGTTCTCTGTCATCAGTTCAGGTTCCAGGTTCTCAGTGACCTCGCTGCGTTCTCTCCAGCTCCAGCAGAACACGCTGCGCTGAGGAGGAGGGGGGGGGGGGCGGGGTGTCGGAACAGGGACCGGGAGGGAAGGGATCTAGGTCAGAGGGGTGTGGTGCTATCGGGGCACAGGTGCATGCTGGGAGCTCAGGATGTTCCTGAACCTGTTTTGCTGCCGTGAGTGACGTGAGAACGTGATTACAGCGTTACCCTGGAATCCCAGACACTGCCGCCCTGCAGGTCCAGAGTGAACCTGGTTCTAGTTACCTGCAGGTCCAGAGTGAACCTGGTTCTAGTTACCTGCAGGTCCAGAGTGAACCTGGTTCTAGTTATCTGCAGGTCCAGATTCTGGCTGTTTGATTGGCTGTTTATGCATAAACAAAAAACAACAACAACAAATCCAATAAGAAAATAGTTTGAAGCCACAGTGGAGATCAACAGATCAACAGATCAACAGATCAACAGATCAACAGATCTGTGGATCCTCCTCCGGGAGGTGAACTCACCCTCCGCGGACCGGAAGTGGACCGTGGCCCGGGGGGGGTCTCCGGGCAGCAGCTCCACGCGGCAGTCCCCCCCTCCGGACCTCCTGCGGCTGTTGAAGTGCAGCTCCAGCTTGGTGTAGACGGCGCGGCTCTGATCCGGACTCCACGAGCCCTCCACGGTCACGGGCGGACAGCGGGGCCCGTCCATGCTGCCGGTCTGGGTCGGTCTGGGTCTGGCGGGACTCGGTGATTCTGGGCGGAGGCGGAGCGAGTCCCGGACTTTCACTTTCATTTCTGCTGAAAACGTGAGAGAAACTTAGAACACACACAGACACACACACAGACACACACACACACACACACACACACACACACACACACACACACACACACACACCACACACACACACACACACACACACACACGCTGTTCAGGAAATTAATAAAATAATCTTTGACTGAAGTTTGAAGTTTGAATTTCTTGAATGAAAGTCCTCGTCTCCAGCGCCCCCTGCTGAGCAGAGGGAGGAACAGTGAACCCGCTGAGGTCCTGAAGCTGGACCGAGTTCAGTCCTTTATTTGTCCCTCAGGAGGAGCCTGCGGATCCACAGATCCAGCAGCGCAGAGAACAGAAAGAGAAACACAACGGAAATGTGAAACTGTTACAAAGCCAACCACACACACAAACATTCAAAATCATTTCAATAAAAAATTAGGATAGATTTAGTTAAATAACGGATATAAACTAACAGAATAAATAAATAAATAAATAAATACAATTTAAACATACATTTATGACAGATACACATGTATAATGTATATATATATATATATATATATATATATATATATATATATATATATATATATATATATATATAACATCTGAGTATCTGCAAGAACACACACACACACACTTTCAAGTATAAACACATACGTATGGATTAAACATAGAACTGACCACGTTTCAGAAGTACTAATGTCATACAGGTAATCGCTACACTGTGGAAGATGCACACACACACACACACACACACACACACACACAGAGACACACAGACACACACACACAGACACACACACATACGCATAAACATAGGTATGATAATTCTATGAAACAGACCTGTCCATGGTACTGACGTATAAAATCCATAGTTACTCATTACATTATGTGAAGCACACCACACACACACACACACACACACACACACACACACACACACACACACACACACACACACACACACACACACACACACACACACAAGCCGAAATGTAAGAATCAATATTAAATCAATTTTAAACAATGAGCTGTCCGTGGTGCTGCAGTATAAACTTCATATAGTTTGTATGTGTGAAACGCGCGTGCGCACACACCTGGATCTGGCCTAGTTAACCTGGTTCTAACGCCCTGGACCTGGATCTGACCTAGTTAACCTGGTTCTAACGCCCTGGACCTGGATCTGACCTAGTTAACCTGGTTCTAACGCCCTGGACCTGGATCTGGCCTAGTTAACCTGGTTCTAACGCCCTGGACCTGGATCTGGCCTAGTTAACCTGGTTCTAACGCCCTGGACCTGGATCTGACCTAGTTAACCTGGTTCTAACAGGCCCTGGACCTGGATCTGGCCTAGTTAACCTGGTTCTAACAGGCCCTGGACCTGGATCTGACCTAGTTAACCTGGTTCTAACGCCCTGGACCTGGATCTGGCCTAGTTAACCTGGTTCTAACGCCCTGGACCTGGATCTGACCTAGTTAACCTGGTTCTAACAGGCCCTGGACCTGGATCTGGCCTAGTTAACCTGGTTCTAACAGGCCCTGGACCTGGATCTGGCCTAGTTAACCTGGTTCTAACGCCCTGGACCTGGATCTGACCTAGTTAACCTGGTTCTAACGCCCTGGACCTGGATCTGACCTAGTTAACCTGGTTCTAACGCCCTGGACCTGGATCTGACCTAGTTAACCTGGTTCTAACGCCCTGGACCTGGATCTGACCTAGTTAACCTGGTTCTAACGCCCTGGACCTGGATCTGACCTAGTTAACCTGGTTCTAACGCCCTGGACCTGGATCTGGCCTAGTTGACCTGGTTCTAACGCCCTGGACCTGGATCTGACCTAGTTAACCTGGTTCTAACGCCCTGGACCTGGATCTGACCTAGTTAACCTGGTTCTAACGCCCTGGACCTGGATCTGGCCTAGTTGACCTGGTTCTAACGCCCTGGACCTGGATCTGACCTAGTTAACCTGGTTCTAACGCCCTGGACCTGGATCTGGCCTAGTTAACCTGGTTCTAACGCCCTGGACCTGGATCTGGCCTAGTTAACCTGGTTCTAACGCCCTGGACCTGGATCTGACCTAGTTAACCTGGTTCTAACGCCCTGGACCTGGATCTGGCCTAGTTAACCTGGTTCTAACGCCCTGGACCTGGATCTGACCTAGTTAACCTGGTTCTAATAGGCCCTGGACCTGGATCTGGCCTAGTTAACCTGGTTCTAACAGGCCCTGGACCTGGATCTGGCCTAGTTTACCTGGTTCTAACGCCCTGGACCTGGATCTGGCCTAGTTGACCTGGTTCTAACGCCCTGGACCTGGATCTGACCTAGTTAACCTGGTTCTAACGCCCTGGACCTGGATCTGGCCTAGTTGACCTGGTTCTAACGCCCTGGACCTGGATCTGGCCTAGTTAACCTGGTTCTAACGCCCTGGACCTGGATCTGGCCTAGTTGACCTGGTTCTAACGCCCTGGACCTGGATCTGGCCTAGTTAACCTGGTTCTAACGCCCTGGACCTGGATCTGGCCTAGTTGACCTGGTTCTAACGCCCTGGACCTGGATCTGGCCTAGTTAACCTGGTTCTAACGCCCTGGACCTGGATCTGACCTAGTTAACCTGGTTCTAATAGGCCCTGGACCTGGATCTGGCCTAGTTGACCTGGTTCTAACGCCCTGGACCTGGATCTGGCCTAGTTGACCTGGTTCTAACGCCCTGGACCTGGATCTGGCCTAGTTGACCTGGTTCTAACGCCCTGGACCTGGATCTGACCTAGTTAACCTGGTTCTAACGCCCTGGACCTGGATCTGACCTAGTTAACCTGGTTCTAACGCCCTGGACCTGGATCTGGCCTAGTTAACCTGGTTCTATCGCCCTGGACCTGGATCTGACCTAGTTAACCTGGTTCTAACGCCCTGGACCTGGATCTGGCCTAGTTAACCTGGTTCTAACAGGCCCTGGACCTGGATCTGGCCTAGTTAACCTGGTTCTAACGCCCTGGACCTGGATCTGACCTAGTTAACCTGGTTCTAACGCCCTGGACCTGGATCTGGCCTAGTTAACCTGGTTCTAACAGGCCCTGGACCTGGATCTGGCCTAGTTAACCTGGTTCTAACGCCCTGGACCTGGATCTGGCCTAGTTGACCTGGTTCTAACGCCCTGGACCTGGATCTGGCCTAGTTAACCTGGTTCTAACGCCCTGGACCTGGATCTGACCTAGTTAACCTGGTTCTAATAGGCCCTGGACCTGGATCTGGCCTAGTTAACCTGGTTCTAACGCCCTGGACCTGGATCTGGCCTAGTTAACCTGGTTCTAACGCCCTGGACCTGGATCTGACCTAGTTAACCTGGTTCTAACAGGCCCTGGACCTGGATCTGGCCTAGTTAACCTGGTTCTAACGCCCTGGACCTGGATCTGGCCTAGTTAACCTGGTTCTAACGCCCTGGACCTGGATCTGGCCTAGTTAACCTGGTTCTAACGCCCTGGACCTGGATCTGACCTAGTTAACCTGGTTCTAACAGGCCCTGGACCTGGATCTGGCCTAGTTAACCTGGTTCTAACGCCCTGGACCTGGATCTGACCTAGTTAACCTGGTTCTAACGCCCTGGACCTGGATCTGGCCTAGTTAACCTGGTTCTAACGCCCTGGACCTGGATCTGACCTAGTTAACCTGGTTCTAACAGGCCCTGGACCTGGATCTGGCCTAGTTAACCTGGTTCTAACGCCCTGGACCTGGATCTGACCTAGTTAACCTGGTTCTAACAGGCCCTGGACCTGGATCTGACCTAGTTAACCTGGTTCTAACAGGCCCTGGACCTGGATCTGACCTAGTTAACCTGGTTCTAACGCCCTGGACCTGGATCTGGCCTAGTTGACCTGGTTCTAATAGGCCCTGGACCTGGATCTGGCCTAGTTAACCTGGTTCTAACGCCCTGGACCTGGATCTGACCTAGTTGACCTGGTTCTAACAGGCCCTGGACCTGGATCTGGCCTAGTTGACCTGGTTCTAACAGGCCCTGGACCTGGATCTGGCCTAGTTGACCTGGTTCTAACGCCCTGGACCTGGATCTGGCCTGAAGATAAGCGTGACCTGGGTGTCAGCTGGCGGTAGACCACCATTCAACAGGTTCACCTGCGATGAGACGATACTGGAGAGCGTTCCCTAAACTCACACTCGACGGTCTCCTGTGCCGTGAAGTAAGACGTCCACCAGGGGACACTGTCTCACAGACTGTTGTCCCCGACGGCTTACAGAAGCAGTGGCGTCTTGAACGCCGCCTGTGGAGCCAGGACAGCACCGCCACCACACCGGCCGGCCCGATGCAAAACGCTGTCACATCCACCCCGTTCCAGGAAACCTGCAGCCGACCTGACTGAACTGCCGCTTCTCCGTGCTAATCTCTACGTCCCGTCGTCATGGACTATTCTACCAAGCACCTCGACTTGTGTGCCCTTCCTGACCAACAAGCGACCAACTGTGGCAAAATGTCAGTTTGAGGACTGCGTCAGCCATCGTGGAGTTCCTCGCAGCTTGAACACCGACCAAGGCCGTCAGCTTGACTCAGATCTAGTCCGAGAACTTTGCTCCCAGCTGGGAATACAGGAAACCAGGACATCTCCCCATCATGCTGTGTCGGGCAGAATGGTTGGAAGAGCAAATCGAACCGTAAAGGGAAAATATCTCTACACCAGAGGGGGTGAGTGGGACAACCGCCGAAGACAGGTTCAATTTGCACACAACACAGTCCCTCACAGGACCCTCACAGTCCCTCACAGTCCCTCACAGTCCCTCACAGGACCCTCCCAGGACCCTCACAGTCCCTCACAGTCCCTCACAGTCCCTCACAGGACCCTCCCAGGACCCTCACAGTCCCTCACAGTCCCTCACAGTCCCTCACAGGACCCTCACAGTCCCTCACAGGACCCTCCCAGGACCCTCACAGTCCCTCCCAGTCCCTCACAGTCCCTCACAGACCCTCACAGACCCTCACAGTCCCTCACAGGACCCTCCCAGTCCCTCACAGGACCCTCACAGGACCCTCACAGTCCATCCCAGGACCCTCACAGTCCCTCACAGTCCCTCACAGGACCCTCCCAGGACCCTCACAGTCCCTCACAGTCCCTCACAGTCCCTCACAGTCCCTCACAGACCCTCACAGTCCCTCACAGTCCCTCACAGACCCTCACAGGACCCTCACAGTCCCTCACAGACCCTCACAGTCCCTCACAGTCCCTCACAGACCCTCCCAGTCCCTCACAGACCCTCACAGTCCCTCACAGTCCCTCACAGGACCCTCACAGTCCCTCACAGTCCCTCACAGACCCTCACAGTCCCTCACAGGACCCTCACAGTCCCTCACAGTCCCTCACAGACCCTCACAGACCCTCACAGGACCCTCACAGTCCCTCACAGTCCCTCACAGTCCATCCCAGGTGCTCCTGGTGACTATGCCAGCTCAGTTCTTACAGGACTGTGCACTGCTTTTCACGCTGTTGCTCTTCACATTGAAGCAGCAGCTGAACAACAAAAAGAGTACAGAGGAAAACCCCAGAGGGGCGCGACTGGGAGGAGGCCCGGAAATAGGGCTGAACGATACATCGTTATCATATCGATATCGGGATCTGAACATTCAGGACTTTAGTTTCTCAAAATCAACGACATCAAGATTCCCCTGCTCGCCCTGCGTGTCAGCTCCATGCACAGGTCAGGCCGGCCAATCACAAGCCTCCTTTACTGGTTGACAGCTGATGGCAGCCAATGAGAAGCATCAGAGGGAGGGGCAGGAGGGAGACGAGACGCACACGCCACAGAGAGTAAGCAAAACAGCAACAGGAGTGCTGAAGAGAGGGCGGCTGCAGAGTCCGGCGGTGGCAGCGAGCTCTCATGAATAAAACTGCTTTTCTTTATGATGTTTTTATTTTTCTGAAAAATGCTTAACTTTCACTGAATCCATTGTAATATATCGTATTGATATCGAGATATCTGGCATGGATACAGAGATATGAAATTTTGCCCATATCGTTCATCCCTACCCAGAAACCTCTGGAGGAGCTCAAGAAGCAGATCAATGACATCACCATGGACAGTGCCAGGCTGCTGCTCCTGACCGACAACACCAAAATGGCAAATGAGGA